>NC_138243.1:28005156-28455156 GCF_964197995.2 Scardinius erythrophthalmus
CCATTCAGTCTCAGTCTCCCCCTGCACACATTCACACCTCTCCAGCCTGGTTATGGCTCGAAATATGCATTTCTTTTGTCTGCATTATAGTTACTAACGACTGGCTATTCACATGCTATTCATAGGGTTTCAATCCCTAAATTCTTTTCTCAAAGTTCACCTCACATTTTAAATAAAGAATAAAGAACATTCTTGAATAAAGAAACTTTCAGTAAGCATTCAAAAAACATAAAAGTATAACTTCTAGGTTGCAGGTGCACCTAGGGAGCTAGCATGTTAGCTTAGCACACCATCAATACATGACAATTTATGAGATTAAAACCATGTTTGTGCTCCAAACTTACTTTAAAACGCAAGTCGAGTATTTTAAATAATCTTCTGTAATCTAATTTGGCTTCAGATAAAAAAAATCAGACAGAAAATATACTATTGTATACTGTTCTGCACAATGATAGTCTATATAGATTAGCATTACATTATAAATATAATCTATTATTATGAAAATACCTGGCATGGCTTGGAAAACACAGGTAACTCAAATATCATTGCAATCATGTTTATTATCTTCAAAACATCTGTATCTGCATTTTACAGCGCGAACTCTGTAGCTTTGTGTGTACCAGTGACGTCCTGGAATGTCACATGATCATGGCTCTTCTTCATGTTCTATATATGGACAATTATTGTGCATATAGCGCCGTCAGGCTATTGGTATGAATTGAAAACACAAGTATCAGAGTATGCAAGCGCTCATAATGATTACATCGACGCATTTGGGTATAAATTCAATAAATATTATTCCTGTCTATAGAAATATGATGTGAATCTACGAGAATATATCAATATTTCTCCAAATCTGCACATTTTTGAGCTAAAGCCCTGAGGGATGTTGTTTTGTGTATCGCTGTCATGACGACAGCACGGGAGTTTTTTTATGAATGAAAGCGGCTGACGCGCATAATTCATATTAAAGGTATCGACTAATTTTTTCATTTCATAACTCCTGACACAAATTAAGAAATAACTGTCGCTATAAGTTTCTCAGAATACAATAGTGGTCAAATACTGAAACTTGAGTCTTATATCTTTTTAATGATGTATAGTTTGTCGAAGTATAACATTAAATCTGATAGTAACTTTGAGCTATATATATAAAAAAAAAAACGCTTCAGTGCGCCGACGCACTGGTGCAGCTTAACAGGTTAAATGTCATATACTCTAATCAAGTCACGTCACGTTAACAATTATCTCGCTCCAGTTCGTTCATTTGAGCTCCTCAATGTTCAAAGCTCGTCATCTTTTGTCTGATAGGCCGCATTTATACTGCAGGTCTTGATGCCCAATTCTGATTTGTTGACTATATCTGATTTTTTTGACAACCAGCTTAAAAAAGTGACCCGTATCCGATATCTGCATTCACTAAACATTTGGTGAAACAACCCAAGGAAGTCGAATTGACCCGGAAAGTCTGAGGTCGAAAAGGAAGTAAAAACAGCGCAGATGAAATGATAATACAAGCTTTTGCTTTAAAGGTCAACAAAACATTGGGTTGAGCCTCCATTGCGCCATTAAAAAGAGTCATGTGATCGCGATTGGTGTCCACCGGCACCAAACGAGTCGCATTGATGGGAATATCCGATCTGTCCGCTTACATGGCAGACGCAAATGCACGTATCTGATTCATATCATATCAGATTTATTTCCTCATTTGAATGAGGCCTGAAACCAATGAGAATATCCGAATCCAGTTGCTTTTTTCCTGTTTACACATTCGTGGGTCAATTGGGAATTGGGTCATTTGAAGCATGTAGTGTAAATGTGGCCACGGTGTGTCATCGGACAGGTGCAGCCCATCACACACTCACCGGCTCTCCACATGCAGACAGGTGAGTGTTTGGCAAAGGGTCAAGTCTTTCAAACACACTGACAGCGGCTCTCGTTACACAGACATGGACGACGGCCAGAGGGAGGAATCTTTACTGTCCCTCACACGAAACACCAGCGCCCCATTCCCATGGGAAGCTCTTATATCTACTGAAGCTTGTCCTTTCAAATGACTTTCAAAAGGAATGTGATGTTTGAGCTCTCGGCTACGGTGAGATCTAATCTGTGATGGGATTATTACGGATTAAGGTGTGAGATGTACTGTGTTTCTTACTGTCTTACATGAGAGTTTTATGAATCTGTTCAATGGTGTCCTCTAGTTCCTCTTTCTGGTCGGGGACAAAGCGATATTCTGACACGTAACCTGGTGTGTGTTTGTATGGGTCGTAATCTCCGAGCTCAGCTGTAGGAAAAGACAAAGAGGACACACTGTCATGTGGTAAAAAGAAGATGAATTAATAAAATAAATAAAATTATAATAAGTAAATAAAAAGAAATGTTGAAATAAATAAAATGATAAATAAATAAATAAATACAATGAAACAAATAAAATTATAATATATATTAAGAAAATGTTGAAATAAATACAATTATAATAAATAAATAAAATTAAAAATAAATAAATAAATAAAATTATTAAATAAATAAAAAATAAAATGATGAAATAATACTATTATAATAAATAAATAAAATAGATAAAATAGAAAATAGATTAGTACATTATAAAATAAACTAATAAAATGAAATTATAAAAATAAATAAAATTATAATAAATAAATAAAAAGAATTGTTGAAATAAATAAAATTATAAATAAATAAATACAATTATAATAAATAAATAAAATTAAAAATAAATAAATAAAATTATTAAATAAATAAAAAATAAAATGATGAAATAATACTATTAAAATAAATAAATAAAATAGATTATAGAAAATAGATTAGTACATTATAAAATAAACTAATAAAATGAAATTATAAAAATAAATAAAATTATAATAAATAAATAAAAAGAATTGTTGAAATAAATAAAATTATAAATAAATAAATACAATTATAATAAATAAATAAAATTAAAAATAAATAAATAAAATTATTAAATAAATAAAAAATAAAATGATGAAATAATACTATTATAATAAATAAATGAAATAGATTATAGAAAATAGATTAGTACATTATAAAATAAACTAATAAAATGAAATTATAAAACTAAATAAAATTATAATAAATAAATTAATTAAATTAAAAAAAAAAAAATAAAATGATTAAATAAATAAAAAAATGAAATGAAATGATGAAATAATACTATTATAATAAATAAATAAAATATAAAAATATATAATTTTTTTTTTTTAATTAAATAAAAAATTAATTAAATTGTAAAAACATACACATACATATATCATTCTATTATGTGTGAGATAACAACAATCACATAACGTAAGATTTTACTCTGATGTTAAATACAAATATGAGTCATAAAATGTATTATAAAAGAAGTTGGAAAGCCTATAATTCAGTGAAGTTAATTAACTGCTGGCACATTATTTCTATATAAATAATAACGACGGAAGTGGCATTTGCTATATGAAATTAGGACAAATGTTGTGAATTTGTACGTACATTGAATAGCAAGAGCTCCCAGTTGGGTGCTGATGTTAAACGGACAGGGAAGTCTTCCCTGCAGAACATCTTGCTTTACCTGCAGAAAGAACTGATACCTGAGAGAAGACAGAAAGATGGACAGTATAAGAGATGCACCGCAGTCAAACAGCATCACAACACCCAAAACCAGCATGATATTACTGAAATGACTTTATCTATAATTCCTAAACTATAGTGCTGATTTATTCTCACGTTACACAGAACACACACCTTGTAATTTCCTCTTTCAGTTTACAAGGATCTTCAGCATAAAACTTCACCCCAAAGTAGAGCGTGAACGGAGGTCCAGCTGGAAAGAAGAAAACAACCAATCAACACTAAACACTAAAGCTAAATAAACCCTAACCTAACCAGTCCTAACCAGTAGCAATGCAACATTTTCAGGATCAAGTGATTTGTCTGTCCTAAATTAAAGCAAAAATGATGCACAATCACAGCCAATCAGAACATATTTGATGTTTTGACCAATGAGATTCTACGGTGGGCGTGGCTACCTAGCATGATGTGCCACAAATAGAATCAAAGAACAGATAAAATTGTCACTCATTAACAAGGATCAGACATGATTTATTGTTTTAGTGTTACACAGATTACAGGTCCCAATTAATTATCAAAGTAAGAACAATAATTATAGGTAATTTTGAGCAGTTGCACAAAACAATTACATGTAGTTTATTAGTATCACTCTCTACATCCAGGCAATTTTGGGTGGAAATTATTTAAATGAGGAATAGTGTGATGTTTTCGTTCCCGGAAGAAAACTCAAGACTACAATGGAGCGTTTCAGGGAGTTCAGAAACACTGACACTGATATAGAGAAGAACTCCTGCTTGAGGGACTTTGTGCTTTTTTTAACTTTGCAGAGCTTTTTCATGCTCAAACAGCAACATTACACACTAAAGAAATTTGAAAATGTTAAAAAGCATAATAGGACATCTTTAAAACAATAGGGATAACAATATATCTAGGTTGTACTCTGGATTAAAAAACAGCAACACTGATATATAATGCATTAATTTCCCAGAGGAGTTCATTACCAAATTAAACAAATGTGTTGTAAATTTTGCCCTACATTCACATCAGTAGATATGCAAATATTTGCTGTGCAACTAAACATGCAAACAGAACTTTATTCATTACTACTTATTTGGATGGGGTTAACTGCATAATTACTTCCAAATTATCATTTGAAATGCACTATGAGTTTTATCAGGAGGCCTTTAAAGAATCATTACGGCTCCGTCTCATGCTGCGCTGATCCATATTTAATCTCCACTGAAAATGGCGGGGGTAATCATTAGGTCAATGCGTTTCGTCCCATGATGCATAAAGAATTAAAGACCATCTCCGAAGACGGCGAGGTGAATTTTTATTAGAAAACCAGTGCATACTTACTTGTTATCAAATCTTTATGTTCAGCAAGTGTTTTTGAGGGATCGAGCCAGTACTGTAAATATAAGAGATTTGATCAGATGCAAGATCAAAAACAATAAACATCATGTAACTGAAGCATCAGGCTTTAATTAACGAGTAGTGCTGAAGCTTTGCTTTAGTTCCCCCTAAAAGCTTTGAGATGCTGAGATGTTCAGTCATGCAAGTGCTGGCATAATATGAGGCCTATTAAAACCGGCCTCTGAAACAGGCTCGTTAAAAATTTGTGCGAGAGTCACTGTGGCCTCCATCAATAAAACATGAAGTTCGAGCACGTCAGAGCATGTCGTCTAGAGCTGAACGCGCGTCTGTGGGCTTTTGCTATGTTTCACCTGTTTGAGGCCTCCAAAATTAATAAAAATGCTTCCGAAAACTAAGATATGTTGCAAAAAAAAGTCTCATTTGGGTTCTTGTTTTTAATATTTATAAGCAATATCATATGAGCAAAAGTGCTGTTTTCCCGAATATCAGCACTTTTGCAAATGTGATGTTGATTTTATACAATTCCATAAACAAGAAGTTAACAGTTTATTAGGTGACTTACATTTTGATTTTAGACACAAAATTGTCTGTTTTTCCTATATCTTGCGAACGAAAATAGTTGCATATCTGAGCAACACAGTTTCATTTTCGTTATTGAATGAATCCACATTTTTTGAACAAATTGATATGATTGACTCAACGATTCTGCTTTGTCACTGAGTTAATCGGCCATTTTAAACGAATCGTTTGACTAAATGATTCAATGACTAACTCGTTGAGACAATGATTTGCCACCACTTACTGTTTGTTTTAGCATCGTTTCGTTTTAGCTGAGGGACTGGAGGATGAAGATTGAATGCGGTTGGTATTGTTAACAATGGTTCTGATTATAGAGATAGAATGGGTTTATAAATAGACTATTAAGAGCGAAATATGAGCTAACATTGTTGTGGAAAGCAGGGCGGGGCCGAGAGCCGTGGGAATGGAGCGATGCCGGTGGCGCACCGTTAATGAGCGCCACCTTTGCGCCACACCAGTCTCGAATGTTATTCAAATGCTACATGACGATGCACAAACTGAACTTTAACACTAATTATGAGCAATATAAAAAGAGATGCTTTCATTAGCAAACAAAACATCAACTTTGAGGGCATTAAAAGTGATTTATTCAATCTGTGAGGCGGTTCAGCAAATTAACATCCCATGGCCTCCATAATGAACGGATCTCAGGGATTATCATGCATAAACACAGCCTGAAGATCTTCTTAATGTTTTATACTCGTGTCAGGTGATATTTCACTGAAGTCATGAGGGGATTGTATCTGGCATTGCCTTGAAGACAAGATTTATATGCTATTTAATGGATGCGCAAATGCATGCATGAAATACTTGAGCACGGGAAGCCTCACTTCCCAACAAACATATTAAACTCTCTCTGAACCGCATTTACATAGAGAGACAAAGCAAACAAACAAACATGTGCAAACAATAGGAAATGAGTGAAGGTGTGTGTGCAGACGGAAAGAGGATTAGTGCTGCACGTTATTAAATTAGAATACATTAAGTCGCTAAGACTCATCTAATAATCACATTAGAGCAGCTGGTGTGTTTCACCGAACTGAAGAGCTCAAAAACACAACAGGGAGAGTCTAAGGCTGTGTCCGAAATCACACTATTTGAAGGGACAGCCATTTGTAGTGGTGTCTGAAAACATTGTGGATGTTATCAAGTGCACTCATTCAATCCCACAATGCACCGCAATAATGAGTTTACAACTGATGTATGATCAACAGATAGAGAATACCCATAATGCACTGAGAGTCGAGCGTTGAATAAATGAGTGTATCTTGCCAGTAGATGGCGCCGCAGCTGAATCATTCATCCATCCATTTTCCAAACCGCTGGTCCAATGTGGGAACAGTGTAATATCATACAGGTATAAATTCCTTTTTAATTGATTATTAAATAGTTTAATTAAGGTTTATAGATGCTAGTTTCCATAACAGAGTTGAAGATAAATCCTTTCATTACTACTGGAGCTGCCAGTTTCCTAAGTTTCAAATGATTGTTAAACAGCACAAACTACACAAAAGCGGCAGCCATTTCTTCGACTCAGTGTCCAAATTCACTCACTCGTTTTCATTCACTCCTTCAAGTGGACTATATTAGTGGAGTAGGGATTAGTGAATTAGGGTATAGGGGGTGATTTCGGACACAGCCTTAATTTAAAAGCAACATTAATGGCAGATGATTTGAACAATCCATTACTACTTGGTGGGATGATAAAACAGTTGGGGAAAACATCCCACAAACTTACAATGAAGGAATTCACTGAAGGAATAAATCCTATTATTACACAGCTCTGTGGAATACTTGATTCTGATTGGTCAATCCCGCAATCCAGCGGTATGTTATTCCCAAATAACAACCGCTGAAAACAGAAACGCAGGCTCATCCGAGTTACTGAAGTCAGCAGCGCTATACGCTTGCTAGGAACGTTTTTTCTTCATGGAAGTTTTGCATTTGGTGAGCTAATAAAATATTAAAACTCAGTCAAATCAATATTTTGTATAGAGTTATTTAATTATACACACAAATTAGATTGTGGCCTCGCTCTCTCATTTCATACAAACGCAGCTGCTGCCATTTTGTGACTATTGATTTGTACACTGTTGGATTATAAAATACAAACAGGTACGATTATAAAACAGTTTAATCTGAAATCAATATCTCTTATCTCCATAATTATTTATGTGGCGAAATGCTGTGTAATAAGTGGTATGACTGTATACTGTATCTCTTAAATGTACGTCTAGTTTGAACTTGCTGCGCTAGCAACTGCTCTCTCCGCGGAAGCTTTGCGTTTAAAGACCTTATTAGCGGCTGTAGACAAGGCAAAACAAAATTTGCAGCCGTGAGGGACTAAACACTGAGAGACAACGCGCAGAAACTCAGTTCCACTCAATGATCTAAGTTCATTGATTTATTACACTTTAACACGTCAAGATACAACTGGTACTGCAGTTTCCAGGTCATAAAGTGCTGTGTGAGTGCGAAAGTGCGGTCAACAGAAAGTGTTCGCTCCCAGGCTCACTCCCTCTCTCTGTCAAAGCCCAATTGAACTCAGGTGAACAGGTGAAGCAAACAAATAGACCACTATCACTTCCGCCCAAACCCCGGTGGACACGCCCACCACCTACAATCCGAGTGCAGTGAATATTAGTAATAATACCGAAAACACAGAACACATGGGAGACTTACAGGAGGCTCTTACAGACCTAATCAAATATTTCAACTCAGATCAATATTTCATGTCTACTTATTTACTTATGTGGCAAGTAGCCGTGTAATAAGCGGGATAATGTCCAGACGGTTGTTATCTCAGAATAAACCCCCTTCAGGCTGATGCAAGACCCCGACGCAAATTCATCACCCTGTCGGGGGTTTATTCTGAGATAACAACCGGCTGGATGTACATTATCCCTTACTTATTATATCTAAACAATCTTAAAATAACACTGCTCAGAACAACCACATAGCAACGACCTAGAAACCACCCAAAACTCTCTAGTCTAGAAACTGAATAGCAAGATGTTTAATAACTCTGAATAACCTTAACAACTGAATTGCAACATGTTAAAGGGGTGGTTCGGGATTTTTGACATCGGACCTCATTTTTAAGTCAGCCTGGTTGTTATTCATCAGTGGAGACATTTTTTTTTTTAAATTATCCAGTCCTTATATTTGGATAGTTAGCCGATGCTAGGCTAGCGCGAGTCAAGGGTAGATGTTAGCCAGCCATTAAAAACCGTTTTACCCACTCCACAGTGCACCAAACGCAAATCAATTATAACACTAGACTATCGAAGCAAATGTCCGTTGAGAGAATAATATTAGAAATCAAACTTACCTTTCATCACATTGCATTAGTTATAATTTGTTCCCTGTAATCATAAGCCTTGTCTACAGCAGCAGCGGAGTGATATTGATTACCTAGGCAACCGAGTGAGCCGGTACACACATGTACTGCACACACTGTAGTGCGCTTCTGTTCTGTGTTTACTTTTTGCTGCATTACTAACCGGAGCAAAGTAAAATTCCGCAGCTGCTGAGAAACTAGTTCCTTTGGGATCATTGAGATGAAAGGTAAGTTTGATTTCTAACATTATTCTCTCAACGTACATTTGCATCGATAGTCTAGTGTTATAATTGATTTGCGTTTGGTGCACTGTGGAGTGGGTAAAACGGTTTTTAATGGCTGGCTAACATATACCATTGACTCGCGCTAGCCTAGCATCGGCTAACTATCCAAATATAAGGACTGGATAATTTTTTTTAAAAAATGTCTCCACTGATGAATAACAACCAGGCTGACTTAAAAATGAGGTCCGATGTCAAAAATCCCGAACCAGCCCTTTAACAATGACCTCAACTAGCCTAAACAGCAAACAGAACAAAAGATGCAACAGAAATGTTCAAAATAAGAGACTTTTCCACCTGTAAATGCGGACAGATGTTTGTTTTTTTGCATGTCTAACATCATGTTAAAAATGTCCCTACAAAATCTGTGCCAAAGGAATTTTCAGTGCCTTACAATTAGATGATACATCTATGAGTCAAGAGCGCATGTAAACCACACCCAGAGTGCAGAAACCACCACGTTACGGTGTAAATTACACTGTTTTGAGGAGGGATTTTTACCTCCTGTCTCTTTTTACCAAAATAACCGTTCATAGAGTTGATAGATTTGTGTGAATGTAAGTTACGGGGTGCTTCTCGCCCACTGCATGCTCAGTAATAAATCAGGCTCATGGGACAGGGCCCGGAAGGCATTGTGGGAAACAGCTTTCTCATTGGTCGAGATTATGAGGTAATGACACAACACTGCACTTTGCCTTTCCCAAAATTTGGCCCCTGGGTAAACCTTACCACCTTGACCTCAGATTTGATCCTATAAGGACCCCGTGACCAGTTCATATTTTAGCAAACTTTCTTAAAGAAACAGTAGACACTAAAATGACTCGCCTTCATGTTGTTCCAAACCTGAATGACTTTAAGGTCATTCAACCCAACATGTTGGGTTCCACAAAGAACCTTTAAGTGAACAGTTCTTAAAATAAAATTTTTTTCTTAGTGTAAAGAAATGTTTTCCAATTTGTTAAATGCAAAGGCTCCATGGATGTTAAAGGTTCGTCATGGAACCATAGATGCCAATAAAACGCATTTATTTTAAAGAGTGTATGGACAAACAATTCAGTGGAAGTCAATGGGAACCAAAATGTTTGGTTACCAACATTCTTCAATTTTTTTTTATTTTTTTATGCTTTTCACTTTATTTAAGAAATTCATTTTGATTCAACACCGTTGTAACATGTTTCTGGTTCAAATGAGATTGCTTCATGTTAAATTGACTTGATGTTTTAATTTTGAAATAACATGTTTCAAATAACCCAATCAAGCAGGACTTTTTTTTATTTCCCATCATGCTTTCCACAGGGCTGAATTGGGAGACTAAATATTGAAATAAAGTGTTGTTATTTGCATTTTTAGCAAGATGAGAAAATGGAGACTTGTTAATGTTTAATGTTCTATTATGTTGGTTTTTAAAAGTGTATCTTATGTTAGTGGTTTTGGGGTGTGACATGCTAACAAGAATTCAAATTGCTTTAAAAATACCACTATGGTAGTGATCACTTCTAGACTGCCAACACTGAACATCACATGTGTAAAGAAAAGTTACAGTCAAACCCAAACATTATTCAGACACCAGATATACTTTTTGATATTTTTTCACTAATGGGTGCAGGACACTATAGTTAATTTATGCAAGTGAGGATAGCAAAATTAAGTAAACTGTGACATATTATACCCAAACAATTTTCATACAATGACTACCAGTAAAATGTATAAAAATATGGGACCAAAAATTATTCAGACACTTTGACCTGACCATGTTTTGCTTAATTTTTTTCTTTAATTAATCGTTAATTCGACCTTTTTACACCACAGACTGAACAAAATTAAGCATTGCTTGGTAATTGGTTGAGCTAAATTGGTATTATCTAATTGTGTAGTTAAATTTAACAGCTGACAGATATTCAACATAATTAATTTGTGAGACAGTCTAACAGAAGGATGGCCAAAACCAGTGAAATATTATTATTTTCATTTTGTTACCATTTTCTAAACTATAGCGAATAAACTGTGATAATGTGCAAAAAGTTGAAGGTGTCTGAATAAATTTTGGTTTGACAATATATTTAGTTTGTTGTTATGTAAATCACAGGACACAGGAAGCATTAATCATTGAAGTTAAACTAAAACCATTCATTCAAGTTAAATGAACACCATTGATCCAAGTTAGTTGATTCTATTGGGTTTTACTTGTTTCAATCACGTGGAATCACTGTCCATGATTGATTTATGTTCAGCCAAAGAGCTATTTTTTTTGAGTGCAGGTTTTGAATGGCATGAGGGTGAGTAAATGATGACAGAATTTTCATTTTTGGGTGGACTATCCCTATCCTCTAATTTTTGGGATGATCGGTTTCTTTAAGAGCTGTCATGTGATAATCTTCAAGCACTCACCGTTTGATGACTGTGGTCGCAATAGCGAAGGCCAAAATACTCTGTTTCAGCGAGGTTCACGTGATTGAACACATAGTCCAGCACTACAGAACCTTTGGTTGATTTCTGTGGAGAAATTAGAAATGCATTAGAAATCTCATCATGAACACACTGTTCTCAGGAAAACACAAGCAGCATCAAAGTTACGAGCTCAGCTGGACTGCATCTCTCCTGAGGATCTGCTGACAGTGAGAGGAGGGTTTGTGGCTTTCTTCTCTGATTCAATAGTGTTTAACGGGCTACTTTCAACCACAAACCACACATTTGATAAATGAGCCGTGCACACACCGGTTACAGCATGAAAACACACACCACTAATGCGAATAAAGTTGAGCATGACTAAGGTAATTAGAGGTAAAAAGAGTACAGATAAAGGAAACACAATGACTAAACCTGCTATTACGTTACACTCTGTCTGATGATATACTCCTTGTTTTTGAATATTGTTTTAGCGTAATATGTAGTGCATCTCAGAGATGGTACAAGACGGGCATTTGTGGTTAAAAAGTATATATATATATTTTTTTTTTTGAAAATGACCGATCGTTTTGCTAGATAAGACCCTTATTTCTCGACTGGGATCGTGTAGAGACTTTGAAGCTGCATTGAGACGGACACTTGAACCTTCTTTGAACATTGGTATAGTTGGTTGCCATTGAAGTCCATTCTGTGTAGAAAAATCCTGGAATGTTTTCCTCAAAAACCTTAATTTCTTTTCGACTGAAGAAAGAAAGACATGGATATCTTGGATGACATCGGGGTGAGTAAATTATCAGCAAATTTTTTTTGGAAAGTGAACTAATCCTTAAAAGTTTCGCATATCCACCATGTTTGTAGTTTTTTAACACTTTGTATTAGTGTTTGTAGTTAACCCAGCCATTAGGGAGGCACAAGCCAGTGCACTCTTAGTGCCGGTCCCAAGCCCGGATAAATGGGGAGGGTTGCGTTAGGAAGGGCATCCAGCGTAAAACATGTGCCAAATCAAATATGCGGGTCACGAATAAGAACTTCATACCGGATCGGTCGAGGCCCGGGTTAACAACGACCGCCTCAGGTATCGTTAGCCAACAGGGTACCGGTGGAAATTGGGCTACTGTCGGCCGAAGGAGGAGGAGGAGAGGAGGAAGACGTCTACAGAGGCGACAGGGAAAGGAGTTGTGTAGGAGAGTGGAGGTTCGGGTTGGCACTTTAAATGTTGGCACTATGACTGGTAAAGGGAGAGAGTTAGCTGATATGATGGAGAGGAGAAGGGTAGATATGTTGTGTGTTCAGGAGACCAAGTGGAAAGGGAGCAAGGCCAGAAACATTGGAGGTGGGTTTAAACTGTTCTATCATGGTGTGGATGGAAAGAGAAATGGTGTAGGGGTGATTCTGAAGGAAGAGTATAGTAAGAGTGTAGTGGAGGTGAAGAGAGTTTCTGATGGGTGATGATCGTGAAGGTGGAAGTTGAAGGGATGATGATAAATGTCATCAGTGCCTATGCTCCACAAGTCGGCTGTGAGATGGAGGAGAAGGAAAGATTCTGGAGTGAATTAGATGAAGTGGTAGATGGTGTACCTATAAATGAACGATTGGTGATTGGGGCAGACTTTAATGGACATGTAGGTGAGGGGAACAGAGGTGATGAGAAGGTTATGGGTAGGTATGGCCTAAAGGAGAGAAATGTGGAAGGGCAGATGGTGGTAGATTTTGCTAAAAGGATGGAAATGGCAGTGGTGAATACGTATTTTAAGAAGAAGGAGGATCATAGGGTGACCTATAAGAGTGGAGGAAGGTGCACACAGGTGGACTATGTTCTATGTAGGAGATGCAACCTGAAGGAGATTGGAGACTGTAAGGTGTTGGCAGGGGACAGTGTAGCTAGACAGCATCGGATGGTGGTCTGTAGGATGGTTTTGGAGACGAAGAAGAAGAGGAGGAGTGTAAGGACTGAAAGAAGAATAAGATGGTGGAAACTGAAGGAGGAAGACTGTAGTGTGAGGTTCAGGGAAGAGGTCAGACAGAGGCTTGGTGGTGGTGAAGAGGTGCTGGATGATTGGGAAACTACCGCAGGAGTGATGAGGGAGGCAGCTAGAAAGGTACTTGGTGTGACATCTGGAAATAGAAAGGAAGACAAGGAGACGTGGTGGTGGAATGAGGAAGTGCAGGGGAGCATAAGGGGAAAGAGGTTAGCAAAACAGAAGTGGGATCGACAGGGTGATGAGAAAAGTAGGCAGGAGTACAAGGAGATGCGGCATCAGGTAAAGAGGGATGTGGCGAAAGCCAAGGAAAAGGCATACGAGGAGCTGTATGAGAGGTTGAACACTAAGGAAGGTGAAAAGGATTTGTACCGATTGGCCAGGCAGAGAGATCGAGCTGGGAAGGATGTGTTGCAAGTTAGAGCAATAAAGGATGGAGATGGAAATGTGTTGACTAGTGAGGAGAGTTTGTTGAGAAGATGGAGGGAGTATTTTGAGCAGCTGATGAACGAGGAAAATGAGAGAGAGAGAAGGTTGGATGATGTGGTGTTAGTAAAGCAGGAAGTGGATAGGATTAGTAAGGAGGAAGTGAGAGCAGCGATTAAGAATATGAAGAGTGGAAAGTCGGTTGGACCAGATGACATACCGGTAGAAGCATGGAGATGTTTAGGAGAGATGGCAGTGGAGTTTTTAACAAGATTGTTTAACAAGATTTTGGAAGGTGAGAGGATGCCTGAGGAATGGAGAAGGAGTGTGCTGGTACCGATCTTTAAGCATAAGGGAGATGTGCAGAACTGCAGTAACTACAGGGGAATTAAGTTGATCAGTCACACCATGAAGTTATGGGAAAGAGTAGTGGAAGCCAGGCTGAGAGAAGAGGTGACCATCTGTGAGCAACAGTATGGTTTCATGCCGAGGAAGAGCACCACAGATGCCATATTTGCTTTGAGAACGTTGATGGAGAAGTATAGAGAAGGACAGAAGGAGCTGCATTGTGTATTTGTGGATCTAGAGAAAGCGTACGACAGAGTGCCTAGAGAGGAGTTGTGGTATTGTATGAGGAAGTCAGGTGTGTCAGAGAAGTATGTGAGGGTGGTGCAGGACATGTATGAGGACAGTGTGACTGCAGTGAAGTGTGCAGTAGGAACGACAGACTGGTTCAAGGTGAAGGTTGGACTGCATCAAGGATCGGCCCTGAGCCCTTTCCTGTTTGCAGTGGTGATGGACAGGTTGACGGACGAGGTCAGACAAGAGTCTCCCTGGACTATGATGTTTGCTGATGATATTGTGATTTGTGGTGAGAGTAGTGAGCAGGTTGAGAAGAGCCTGGAGAGGTGGAGGTACGTGCTGGAGAGGAGGGGAATGAAAGTCAGTAGGAGTAAGACAGAGTACATGTGCGTAAATGAGAGGGAGGGCAGTGGAGTGGTGCGGTTACAGGGTGAAGAGGTGAAGAAGGTAGAGGAGTTCAGGTACCTGGGGTCAACAGTGCAAAGTAATGGAGAGTGTGTTAGGGAAGTGAAGAAAAGAGTGCAGGCAGGGTGGAGTGGGTGGAGAAGAGTGACAGGAGTGATTTGTGATAGTAGGGTATCTGCAAGAATGAAAGGAAAAGTTTATAGGACTGTGGTGAGACCTGCGATGTTATATGGATTAGAGACAGTGGCATTGAGTAAAAGGCAGGAGGCTGAGCTGGAGGTAGCAGAGCTGAAGATGTTAAGGTTTTCGTTTGGAGTGACGAGGATGGACAAGATTAGAAATGAGTTTATTAGAGGGACAGCGCATGTTGGACGTTTTGGTGATAAGGTGAGGGAGGCGAGATTGAGATGGTTTGGACATGTGCAGAGGAGGGACATGAATTATATTGGTAGGAGAATGCTGAGGATGGAGCCACCAGGAAGGAGGAAAAGAGGAAGACCAAGGAGGAGGTTCATGGATGTGGTGAGGGAAGACATGCAGGTAGTTGGTGTAAAAGAGGCAGATGTAGAGGACAGGGTGGTATGGAGACGGATGATCCGCTGTGGCGACCCCTAATGGGAGCAGCCGAAAGAAAAAGAAGAAGAATTAGTGTTTGTAGTTCTAATAGAATATTAGTCGTAAAGAGTGTGCACTTCAGGTTCAAAGCAGAAATAGTAGACCATCCGGGTATCTTTGGAATAACACACCATGATTTGGGACACACTATTTAGAACAGATAGTAAAGCGAATTGGGAATTTTTGATTGAATTAATGCCGCCTTGGTGAGAGACTTGAAAATATCAAAACATGAAAATATCTTACCAACACTAAACACATGGTTTAGTCGATAAACATTTGGTTAGCCCCCTGAATACAAGATGAGTCATCAATATTTTCGTCAATAACTAAAAGTGTATATCTGCTTAAAGTTGATATTTTTGGGCATCATGGGGTCTTTAAATCAGAGGCAGATCAATCATACCCGCCCTAATTCCAGTGGGTTTGAGAAAAAAAAACCTAAACCAGTTCAGCCCTGTTCTAGTAAATTCATGCAACAAGTACGTTACCACTAATAAAAGCTTTACTATGTTAATAAATCTTCAGTGTTTATGTGACATCTCTGCTGATAGTTGTGCAACTGCAGCTCACACGTATGACACACGTCAGCTCATATGACACACGGTGAGTGAGAGGAAACCTGCAGGAGTTTCTACCCGCCGTGAACACACACACATATAAAACACACAAAGGGTTTGGCGTGTATTCAGTGTTTTGCAGCTCCACACAGACGTATGTCATGATCGCTCCTATTACACACGCTGCAGGGTGAAACACAATAAACTTCAAATCTGAAACACTATATTCAGCATAAAACCTACAGGACTAAAATATCACACACAAGTTCTCTTCAACATCTCCTAGACAGAGATGACATTAAATGGAGAGTAGAGGTTTCTCCTGGGAAAAGGACCCCAGGAATCTCACATGTGTCTCCTTTCAAAACAGATCTCAAAAATGTCTCTCAGATTTTCCAGATGCTGAAGTCTGCAATAAAAATCTCAACATGATCTCAAACATTTCTCATCAAATGATCTGAGCTGTTATCCACGTTCATTTTATAGCACTGGATGACAATAATGAACTTATTTGGGTCTGTTTTTATTAAAATGAGAAAAAAATTATTTTGATACTGATAGTTGATCGATACTTCAATGAAATGTAATTGAAACCTCATGAGCCCTAAAAGAGCAAAATTACAGAATTACAGGGATAAAATCAATAGTGATGCACCAAACTTATTTCTTTATCAAAACTCAGACAACGAAATTAAGGTTTTAGTTTTCATTTAGATTTAATTTATTTTCCGTTTTATTGATGTCTTTCCGCCGTTCAAACACTGATTGACGATTACATTACAAGTTGTACTGTATATTTCAACTGTTGATGTTCATTTGTGTTTATTTCATGCTATAACTAGTAGTAAAGAGGAAGAGATGATCCAAAAACATTATGATTTTATTATAAAAGGACATAAATTGAAAGTTGAAACTTTGTTTCATATGAAAAGCAACAAATTGCAAAGCTTATTGCGATTATTGGATGGGGTGTGCGCGACAAATAATGTTTAGTGAAGGTTTGTTCACGAATTGACTGACAATACCATACAGTAGACTAAAAGATCTCGGTTCATCAAAATGATTGTTTGAAATCGATATTATCAAGCTGACATGTTTACATTGTAGCTTCTCCACTGACACAGTCAAAACACACCATCGGAGCAGTGCTAATTAGACCTCATTACTTTGGTCAATAAATTCGGCCCTACAGTCGAAAACATTTTTGGATGCCGAAAAATCTTCGGTGCATCACTATGTCGTTTAAGCGACAACGATGTACTAAAAACGTAAACGTTTTTCCTTAGTGTTTTTCGCATATAGAGGACAGCGTTGTCATGGATCTGCAAAAACGACAAAAAATGCTGTATTCTGCTGCCAGACCAGTAGATGGCGACGTCACTTTGTAAAGAAACTCTTTATTGACTGAACATGTAATACATATGCACACAACGTCACCATTTTCACAAATTCACAGAGATGATAACGCTATCGTTTTCAAAAACGTGCTCTTTGAAACCTGTTTGCATTTTCAGACCCCCAAAATGCCGTTGTCGTGTAAATGAACGACCAAAACGCATAAAAAGTTTTCCATTTTTAGTTGAAAACGGTGTTGTATAAATGTCCCCTACTGTTGCAATGGTATTTAGTAAACTCTGCGTATATATTTGTTTTCTATGTATACTGAACAGAAGAGATCACTGCTCATATGTGTGTTTAAGGTGCTCACGTTCCCACACTGCCGGTCCCCGGTGGCGAAATATCTATCAAAGCTGAACACGGGAACACAGGTACGGCCTTACCAGGGAAAAACCCCCCATTGTGTGTGACCTCTGATGTCAGTGTCGTAATTCAAATCCCAAAAGCCCAACGGGAGGAGAGGTGAATATGGCAAACCGCAAACACGCTGCTGTCCAAAGGGTCCCGGCACGAACACGGCCAGGAAAGATCCTCCTAAATCATGCCTTCCACATTCCTGCCATATCTCTCTTCCCGATAAGACATTTGTGCTCGTTAGGGTGGGAATGTTAAAATAACAGGGAAGAGTGAAATTAATAGATAGGAAATGTATTTCCTTGTGTCGAGAAATGCTGCTTGGCATCGGCAATTTTCCAACTTACTGTAGATAAAAATGATACAATAGAAGGGCAAAGCTTTTCTGTGCTGGGAGAGAAACTAAAGCTGCCATTATATTTAATGCCCATGTCTTTTTAGTTTCATCGGATAGTAATGTTGATAACAAACCCACAACAGATTAGTGTTTGCATGCATTATCAAATGTACATTAATAACAGCACTATGTTAAATGACAAAGTAAAAAAACCTTTTCAGCAATTTTAAGTGGCATTTGGAAAAAAGTTAAAGCCGTGAAATGCTCTATAAATCTAAACAACGAGAAATCTCCTAACTTTGTCCTAACTTGTCCTAAAGGCAATATCCTAACTTTACCTTCATTTTCAAACTGTGCTTGATATACTGTTCTATTAAAATAATTTAAATCAAAAGCACAAATATATATATATATATATATATGAAGAGTATGAAGTGCCATCTGAAATTTTCTTCTAGAATGATCATTTTTATCAAGCTCGTATATTTAAGTTCAGTAATTTCACTCAAATGGCAATGAAAATTGCCTATTAATTGTCATTTAAGTGAAATTACTGAACTTAAATATACGAGCTTGATAAAAATTATCATTCTAGAAGAAAATTTCAGATGGCACTTAGAGGCTTTTGCATCTATATATATATATCTATATATATATCTATATATATATATATATATATCTATATATATCTATATATATATATATATATATATATATATATATAAATATATGTGTGTGTATATATATATGTATATATATATATTTGTGCTTTTGATTTAAATTATTTTAATATATATTATATAATATATACTGTGTGTGTATATATATATATGTAAAACTTAAAAATAAAATACAAAAAATTATAATCAATCAAAAATATTATTATAAAAGTATACGTACTGCATATTGCAATAGTAGTAAGATTAATGTGTTTGAATGGCAAGAATCTTTCTGAACATAGCCTTTGTTAATAATTGCAGACTGGGAAGTAAATAAAAAGAGCACAAGCATATATCTAATAAATATAGATTGATCTTACATTTACATTTATGCATTTGGCAGATGCTTTTATCCAAAGCAACTTACAATGCATTTCAAGGTACACATTTACGTTCTTATCTGTGGTGGTACGCATCCTTTTGCATCAATTTCACACTGTCAAGAAGACAGATGAACTCATGGAGAGCGAGACTGAGATTGTAAAGATTTGTTTACTGAAAGCAGAAAGTGAAGCGTAGGCGTGGGTCTGATAACACAAGCTTATCAAATCAAAGCCTGATTGTGGTATTATGTCCAAAAGCGCACAAAGAAGATTAACTAATTAACACAATCCGACTCAAGTCCACCTACAAAAACACACTGTGCTCATGCACTTTTTCAAATACCCTCCCATTAATTAAGCAAAAAAGAACATCCAGCCATTTAATTGGTTACAATGCAATTACACTAATATCTGAAATCAAACATTGCATCAATTAATCAAATGTGCTTAACAGTTGTGAAAACAATGCAAAAAAAAATGGTAATGGTCCTAAAACAGGCTTCTTTTTTCTGTCTTTCATGTGATTTAGGGGTGAAATATGACCCGGACATGCTCTTGACAGGTTTGGTCAGACCTATCCTCGTATGTGTCCTTCTAATGAGAGCGTGGGACATTCTGAAGGTTTGGTCATTTAAGACATTCTTTGAAACAATTAACTCCCTCTGACATGCCCTGCTGTCCCCATAGCAACGGGGTCACTACATTAACGAGACCTGACCATCTGCTGCTGCCGGCTGTACGGGTGTGGCAGTGTGTGTGTGTGTGTGTGTGTGTGTGTGTGTGTGTGTGGTGCTGATATCCCCATCAGCAGATGTTCCTTCACTCCTCCAGAGACCAGAGAGAGCCTAAATGGGTGAATCTGACTAAACCTGTCAGGAGCATGTCCGGGTCACATTTACCTCAAACTCAAGAGAAAGAAAGAAGAAATTACATTGTGCATTAAATTTATGCATTTTTCACGACAATTAAACACATTAAGTCCAAAATTATTTAAGATAGTAATAGTTAGAATCTTGAGAAAATTCTTTGAAAAGGAATCATGAGAAAATACTTTGAGAAAAAGAATCTTTCTCTTCAAACTCAAGATAAAGAGAGAAATTATAATTTGAATAAAGAAAATGATTCCTTTTTCATAACATTAAGCCCAAATTTTTAATGCAGACAATGTTAAAAAAAAAAATTAAATTGTGAAAGGGTTTGTTTAATTGTGAAAGTATTACTATATCATGGTAATATTTGTTGTACTTCTTTTAATTTATGATTAATTTAATAAAAAAATTATAAAAAAACACTATTAAATTCCTGAAAATGATCCAGGAGGATGAAAATTACCATTTTTTTGGAGTAAAAAAACTCTTAAAAGACTATTTTGTTATATACTTCATTTAATTTCATAGAGATTCACTTAAAAAGACACTGAAAGCTCTGCTTTGAGAAGTCACAACAGATACAATGGTATAGAAAACTCATAATGGCCAGCCTATCTGGTCTCAGTTGGGACGTGAGTGTGTTTCAATGATTTAACACAACAGAAAAGCCACTTCTCTTCTGGTTTTTGCTGGAAACGCTCCAGATGTCTGTGACCCCCCCTAGTCACAGACCCTCGTAGTTTCCATAGTTACTCAAAAATAAAGACAAAGATGCGACACATGGTTTACAGCGCCTGCACTTTCAACACAACACCGGCACTGAGGCGTCTCTTTGACAAGCACGGTCTTGAGTCACACGGGAAACGCTGTATTGTTAACCAGCAATTTTACAAGCGGTTAACATTCTTCTGTGAATGCAAACAATAAGTAGGGTTAAAAATGCAGGATCCTCTAAACTAAAGGACGTAACATGACAGAAGGTCATATAATGGTACTTGATATACACTAGGTTGATTAACAAATGTATATGTACATGGTACTGCAAGAATACTATAGTACTGTCAAGGATAAATTTATTAGAGAGCTGTTCAATAATTGCCATGGTACATGGTATTTCAATTCAATCATGTCCAAAAACCATGAACTCAAGAAAAAAAAAAAAAGCAAGTGTATGTTCTGCAAACTCCCACAATGACTGGAGGAAACACACGGTACATACCAGCTTTTGCAATCAAAGGCAGAGGAACTCGCACAACTGATAACACTCCAAACCAAACACATCAAGCAACGTTGAAAGATGAAGCAAGGCTAAATGCGACTCAAACATGAACCGTGAATAAATAAAGCCAACACACTAGTTTACTTGGACGAAACTCACAGGAGAGCAAATGTGTCAATGTGTCTCCTCGCCACAATCTAAGTTTGCAATCCTAAGTCAGAGATCTCAGCATGAACTCAAACATTATTAAATGCTCACAAGTCCGATCACACCAAGTAGAACGATAACTATAACTATAACAATATTAGCGTCCACACCAGCGGACAATATCGGTTTATTCAAGGATAACATTTATGATACGGGCCCACATGTTTTGCTTGTATATTTGTCATTGCAATACTTCTAACACATAGTAAGTAAGTAGTAGCAAGTTTATAGTAGTAAGTTCTGACACATCACTGTCTTTGCACTGACACCTTTCGCAACGTTCTTGATAACTTTGGGTATGTAAAATCTTTGAAGTGACTCCCTTGAGTGCAGAATTTTGACAAATGTTGCTCTTAGAGTGATGTAAAAGTTGCGTGAATTCCGATATGACTGTTCAGACTAAGGTCGCATTGCATTGGATATCGCTATTGGATTATGGACCACTTATGGAAGTGGCGCAAATTGGGATTGAAAAGATCAGATTCCATGTGGTTTGTACTATTCACACTGACAAAAACTGATCCCATATGGATTTGGGCCACATTTACCTGCAGTCTGAATTAAAGATGCACGATATATCGGCCACCATATCGGTATCGGCAGATATATGTTTATTTTAAATGTTATCGTTATCGGCCCGATACATTTTTTTTGGCCAATAAAGGCGATAAATAATGTATTATTTCCTTCAGCTGAGACACTTCAGATGCGCACTGTTCACCATGGTTTGGAATTGCTTGAAATATGATTTGAATCACTTCAAAAAGGAAAATACAGTTAAGTCCAACAAGTCTGTCAGATAGGCTAAATAAAATTGTAATGAGAACATTATAATTGTGCGCTTGGGACATGGCTTTAAATGGTGAGACTTTTTTTGTGATCAGACTCTCAAAAATTATATAAAAATTTGGTTTTAGATTTATCTGCAAATATATCGGCTATCGGCTTTCAAATATAAAGAAATATCGGTTATCGGTCTCGGCCAAAATTTTCATATTGGTGCATCCCTAGTCTGAATATAGCCTTAGTTCTTTATTAATGAAATACAGGACAAATACAAGAAATTTCCCAACTATTGGATTTGAGTTTATGATTCTAGTCTTCTAGTCTACATATCAGGAAATAGAATATTCAATGTTTCTCTGGGAACTAAAGCCCAGAAACCACATCTCTGTGGAGCTCTGCGCTTTGGGAAAGTTTTTACACGGCAGACGGATTTAAATTTAGACTCCAGCATCAGTAATAATTCATATGCACGAGGCTTGTTGAAATACACGCGGCACTGTTGATGAGGGATGACGGATGAGCATTTCTGAAAGCCTTTGTTGAACGCTCGCATTCGACATTGGAAGAAACTTACCAGGGCCATTACCAAACTAAAGACTGATGCAGATAGTTTTCAGCGTGGCACGATTCACTGCTCAGAATAAGCCACAGCTAAGCAGTTGATCTGGAATGACTCTTATCAAAGACGTTTAAATAAAGCATAAAAGAACGACAAACCAACCATATTATTTTTGACTGCCATCTATAATAGAAGCTCATCTCAAACGGAGCATTGATGTAACTTTGATGAGCACCTCAATCAGCTCAATCAACTAAATAATTAGCATTCTGATGACTGACGCTGGTTCATTTAAGGGCATTTCTGCAGCGAATCGCGGCGTATGTTCACGCTGAAGGAATGTGTCTGCACTGATCAGTGTTGATTCTGCGTTTGACAGGAGAGATTACGACCCTCATTGTGACTAAAGAAAGCAGAGATTATTCCCATTTCTTTTCTCGCTCCTTCAAATGCCTGTTAAATCCTTTACCCTCAGCTGACACACAAACACTGCTGACACACAATCCCCAGATGGTTTTCGCATTTCTGCACCAATTTGGGACAAAATCTGCTGAATTCTTTAGAAATTAAGTGGATTTAAATGTTGAAAAGGCAGAATTAAGAGTCCTACACTCTTACTGGTGCCTGAAAGCAAAATCAAATTCACCAAAAATATCTAACAAGCAAACAAACACAGAGAGGCAGAACAGAATTGCATTCCTGTTGCTCAAACAGTAGAGCATTGCACTAGCCAAAGGTCATGGGTTCGATTCCCAAGGTATGCATGCACTGATCCAATGTATAGCTTGGAATGCAATGCAAGTTGCTTTCAAAGTAAAATGCATGAATGTAAATTGTGAATTACAGACAATCCAATTCGGTTTATGTGGGGCTTTGCATGCACAGATTCTGACTATCAGTAATCCATTAGTAGTTTTACTTCCTTATGAGTGAAACACTGTGACTCTTTCAAAACATTGATCTGTTTGTTTGAGCAGCCCCTATGTGAATAGGTGTGTTTCAAACGAACACCCTGATTTAAATTGTTTTTAATGACTGTGAGATGAGATTTCTCAGAGGAATGTGGTTAGACAGGCTCATGGGTCGTAATGGACAGAATGTAATGTTTGTCTCCAGCCCACTTGAATTCACTAAGGAAAAAGTATCATAAGTAATTCCATGGGTTTGTGTGATTGCATGGTATTTTTGATATTAGTATTCAAGGTATTCATGATATCCTAATATTAGCCACCACTATCATATATATATTTTTTTAATTGCCATGTCATTTTTTAGATGGATGGCTGCAGAGAATATTCTGTGTGAATTCCTTTCTTGAATGTGACGTTGGCAGCGCCAATAAAACATCTCAGGGCTGTCAGGGGTTTCAGAGTTCAGGTTTGGAGTCTGTCTGTGCCTGTCTCCGAAACACCCATAAACCTAACCAACCACACAAACACGCACACACACACTAACAGTGGGTATACAATATATATATTTTTTTTTTACACATATAGAAAAATAGTAAATTCTTTAGCAATCCCTATTGCATTATATACCAAACAGAGACCATTCAAAAATGGGGAGAAGCACTTTTTCCCCCAAAGTTATGGTCCCCTATATGGTTTATTCCAGGAGATATGGACAATGTGGCTTTATGTGCAAATTGTTGAACCTAACCCATTTTCAATGGTTGAAAACCAAATGTGGGTGACTTTGCATACAGCTACTTACTTACACGTTTGTTTTTTGACTACTAAAAATGTGTACAATTTAACAATTTACTCATGGAGCCACATTAAGATCTCCATATCTCTGGGATTTAACCATATAACGCCTCTAAATTGAAGATACCAAAAAGAAAGGTTTGTTAAGAACCAAAATCTAAAATGATTAAGATATCTTAAGTACTTCTTGAGTTACAGGCATGCAAACTTTGGGGGAAAAACACAAAAAGTGCTTTTTCCCATTTTTGAACTGTAACTGTTGGTATATAATGCAACATAGATTGCTAAAGTAAACTGTTTTAACTAATAGACCTTATGATCTCTGTGTAAAAATAAAACAATGATCCTGCCATCTTTCTAATGTCATTTTCACCCACCTGTAATCTGGCTCCAAATCGCAGTAAATATTCATCCATGGAATTTAATATTTTGGCTTTCATCACCATTAATGTTTGTCTTGCTTCAGTAATATAAAAAATAAAAAAAAATTGTTGGGAATGTTTCCGAAAATTTGGTTGATTTGACATGGAATGACCCAAAAACTAAATATTGAAAAGTTTGGGGTCAGAATTTTCTGAAATAAATTAATAATTTTATTCAGCAAGGATGCATGAAAAGTGAGAGAAAAGGCACTTAATGTTACAAAAGATTTCTATTTCAAATAAATGCTGTTCTTTTAAACTTTCCATTCATCAAAAAATCCAGATTTTTTTTGTCACGTTTCCATATAATTAGAAATGTAGCAAATCGTCAAATTAGAATGATTTCTGAAGGGTCATGTGACTCTGAAGACTGGAGTAATGATGCTGAAAATTCAGCTTTGAATAAATTACATTTTAAAATGTATTCACATAGAAAACAATTGTAATAAAATTTTCAATATTACTGTATTTTTAATCAAATAAATGCAGACTTAGTGAGCAGAAGAGACTTGATTTTCCAATTTATGAAATTTGTCAGTGATTGAATTTTTGGGGAAAAGCTGATGCACAAAAACACACTCCATATGAGCTGCAAATGCATGACGGTCCCTAGTCTGTGGTTTATTTCTGTCTCTCATGGCACATTGTCACTACGAGATGAGCACCAGATAATGGGCTTAAAAGGTCAGACTGCATAAAAAAAAAAAATTCTATATTTTCACTCTGTCCTCTTCTGGACTGTATAATTCACTGTTTAGGCTTATCATCATTATTAACATGAGCTGTGAAGTGTGTTTGCAGTAGGTGAATAAGTACAATAAAACACACTCAGTTAGGATAACGCTGAGACACAAGCCCATTTAGGAATCCCATTAAATGCAACGATGAGGGATTTGATCCAAAGCTCGCATTAGTCCAACTCAAATCCAGCCAGAGGAAATCTGCTCATCTTATCACAGGGGTTTCTCTGCCTTTGTCTGGAAAGGCCGGCACACTCCCAAACGCCACGCAACCCCCTCCACCCGCGCTGATGGGGTGGGTGTGACTGGAGGACGAGCGTACTGGAACCAGCGACACACACGGGGTAATACTTAATACACATTTATCCTGCCTTTCACTTTCTCTGTCTGTCGCCAATACAAAGGAGTACAATGGTATTACCAGGCTTTTGCACACTAACATGTTGGTAATACCATGGCATTCTTTGAAATACCTTGAATGCAGTAATTTATGTGCCATATGAATATGCTAATCACACATAGTATGATCCCATAGTACAGTATATTTCAAACCACCATTAAGATAAAATAAGACACACACACACACACACACATTTATTCAAATGCAATGAATAAAATTATATTTTATAGCTTTTGTAATTGCTTTTTTTGTCATCACATGCTTTTTTTTTACATCAGTTTTTTTCTCATTATTCTACTAGAATTTTTTTTTTTTTATAAAAATACTGGTTTTCATTATTTTTTATTTAAAAAATAAATTAACGGCAGCACAACAAATACTAAAATGACATATTACTGTATTTATATTACTGTTTATTTTCAATACAATTACAATAAGGAGAATTTGGTGGTTTAAATGTTTAATTGTCATTAAAATGAACAATTTCTAATTTTCCTATTTATTTTATTTATCGAATGAAATGCGACCCAGAGCTTCCATCGAATATGTGATATCACCACTGAACCATGAACCATCATGAGCCTATTTTGATGACCCGTAGCTTCATACTGAACCCTTGAACTTCACAATGAACACAATAACAGCTTTTATTAATCTTTTTGTGTTGAAAAGTGCCAAAGGACCTTATTGTTTAGAAAGCACAGCCATTCTCTCACAGGAAACTCAAAGGAGGAAGACGGTCTAAATCTCGCACCGGTCAGACCCTAAATAAACGTTTCTCTTTGTCAGACATTTCCAAATGTCAGGAGAGCGTCACCTCGACAGAAGCACTGGCTTCTGAGCTGCTGTCTTTGTTTTGCAATGATGGAAACATGTGAGCTGTTCTGTTCCTCACGCACAAATACACACACCGCCGTCTGGGTCAACTCAATGAGGCCTTTGTGTCGTGAGCGTGTGTGAATCGCTCCAAGATTTGTGTGTGTAAGCATCTGTGCACATAAGCAAAATGCGTGGCTTTGTAAGCACTTCCTAACAAATAAAACACTTAAATGCAAAAAGACAATTTTTATTGCTCATATTTAGTGTAAGTGCATCAAACCTCTAACAATAAGTAAGTTCAGCGTGTGTGTCGTTCTGCAATGTTTGTGCTTCTACTTTACTAACTGATCAGATGCACCATTTTCACCTGCTTGACCAAAGAACAGGTGGAAAAATCCCACAGACGCACACTGAAAAACACCTAGGCCCACATAGCAACACCCTAGCTTTATTTATGGGATTAAGTTTTGCACATAAGCATAAGATCCCATCCTCCCTTCAGAGCGTCTCCGAAGCCACGCCTCCTTCAAAACACATAGGCTGCGTCCGAAATCTCATCCTCTCTTGAGTAGGTACTTATTTTGAATGAGTAATTACTTCACGACCGCTAAAAAAGTATGTTCCATATAGTATGCGTATGTGTATTATGAATGTAATCTGGACGTACTACATTCGCCATGTTGTCATTATCATCCCAGCAAACACATTTACGTTGTGGCAACGTCTGTGGCACGTTGCATTTCTTCTATGGCAACGTCGCTGTCTACGTGCTCGCAACATTGTAACAATGTAGAATTGTAAGACGCGACAGGGCTGTAGCAACGTTGTTGCGCGACATTCAGCAACTGAGAGACGACGTTCTGACAATATTTTTATATGGTGTATTTTGTTAGATAATTATATACTTTTTATCGTTTATTGTTTATCTATATTATTATTTAATGGGGCACCTGCAAGTGTAGCCTACACTTTAAAGAGTAAAAATGACAGAAGGTTTCGTTAATTCAACTTTATTAAAACTGCATATAATCAAATTGCACTTCCAAAAGTCATACATACATACATTTGGGGGGAAAAAAGAAATAAATAAACGAATATACAAATTTATTTTAAGTATAATAAATAAAATTATTTCTAATCAGTATAAATAAAAGTATAAAAAAGCAAAGGCAGATCAGAACATTTAATGAACAAATCCGGGTCTGTATGGCGGACAGTAGCCGAAAGCAGGTGTCACCGGGGAAACATCCACAAATCCAGTGGAGCAAAGAAACGAATGAGACTAAATAGCGAAAAAAAAATGAAAAATCAAACGAAAAACTAAACAGTGCGAGCGATGCTACATTAATCACATTAGAAATTAAAGTTGTAGGTTGTGTTTGATAGCTGAGGTAACTGTTAGGCTAAACGCAATACTCACGTATCCTTGCTCGATGATGAATGAGAACACAATGAGCCCAGCAACAGGTGGTTGGAATTTAAAAGGCTGATTTTCGCGCTTCAGGGCAGTGACGAGTACATTATGTAGTCCAGTGGTTGCCCAGACACCCTAGGCACAACCTTAAGCAATGGCCCTGAACGATGGTTTAATGTCAACATTGTGACAACGCTGTAACAACCTTCCCACACAACGTAGTTATAGCAACCTTTTGGCCATGTTGTTAAAACGTTGTTAAAAGGTTGGCTACGTTGTGCCAACGTTCTGTGTTTGCTGGGATGTGACCTACCAGTATCAGTTACGTCGCTTCATTGCAATTCACAAATCCTCTCCTGTGGCCTCATGGGATAGTAAATTGTCCATTGGCACTGTGTACTGTGTGTACACAGAGTACTGTGAAGTCGGACATAGGCCTACTTCTTTTCTCACACACTGTTTTTCACCTACTAGATAGTAGGTATATGCGATTAAGGATGCAGCCATGAATGCAAAGCATACAGCAGCGTCTGCAAAGCGTTACGAGACGAGAATTACCTCATGTCTCAAAGCACACAACATTACAATAATAATGAACATAAACAACTTACAGAGCCCTTGTACCACCTGACTGCTGCAGATTCATTTCGGCGTTGATAGTGTTGACATAGAAATCCGAGTATGAGAACGTCACAGGTTGCCATCTTGTAATTACTGTTACGATATCATGGCGTGAATGCAGCATACGCTTGTTGTTTTGGTTCAGGAGGAACTGTAAAAGGCAGCGGTTGTTTGTTTGTGGCGCTCTGTGACTGACGTCTGTCTACAGCTCTGGATAGCCTTGCAGAACGCGCTGATGACATGTGATGTCTGCGCGAGCAGGTGCGCGGTGTTGACACGCAGGCAGGACAGCGTATCATTGCATTCGGACCGAATGTAATGATTGGACAAATATTTTTTTTGGTCCTGTGACTTCCACAGAAGATATATGTACATGTTTTAATATTTAGACGACTTCTATGATCGATTGCTATCAGGATGTGAAAAGTTTTTATAAAACAAATTGCCAATCCTGTCTTTAATGTCTTAATGGACGGAGGTAGCTGGACACTTTCATCAACTTTTATCTAAGACTCTGTTCCTTTGGTTTGTAATGACCATGACCTACATGCCTGGCAATGTGCAACAAACTAATAAAACCTCTGATTAAAAGTATTCTGACCCCTTCACACGGTTATTTTTACCTCCTCTCTGTCGATATCAGGTAAAAGATACAAAAATGCATTGTGCAGATGATGTTCAAACTCAAATACTGCTCATTTTTCCTCATGTACTGTCCATTAAAGACTTGCTAAAGATCCTCCTGCTCTGCTGTCCATTAACAATTTAGAGCAAACGGCAATATGATATGTCACTCTGTTCAGAGTCAAACATGCTGCATGTGAACGATTACAAAAAGAGCAGTATGGGCTAATATACAAATTCAACCCATTTGTCCTGTATTAACTAACACCCTGGTTGAAATATGT
This sequence comes from Scardinius erythrophthalmus, assembly GCF_964197995.2. NCBI lineage: Eukaryota > Metazoa > Chordata > Actinopteri > Cypriniformes > Leuciscidae > Scardinius > Scardinius erythrophthalmus. The sequence continues at coordinate 28,035,096 of NC_138243.1, forward strand.
CAGAGAATAAAATGAGGCTAACTTATTAAACTGACTGGACAACAGAACCAAACTTCTACCATTATCCATTGCCATGCAAATAAAGTGAAATACGATCTATAATGTCTAAGAGATGTTACTCCGGATAAGTCAAAGAGCTGAAACAGGTATAAGTGCGTGAATCAGGAGAACTGTGTCTGAAAATAATATGGAAAAACAATGCTATCATGTCCACAAAACTATGATACTTCACAGTTCACTTACAGGTTTAATATTCAATAATGAACAGCAGTATGTGTATTTAATAATATACAATATATAGCACTGCATATCAACATGTATGTATTTAACATTTTACAAAAGCATGAGGCAGCAATATAATTAGGCCGTTCTCGTTGTGTTTGACCAGATCATCTGGTTACTGTAATCTGGTTAACAGTGTGCTGAGCTCATGTGTTCTGGGTGTGGACCACACCAGTATTAAATATGGAAACAGAAACTGTTGCTTTGGAACTATTACTATTATTTAACCACCATTTATGAATGTGATAATCATTTATAATATAATTTCCATTATATTAGGCTACTGTACTGCAAATATATACCTCACTCTTTAAAATAAAATTTGTTTTCCATAGTGAGGAACCATTATTGGTTCCACAAATAAGCTTTCAGTGAACAGTTCTTAAAATAAAAATGTAAAGAACATTTGCATAATCTAAAGAACCTTGTTCCACTATCAAGAACCTTTTCTTGGAATCATCATGGAATCATCAATGCCAATAAAGAACCTTTATTTTTAAGAGTGTATTATTTTATGTGTGTATTGGAATAAAGAAAAACAGAGTGTATTTGCTCTCTGGATCAGTGTAGTTCATCTTTTGAGCATATAGTCCTTATGAAAGCATCTCCTACCTTTATTCCCTGCTGCTGAGTGGTTAAAATCAGCTTGGACTCATCCAGCAGCAGAACCTCACAGTAAAACTCCTCTTGGACTGAACAGAAACAACTCATCTTGAAGTAGACAGGAGATCCCAGCCGAACAGCCTACAGAAAGCTCTCTTCTGTCGGAATGTTACAATCCATCAGGAGGAGATGTCAGCTCGTGTCCTCCTTTGTTACATCTTATCCTCTTCATTCTTCATGAGTGCACCATCCAAATGTCCCATCTGAACTCATATGATGAATAACCTGTTATGTGTAAAGGCTCATCGCGGTCCTGAAAGTGAATCCCGAAGCTTTCGGCAGGTCTCGGGCCTGTGGAAGACTTTAGCTGGAGCTGTCGGGCTGGATTGATCAGAGTGTCCCATCAAAATCTCCTGATTCACCGAACGGGTTTCACTGGGACTCATGCTGTGTGTTGCCAAGCAGCCCGAGCGGCTGTTCATGTGTGTGACTCCTCCCACACACACACACACACACACACACACACACACACACACACACACACACACACACACACTGTGTGAGCAAGACTGTCCTGCCACCTGTTGGAAACTCAGCGCATCCTCTCATCTCGTTATGCTGTTAGTGACTTTCTTTCTTTCTTTCTTTCTTTCTTTCTTTCTTTCTTTCTTTCTTTCTTTCTTTCTTTCTTTCTTTCTTTCTTTCTTTCTTTCTTTCTTTCTTTCTTTCTTTCTTTCTTTCTTTCTTTCTTTCTTTCTTTCTTTCTTTCTTTCTTTCTTTCTTTCTTTCTTTCTTTCAATATATTTAGGCTATTACTTGATAAATAACATGTATAGGCCTATATCAAATATTATTATTGTAATTAATAATTATTATATTATAATCAAATACTTTAATAATTAAATAATGTTGCATATTAAGTAATGTAAAAATATTTTACATCATATTTAAAATATATATAATATATGTAATAACATTGTTAGATTTTTTTATTTATTTAATATAAAACAATTTTACATTATTTAATATGTAACATTATTTAATTTACAGTTCCTCAAATAATGTTGTAATTAATACATACAATGCAAATAAAATAAAATATTGTTTATTATAATTAATAATTCAATTATAAGGAGTAATAATATAATAATTAAATAGATTTAAATTTTAGATTTATTAATTTAGAATAAAAATATTCCATTGCATTTCCACAAAAATATCAAAATAACTGCAATTATTTCGACTGTTGTAACGTATTAGGCTCTTTCAGGCAGTGCAAGATTTTTGTCTGTATTTTTGTTACATATCTTTTGCATTATCTTTTAGGACAGTAATGCAAATTAATTTACTACAATGATTAAATTATTATTAATTATTCAATATAATATAATATAATATAATATAATATAATATAATATAATATAATATAATATAATATAATATAATATAATATAATATAATATAATATAATATAATATAATATAATATAATATAATATAATATAATATAATATAATCATCTACACATGTCTACAAATCATTGAAGAGATTGAAGCAATTCTTTAACCTGCCGCATGGTGTCGTTGTGAGCACACAGCTTCACTGCGCATGCTCAAAGTCTGACTCCACTAACAATATGGCGAAGCGTCGCGGGGACTGGAGCTGCTGAGCAGAAAATCACTCACACAAAAGAAGAAAAAGTTTCAAACAAACAAATGATATAATCAGCGAACAGAGAAATATCCTTTTACAGGGCTCCAACAATATGAATTCACGGGATCTATTCCGACCTGGGCGATAAACTCGAGTTATTTACTGGAAGAGGCGAATGTTTGTGCAGGTAAGACTTTAACTGGCTTCAGTAATATATAAACACAATAAGCTCTGATACACAATAATGTACAGAAATATGTGTTAATAAGGCGTTGGTCAAGTTTATAAAATCATAAAAGTGTGCTGTTAAAACAAGTAACGTTAGTGCTTTATGAAACTGAGCCTGAAGAAGTGTGTATTTTATAAGTAATTATGTGTTAAGAGTTTATAGACCAGCAGTGATGTTTACATTGATATGTTTTTATTCATATCTATATATTGTGTATTTTACTGCTCTACAATGTTTAACAACTTGTCTTTGAAATATACATAAAGTTTACTCTATACTTTACTAATGTTATTTCTTCTAATATACTCTACAATGGTATTGTACTCTGATATAATGCTACATACTTCATATTATTTTATATAAATTGTTAAATTATACCACACATATATTTTTTTCTCAACATAAATGTATGTACCATTCTCTACAGAAATCATTATTCTATATCCCTCCTCTAATTTGCATACAAATCAATTCCATTTCATTATCAGGAAGATACCATATTAACTTTTCTCTATTAAACTCCTGCAATAAACTCTACACTGGTATTGTGCTAATAATCTGCTACACTTCACAGACTTTTATTTTGTTCTATAAATTCTGCTCTAGTAATCTGCTTTAACAAAGTCTATTGTTCCTCTAATTCTACTCGTTTAATCCAAATTGCACTATAATAAACTACTCAAACTCTAATAAACTGCTATGAACTCTCTGATGAACTCTGTTCTTCTGTGCAGGAGTCCAGCAGTGGATCTGTGCTGCAACCTTGGCAAGACGGTGAGGAAAACTTTTTTTTGTTTTAAATCACTGTGCTATGATGGTCTTTGACTGACACCAAAGAGTTGAGCTGAAGAAAAGTGTTGTTATTTTTACCACTCCCCTGCTGAAGCGTAATCCGTGTTGTTTGGCTTTGACGGAGCCTTTGAATGTGGTTTGACATTGTTTCAGCTGTTGTTGTCATATCTGATGCAGGTTTCTGGAGCGGTTAAGATCTATCATGGGAAATCTAGCAGTGACATTGTGTCTAATCAGTTCACAAGCTATCCAGGCAGTTTTAATATTTCTCTTTTATGTTAGTGTGTTGTTTAGTAATTATATTGGATGCTTGGGTGGTTTATAATGGCCATGTCTGTTTTTTTGTGGCTGCAGTGAATGACTTCATTGTACAGCTTTGGATTCTGTTGCTTGTTTTTTTTATTGAAAGCTTAAGTCCTCATTTATTGTATTTTAATATTGCATGGAAAAGAGTGACCAGAATGCTATCCAAAAATGTTTCCATGTGTGTTCCATGGGTAAAAAAGTATAAGTAGTGCTGTCAAACGATAATTTAAAAATATTAATAATTAATAGCACATTTTTTGTAATTAAGCATGATGAATTAAAGTTATTATATTTTTATGTTGTAATACTTTCACATTGAATCTCCAAAATAATGTAGAAAAACAGTATACTTTAAATATTTGTTTAATGGCATCTTTTTACTAAGCACTACGAATGAAGGCCAGTGTCACTAATACTGATGTCTCTATTACATGGATTTTTCACATGATTACATGAATTTTATAGGGGTGTGTAACGATACCCTCATGTCCCGATTCGATACATATCACAATACTGAACACACGATACGATATTATTGCGATACTCCATGTGATAAAAGGTTAAAAGAAGATTAAAACGGTCAATTTGGTATGGTAAACAAGGCTTGGACTTGTGCTGGAAACCCAATGCACAGGACAATAGAGACACCAGAATAAAAATATTCATGATTCTGAATCATGAATATTACAGAATTATTTTAGACTAATATGCTTGCAGTCTGTCGCTGACTATATATTTAAAATAATGTAGGACACTTTTTACTGGGAACATAAGATATTTGGCATTATCAGGATCCACAAATATTCCCCCATTGCATGATTATACATTATATTCAACATTACATATAGTAGTTTAATTTAGTACTGACACTAAAACTCTGTAAACTTGAACTTTTCACACACTAATGGGTGAAATACACAATACATAGGTTGCACTTTATTTTAAGATGTCATTGTTACAGTGTAATTATACATTTAAGTACTGAGTAATAATAATGAACTACATGCACTTTCTATAGGATTAGGTTAGGATGAGGGTTTGGTTTAGGGTTAATTGCATGTAATTATGCATAATTTATAGTTATTACTACTAAAATATTTAACAATGACACTGTAAAATAGTGTTACCATTAAATATTGTCACTATCCACGGTACATGTTGTTGCAGTTTTGTATTGCGATATATTGTGACATGCGATATATTGTTACACCCCTAGAATTTTAGCCATTCAGCATTACAGAATAATTGAAAGCTGTCATTTTTAACATTTTTAATCTAAGTGAACAGCTTCACATAAACCCACTGTAATAAATGTCACTGTGCCTTTAATATATCAGGGCTCAACACTAAGTTTTTTTTCCAACTCGTCCAGTCGGACCGGTTCTGATTTTGACCTGCCCTGCATGAATAATAATTGAATAAGTAAATATTTGTAGCTAAATAATGAATTTTGTGGAACTATTCCTTTAAGTTTGCATTAGTATTCCTTCTGCAGGCCTGCTAAAACTCAACTGGAGTCGTACAAAATGTTTTACGTTTTATTCATGATCTTGTAAATTCTTGTTGAGTGTTAAATGGACAAAGTAAGTTAGCTGAATCTTTACTTTCATGTGCACAAGTTGTTTTGAAGACCTTATTAATATTTAATCTAGTTTTGAAGTGAGAAAACATGAAGTGAGTCACAGATTTTGCATTCAAATGACTTTTAGTGAGTGTCACTTACAGCTTAATATGTTATTTTTTCCAGAAAAGTGGTGGATTTTGGTTGAACACCTCTCAAATTGATAAAAAAAAAGAGTATGTAGTGAAATATTTGTGTAGCTGCATTTATATCCTACATAGTGAATTTTTGAGCCACTAAATGAACATGGATACTTAAGGAAATCAAGTTTTTTTTTTTTTTTTAAACGGCACAAAACATTAGCCTTTCCCCTTCTGTTTGAAATGTTTTCCCACACCAGGAAGAAAAAGTGTGGACAGTTTCCCATTAAATCGCACCACAAGAGAGGGCTGACCAACAAGAGTCTCTGCCAACGTCCATTTTTCAGCTCTCAAAGACCGAAAGCTCATTTACATGAAAAAAACACTTCCAGCGTGTATAGAGAAAGCCATGGAAGTGTCCGTGTTATCTATTCACCGCCTCAGTTTGAGAAAGCAAATCACAGCCATTTATAGAGCATGATTTATTATTCACAAAGGCTTATTCAGGAACTCCTGAGACTGTAATTGCAATGATAAAGTTGTACAGTAGCAGCAAACACACAATGATGGACATTAACACCGGTGTAACGAAATAGTACAGATTATGAACCAAGTTAATGTGTCGTTTAAGACAGAGATTGATGCATTTAAACTTGATGTATGTGGCTAGTTTAGTTTGAATACAGTTGGGTTTGTACACTGTTTTCTGGCCATTAGCCATATACAAAACCTTTTTATTCCCTTCACATTTTGGAGCACATGTTATGTATACATTGTGTTTTGGCTTCAAAATGTCTGCGAAAGGAAAAATCGTGTCTATGGCCCTTTTTTTCATGAAACATGAGCCGAACGAATTACTGTATAAATCATACGTAAAACCATTTGTACGCCATTTGTGCCAACTGGATTGATGAGCAGTTTACACAGATTCGTTCTGCTCGTGTTTCATGAATAAGGTCCATTATTGTGCAAGCAACTGGTCATTGTGTGTATTTTGTGATGGAAATATTGCATACTTGTACATGCTGCATGGAAAATGTTGGAAGTATTTGAATCACTTGTGTAGTATTTGAAAGTTGGTTTTGGATGAAAGTATCTATTGTGAGTAAATGATAGATATTATGTCTATGCAGTGTCAGAAAGAGTCTTACATTAGGCTTTTTTGTACATATATTTGATTATATTTGTGGAGAGACTGTTTACTTCTGCATCTTGCTTGGAAAATGTAATTGGAAGAAGTGCTTGTATTGTTCAGCTGGAAGTCGGTTTGGATAAAAGTATCTACTAAATGAATTGAATTGATTCAATTATTAAATGTAATATTTATCAAATTAAATGTGTAACTTAACTTATTAAATTAAATTAATTTAATACAATTATATAATTATTCAATGCATATATTATAAAATGCATGTAATTACATTTCATACTATAATGTCTGAAGTTGTGTATGTAATATGCCAATTAAATCAGGCTTTTTTTTTGTCTCGCTTTTTTAGACGCAGTTAGCGAGATGTTGGTTTCAATTTGATTTCGAATGTCGGTATTAGGGCTGCACAATATATCGAAATATCGCAAATGTATATTGCGCGATATGCATATCGCAACGGCTTGCAATAACTGGGTCATGAAAATCACTCACTGCTCTTGGCTGAATAACTTTTGTTGCTTTAATAAGAATTAGGGCTGTCAAAAGATTAATCGCGATTAATCGCATCCAAAATAAAAGTTTGTGTTTACATAATATATGTGTGTGTACTCTGTATAATTATTTTGTATATATAAATACACACACATGCATGTATATATTTAAGAAATATTTGCATACATATACTGTATATATTTATATATAATTTATATTATATATATAAATATAATTTTTTTATATATAAATTACACATTTTTCTTAAATATATCCAAGCATGTGTGTGTATTTATATATACAAATTTAATTATACACATTACACACACATATATATTTAAACACAAACTTTTATTTTGGATGCGATTAATCGCGATTAATCTTTTGACAGCCCTGATAAGAATCAGTATATATTTAATTCATACGGTGAAAACTAATCAGTGTTTTATTTTTACATTTGATTATTCAGTTTCTTGTTAAATAAACCTAGGATAACCTGAACCTCTAAAGTCTGAGGTTTACACTGATGTTAAAATAACACTTCTTATACTACAGTAAAACACTGCTGTTCACTTTCAGAAGCTGTAGGGATGTTTTCTTCTCACAAAAATAATGTGAAACACGTATGTAGGTTATATAATTTTGAATATATTTTAAAGACAATTTACATTTATTTTACACACTTCGAATCGCATATCGAAAATCGCATTATTTAATGAGTTATCGCATATCGTATTTTTCTTCAATATCGTGCAGCCCTAGTTGATTTCAATTGCATCTCTCAGTTTGTTGTCTTTAATGCATCTTCTATATGGTCCGGTTTAGGTTGTCATATTGATCCGTTTATTAGAAATCAGGTCATGTGACCTTCAGACGTTATGACCCATCTCCAGTATGCATGCCTGGGGCTTCACCGCTTCCCCACACGAGAGCTTTTAAACCCAGTCAAGGGAAGCAGCTGTACACTGGGACAGAAATCTGGCCAGCCACCATCAGCCACTGCACCAACACCGGCCTGGGCTGGCCGCCTCCTGATTGGCCGAGCCCTCGCCCATGTGACTCGGTGCTGGCTGGATGCTCTCCGGCAACTGACATAGTTGATGGGTTGCTGGGATGGAGGCTGTCACTGGTGCAGAATGGGGTAAGTCTCCGTTTAACGCCCTGATCTCTTGATGCAAACGCACAGATGTGTGGTCTTGTATTCCAGCTATTCAGTGCGGAGGAAATAATAGCGCGTTTGTGCGGTGTAGCAAGGCGGTGCCGATAAACCCTTTTGTCTTGATGGCTGGTTATTGAGAGGGTGTGGGGGGATGTGCATAGATTGGGATTCTGGCTTTATCATCCGGACGCTGTAAAAGCCTCTTTTGTGCTGTGCAGGGACAGATGCGCTAGCAGGCTGATTATTTCTAGTGATCTCGGCCGTGGACACGGATTCCACAGTAAATGTAAGCGATAATTGCCCCTGTCAAGATGGAGGGGCTGTTGCGAGAGAGGGTTTTTCTGATTTAGCTGAACAAAGCAGACGTTTAATGGTGGATTTGTTGTCAGCTTTTCAGGACGAAACACGGGTTGGTTTGGCAGGTTAGATGACGGTGCGTGAGAGACCGTGATGTGAGATGATGATCACTGTGTCTTTGTGCGTGGAGGGAAGGGCATCTCTTGCAGTCGTCTGCAGGGAATTTTGTATCTTGCATTGCTGGTGTAGAGGTGACTGCTTTAATGCATCATAAGCGTCGCATGCACAACTGCACCCCTGGTGAATAAATGCAGAAAAATGCACAGTTGCATTAGTGAAATAAATAATGCGCTTTATTTATAGTATTAAAGACGTGTGAAGGTGCAAGCAAATTCAGATGCGTTGTGATACAGATTTGAGGAAAGTGCTGAAATATTAATGAGTCTTTCTTCTTTCCACTCCTCCCTGTTTCCTTTTGATTCTGTCTCGATACCTCAAGCCTTTTTGCTGAATAGATGTCGACCATTTTGCTGTGTCTACATGCCAAGAGAGCTTTGCTTCAGGTTTTTATTAAATCATTTATAAATGTATTAAAAAAAATAGCATTTTCATGATTCTTCTATAAATAATAGAAGCTACACTTAGGATTGTTCAGCAAGATATGCGAGCATAAAATGTATTATAATATACATTTGTTTACCTTTAATGGCCTTTTATTATACCTTTTAAAAAGTGCAAGTGTTTGTTTTTTCACTAAATGTGTGTCATCAGATGTGTGTCAGCAGATTTCTGTGGCAATCGGACTCATTCTGCCCTCATAACAGCTCAAAGCGTGTGTGACGTGCGGTTGGCATTAAATCATATGCATCCACGCTGGTTTATTATTCATGTTGTTTTATAATTGCAAGATCTTGATGTAATTATTTGGATTATGCAGACCAAAGATGATATGCTTTAGAAAGTTCTATATTTTTATAAATGCATTTAATGACCTTCACATCAGAAATCTGATCTGTAAGGAAATGCCAAATTGGGGTATCTTCCCTTTATTGATTTATTCTGCTTCATATTGGCCGTGGATGCCCTGGAAACAGTGGCAGAATCCGTAGCACAGTCACATTGATTGGACACAGCTGCAAATGATCCCTGACACATTGTCGGGCTGTTGTAATGTAGGCTGTTGGTGTTGGTTAATGTAAAACCAGGGCAAAGCATAATATGGTGAAAGTGGAATGGAAGGAATTCAGTTTATTGTGCATTGTGAAATTGTCATGATACCAGCTTGTGATGTATTCCTATAAGGCATGTCGCTTTTGTTTTGTTGGACATTTCTTTAATTTGCACTGAGAAATTCTGTATTTTGGCAGAAACATGGTTGCATTGCTTACAAGTTAGTGATTTGAAGCATTACAGGTCAATGTGTGCATCATCCTGCAGCATTTCATAATTTGATGGGCCTTTTTTCCCCCTTCATAACATGTTTTCTTTTGCATGCAATATGCTCCATTTTTCTGTATTTTAAAAATGCTGTTTACCTCACAAGCCATCAATATTCCTAATGCTGAGAATATAATTTGGTATTTTGGCAAAAACTGTTTTTGAAGGCAAATGCACAAAGCTATACTGCTCATATAAGTGACTAGTGATTTAAGTATTAAAGTTCAATGTGTGTATCATCCTGCAGTGTTGCGTGATTCCTCAAATCATGTGTGTTGGTGAGGAGAGGTGAGCATATTTACCATAAAACAGGTTCTTTATTAAGTTATTTGGTAAGATTGCACACATTAGCATGTTTTATCAGAGAGCAAGCTGAACAGGGTTTGCCGCTGTTCTTTAGCATGTCAGTGGTAATTTAGTGGCGATGTGGTGATAGATTTTTCCACATGGTTGATCAGGCCTTCACTTCAGGACGGAGATAAAAATAGAAACTTTCGCTTTGTCTTTCAGAACTGTTTGCTTGACCGGGCTCACTGCAAGGGTAAAAAATGGCCCAGAGGCATCGGCTCTGCCATCCACATACACACGTGAGGCACGTGTGTTATAGTTCTTTATGAGTGTCATGACATGGTCAATGACTACATGGCAAACATCAGAGTTCAGATGCTCACTCATGATTGACACATGACACTGATGGTCTTTTACAGACCCTCTGGGCAACACTTATACATTTACTAAGCCTCATGTTTATGTGGGCTTTTTATTCCCTTTTCACTAGATATTTAAAGATGTATGTAATAGTATAGATGTAGTGTCCAGTGAAGTAATGTTACAGTATGTTTGGCATATTCACAGACTTGCTCAGAAAAAATGCTCAGAAAAATATAAATATTTGCATGATATATAAATGTATATATATATATTCTGTGTATATGTTTTTAAAGCATTTTTTTAGCGCACATCTGCAAAAAGGCTATATGCAGCAAACTAAAGCTATAATTACTTCTGCTTTACCAAAATCCAAACGAGCGAAGGATATAATTGCACAATGCATATAAAACAGCTTTTTGAATTCCTATATTTTAAACAAAGAATAGCAATATTCTTTTATTGTGATCCATATTATGTTATATCACCATGTAAATGCTGATTCTGCAGTTGTATGTGTTTGCTTATTTCCTTTGATCAGATATTTTTTCATTTTGATCTGGACAAAAAGGCTATTGGTTAAATCAACCAAATCAAATCATGATCTGCAGATATTTTGCTCCCTTTGGTCAATTTGTATTTCAGTCAAAAATGTTCAATCAATTTTGGCATCGGTCATATTAATCGAGCATCACATGTGATTGTTCCTCCTTTCTTGGATGTTGCAGGTCAAGAGATAGTCCAAGATGGCTGCAGCATCTTATGATCAGCTGCTGAAGCAAGTGGAGGCACTAAAGATGGAGAACTCCAACCTTAGACAAGAGCTCGAGGACAACTCCAACCACCTCACCAAACTAGAGACTGAGGCGTCTAATATGAAGGTACAGTGTCTGTTTATATCACACAGCGGCCTAACCGTGTTCTTGACGACATGACATCAAAACCAGGTCTTTTTTGATTCATAGAGTGCTGTGGTGATCATCTATTTTTGAGTTAAGTTTACCAAATCAAAAAGGTGTGCTGTTAAAACAAATAGTGCTTTCTAAAACTGAGCCTGAAGAAGTGCCTATTTATAAGTATGAATTATAAGTATAGTATTATGTGTGAAGTTTATAGACCAGCAGTGATGCTTTGACATTTGCATTGATTTGTTTTTATTCATGTCTGTATATTTTACTGCTCTACAATGTTTTCAATTACTTCTGCTTGACCAATATCCAAACGAGCAAAGGATATAATTGCATACTATAAATAAAACAGCTTTTTGAATTACTGTATTTTAAACAAAGGATATCAGTATTGTTTTATTGTGATCTATGCTATATCACCATGTTATATTTTTGTAGACCAACCCATACATAAGCATGGTCTCCTTGACAATAACCCAATGGACTTTTCCATTGGCTTTTGGATTACCAATAAAAAGTTTGATTCATCATGATAATCTTCACAAATGAATACAAATTTTACAGCATAAATACAATCAGCAGAAGTAAAAAGCTAAACATAAGCTGTAAACAAAATACATCACAGTCGCATGACTTCAGTGTCACCTTCACTAATCTTCTGACAGCTCTTTTGGTCTTTATTTAAAAAAATATGTTCCTTGAAATTAGAATTGCAATTATAAACTGTAAAAGAAGACTAGTAAGTAGATTAGTTTACCTGTTCGGCGTAATGACTATTAATGTCCTCAATAACCAAGTCCAACCATTTAGCCACTTGTTAGCAAGTAAAAGCTTAAAAAAAATACAATACAGGTCAAACTCGAAAAATTAGAATATCTTGCAAAAGTTAATTTCAGTAATTCAACTTAAAAAGTGAAACTAATAAATGATATAGACTCATTACATGCAAAGTGAGATATTTCAAGCCTTTATTTGTTATAATTTTGATGATTATGGCTTACAGCTTATGAAAATATTCATCAAAATTTTAATTGTACTGACGTTGCATGTAATGAGTCTATATAATTTATTAGTTTCACCTTTTAAGTTGAATTACTGAAATTAACTTTTGCAAGATATTCTAATTTTTCGAGTTTCACCTGTAGAGTATTACTGATGTTTTTGTCACAGAATGAAACGTTAGAATATCTTGAACCCGTGCCAACCCAGACCTTATTTCAGGCTTTTAAACCAAAAACCCATTGATTTCAGGATGTTGTGCTAAATGCTAATTTGCAATCTGGGTTTAGCCTATAAAAATGCATCATCCCTCTGCAATCTACTGTGCAAAATGTATTGGTGCACGTTATTCTGTAGGGTGAAAAATATCTCTTTGTCATGCAATAACTAGCAATGAAAAATTGTGTAGCCAGTTTGTTAAAACCTACAACATTCTGAAGAGAGAGTGCTAGTAAACTAGAACAGGAACAACTAAACCTCTGTACGTTTTCCTCCTACCTTTTTGTCAATTTCAGTTTTCAACCTCAAAGGGTTTGTACTTAAACGCCTCAGTGACTCATTTTGTCATCCAAATGCTCTATGTTTGGGCTTGCTTTTAATGTTGCAGACTTTCAAGACTTAAAATGTCATCCTCCGCCGCTGATTTCCCTCTAAGTACTCTTTCTTCTAGCAGCTTCTGACACCAAAGGCAGTGTTCTCAGGCACTTCTTTGAGTCGAGCTTTTGAAGTGGAAGCGGCAGCCTGCTAGGTGGACATTAAGAAATTAGATGTGACCTGGCAGTCTCTCGGGAAGGAAAAGAAAAAAGGAGAGAGGGTTTTTGAAAGAACTTTAGGCCTAAAATGAATGTGGTGAGACATTAAAAGTTGGCTAATGTGGAAGTTTTAAAGCGAGCCTGTCAACCCGGATTGTCTGCACAATTTAAAGACGAGGTTCAAGCGAGTTCATGATAAAGATATGTGCAGATATATCGTGCTAAAGATCCGCGTGGAAACGGGTTGCTGTCACGCCATTGCACTGTCTAATACGTGTGAAAGTCTCTTTATGTTGCTCTGAAGACGTGAGATTGGTGTTGCTAAGGGAGAATCTTTGAAGCAGAAGCAGATTGTCTCCTCATGTTCATACGTTGCAGAGTCCTTAAGGGTTAACAGAGGTCTTTTTTTGGTTGGCTCGGGGAAAATCATTGGGAAAAGCAGCAGTAAAGGTGTCCGTTTTAAAAGTTAGCAGATCAGAATGATTTTTTTTTTGTGTGTGTGTGTGTGTTTAATGGCATCATGTTTGCCATTATGCTTTGCTAAACTGCTCTCGTTCACTTTGAAGTCACTCATAGTCAGCGTGAAAGTGAATTTTACTTCCTTAATGTGCTGTATTTCCAATGAGAAAATGTGGGGCAAGACTGAATATTGCTATAAATACTAAAAATGTCATATTATTGGCATACTTTTATTACATTTAAAGCTAATCCTTACTTTAATAACTAGATTATTGTTAAGCGACTGTAATTGTACAGCAGCCTAAAGTCAAGGCTATTTGCCTATAGTTTCATTAACCTGTGTAAACATTGTGTAAACTACCGTGTAAACATTTACCATTCTACATGGACTTGGTGATCATCTTTCTAAATTCATTCAATGTGAGTTAAGTAAATAGGATCCATTTTGATTTCATGTTGATTTGAAATATTGCTTTTGGTTACACTTTATGGGTGAGTTAAGATGTAATGGAAGGGTCAACTGTGTAATTACAAATGTAATTACATAAATTACAGCTGTAATTACATGCAGGAATTTTTAAAATATAAGTACAATGTAAAAACATGTAGTTACACAATAAGTACATTGTATCAAATTATTAATTTCAATGTAAATACATAGTACTTAAAGCCACTTAATATAAAGTGGGACCCTTTATTTTAAGGTCTCGTTAAGTGTAATTATACATTTAAGTACTGAATAATATTAAGCAACTACATGTACTTACTGTAAGGTTAGGGTAGGATTAGGATTTGATTGAGTGTTAGTTGCATGTAATTATGCATAATTTACTGTTATTACTATGGAAAGTACATGTAACATATGTAACAAGGACACTTGAAAATAGTATTACCTTGCTTTTTTTGTGCATTAATTCTATGTCCAAGAAAGTATCCTGCTCTTCAGATGTCCTTGTCATCACGGCTCCAAATGAGGGATTGTCTAAACTCTGGGTGTCCCTATTCCTCAAGGAAGTTGTCATCTATTTGCTTCTAAAAAAAGAATAAGAGCGAAATCATATTTTCCTGTGTCGTGTCTCAGGAAGTGAATCCCTGTTGATGTTTGGCTTATGTAAGACGTTTTGGGCTTAACCTCTTTCATTAGGATGATCTGATTTTAGGCACATTCTGGCCGCCCTGGTGCCAGTGGTTATGTCATCCCTGTACGTAATCATAGTGTTTAAACAACTGGGTTTGTCTAGTGCGTTTCAACTGTGACAGATTCTGCGGAGGCCAGAAGTGCATCTGTGCCGAGTCCTTCATGCTGCCGTCCAGTTTTAAAGTTGCTGCTATTTCTACGACTGCAACTGCTAATTGATCAAATCTCTAAATTAATGATAATAATCAAAAACAGATTTCATTATCGATTAGTCAGCTCTTTGCACTGCGCATAGAGATCCTCCATGAGTGATGATATTTTAAAGAATAGCACGTTTTTTCATTTATTTATGATAAACGTAAAGCTGCTTTGAAACTGTGTATTATGAAAAGTATTATACAGATATTCTTTTTTATTATGTAAGCTTCATATTTGAAACTATTTTTGCACACACATTATAGGATACAAATAGACATGAGTTTGAATATTTGCTCAAACAGCAGAGCGTATCGATTCCCATGGGAATGCTAGAACTGAAAAACAATTATGGCTTCATTCTTGACCGCCAGCGTTTTTGATCATTTTCACAAGCCTTTCATGGCCGCCAGAATATTTGCAATTGAGATGTATACATTATATGAAAGCTGAATAAATAAGCTTTCCATTGATGTATGATTTGTTAGGATAGGACAATATTTGGCTGAGATACAACTATTTGAAAATCTGGAATCTGAGGGTGCAAAAAAATCGAAACATTGAGAAAATCGCCTTTAAAGTTGTTCATTTATGTTGGCGATTATGCAGCATTCACTCACAAAAATAAATGTTTTATATATTTATGGTAGGAAATTTACAAAATATCTTCATGGAACATGATCTTTATTTAATATCCAAATGATTTTTGGCATAAAAGAAAAATCTATCATTTTGACCCATGCAATGTATTGTTGGCTATTGCCACAAATATACCCGTGTGACTGGTTTTGTGATCCAGGGTCACATATATCAAAAGAAAGAAAAGAACAGAGCCTCTGCTTTTAAACAAAATAATCTGTTTTATTCTAGCTTCATGCATTCTTATTAACACTTGAATGTGGGTAAGTTTCATAAAAAAATAAAACGAAAAAAAAAAAAAGAACAGAATAAAAAGCTGAGAAAATCACATTTTTGTTAAAGACTACATCTGGACCAGATTCAGAACGATTATCAAAACACAGATGGAGTAGATCAAGTCCATCAACACCCCTAATGCTTCACAGTCCTTTAACTCGTCCTGGGTCAACATTTCATCCACTAACATTAGACAGTTTTGATTTATATGCGGTTTAATGTTTGATGATTGTGTTATTTTACATGTGTAAGCAATGCTTGTTTCTATAGCTTATTTCTGCTGCTTTTTCGCCTTTGTTTTAATCCGGAGATTCTGAACTATTTCAGAAGATGCATAACGGCACACCTGACCGTATAACAGTGAAAACCCGAATTGCCGGAAATTTCCATCAAGGGCATGGAAGCGCTGTGTCGTAAATGACGGAAAACTCAGTCAATGGCGGGGAAAGAGTTAAATGCAATGCAAGTTGCTTTGGATAAAAACATCTGACAAATGTATATGAATATAAAATCCAATTAGTCATTTAATTGAAAAATTCTATTATAAAAATCTATGTATGAAAAACATAAAAATAAATCTATTTTCAGTGTATTGTATGTTCCTCATATCATTCATGTGCTGCCCTCTGCCGATGAAACTTCAGATGGTCTTTTTTCCTCATTCTTGTGAAATGCTGTGAGAAAGGCAGTATTTTTGACAGGATTTGCTTTCCTCTTATCTTGACGTTTAAACCTGCAACACTAAACCGCTGCCTCTCCATCTTCCTCTGTCCATGGTAACTGTGGTTTAGTGTTGAAGTGTCACAGAAGGAAAACCACTTTCATTTTTATTCACAAGTGCTATGCACTCCAATATATAAACATTTTCCTATTTTGCATGGAAGTGTTCAGAGGCCGCTTCCGTTTCCCAGCCTGTGAGAGACTCGCAGCTTAATTTAGAGAATCTCCCTTCCTGTCTTTGTTCGTCGCATGAATGCAGCTCCGCTTCACCCTGCAGTCATTTCCCTTCCCCTCCGGCCAGCTGAAACAAACATCTGCGGGCAGAAAACAAACAGCATGCATGTCTCAGCGTCTGGGCTTCCCCTCCCTGCTCCCAAATCCAACTACCAGAGCAGCATTTTAGTTGAGTTTAGCTGTTTATTAATCAACATGAGAAAGCGATGCAAGATTTATATGCAGTTTTCTGTCAAAATAAAAGTTTGATGGTTTTATGCTTGAAAATGAAGAAATTAAGTTCAATATTGTAATATTTTAATATAAAATGAAATATTTATAATATTTATCAAAGTATAATATATAATATATTTTATTATGAAATATTGATATGTAATTTTACAGTTGTAATGTAAAAAAATATAATTATTTTTAAATATTATACATATACATATTTTTAAAATATTTTACAATATATTTTTATTTACTCCTACTACTAATAATAATAATTAATAATTAATAATAATTAATAATAATAATTTCTTAAACAACCATGTATGAAGAAACATCATGGCCATAATCCAGGATGACAATGTCAAGATTCATCAGGTTTAGATTGTGAAAGAATGGTTGTCAGAATTGTCAATACAAGATTTTGACCAAAAATGTATGCACCTCTTGATGGAAGTAGCATCACAACATTTATTCCCATCAAGAAGCGCATATATTTTTGGTCAAGATCTTGTATTGACAATTGACACCTCCAGCACATCCCAGAGACTCTCAATGAATTTAAGATCTGGACTCAGAGGAGACGATTCATGTGTGAAAATGATTCTTCATGATCCTCCCAACCATTCTTTCACAATCTGAGCCGGATGAATCTTGACATTGTCGTCCTGGAATATGGCCATGATGTGTCTCATACATGGCTGTTTAAAAGGAATGGTTCACTTAAAAATGAACATTCTGTCATTTACTCACCCTCAAGTTGTTTCAAACTGATATGAATTTCTTTCTTTTGCTGAACAAAAAAAGAAGATATTTTGAAGAATTTCGATATCCAAACAGTTGATGTACCTCATTGACTTCCATAGATTTTTTTCCCACTATGGATGTCATTGGGGTACATCAACTATCGTTCTCTTTCAGATTCATTTCTCCTCATAATGGTCCTGAATTATGACCCAAATCTTCCATTATTTCGTCACATTGATGTTTGAGGTTTTCTATGCAGCATGGCGTATAAATAAATTCGCTTTCTCTATGTGATGAGCTCAGCTAATAATGCTCATTTGTTCCTACATTAATGACTCAGAATGTTGTAATCTTCTAATGAAACATCTCTGGTGGATTTCCTGGACATAGTTTGCACCTTGCCCAGAAAAGGGCAGCGTTGCAGGGGAAAAATCTGCTTAGACATTGCCTTTTCTGTCCAGAGTTTGTTTTTTTCTTAATCTCTAAAGTATTAGTTAGGTCTAGATGTTGTGTTTGTGAGTGTATAATGTTCTCCAACCTTATTTTTAGGTTAGTTCTTACTTAGTAGTGATGCACCAAAATTTCAGCAACTGAAAATATTTAATTTTGGAGGGCCAAAATCATTGATCAAAATGGTGACGTTTAATTAGCGCTTCCCTGATTGCGTGTTTCGATTGTCAGTGGATAATCTACAACAGTCACATGTCAGCTGTGTGGACGTTAGCGTTGGGTTGACAATGTATATTTTTTTATCGTAAATGATCTTCATTTTGATGAACCAAAATGTTTTAGTCTATGCCCTTTTCAGCTGATTCATGAACAAAACTCCACTAAACATTATTTCAGCACGCCTACCATTCAATAATCACAATTGAATCTGATATGAAACAAAGTCTCAGCTTTTGTTAGTTATTCTAGTCAATGAGTCAGCCTAGTCAGCCTCAGACTGATTTGACTGAGACTCAATGGACCGTTGGCTGAACGTCTGATGCATATGG
Organism: Scardinius erythrophthalmus; assembly: GCF_964197995.2. Lineage (NCBI taxonomy): Eukaryota > Metazoa > Chordata > Actinopteri > Cypriniformes > Leuciscidae > Scardinius > Scardinius erythrophthalmus. The sequence goes on from NC_138243.1 coordinate 28,054,119, forward strand.
CACACTTTTCTGGAAACACTTCAGGAGATTCAAAGGCGCGATATGATTGGTTGAATACAGGATGTCTGGGAGACATGTCGCGTTATTTATCGATCTGCCTAGAAGAAACAAATACTGTGACGCCAAAACCCTTCGTGGAAGAAGAAAGAGTTGTTTCTTTCAATGAGCGCGTATCTGGATCAACTAAACGCTGGATTTTCAAAAGTATGGGAAGTTCACGGCTCTATTGTTTGTTATTGTAGGGACATCGACATTATATTGTCACGCCCCTAAACTTGACGCGGAACAAAACGAACTGTGATTGGTTGCTTTACATGTCAGTCAAACGTCCTCTTGGCCGGTCCTTGGCCAAGAAAAGCTGATAGTCAAGACCTTCTGCCGTCAGTCTGAAGCTCTGGCTACACGAGACTACCTTCACAGTGGCGTGACAGATCGCTGTAGCTACTCTTTACTACTAGTTATAGCACAAAACAAACGTGAAGGAACATCAGAAGGTGTGCTGAAAGAAACAGTACCGTACACTCTAAGAAAAAAAGGTACAAAAGCTGTCAATGGGACAGTACCCTTCAAAAAGGTTCTAAAATGTACCATTTAGGTACTAATATGTACACTTTTGGTACCAATATGTACCTTTGAGGGACTAATATGCACTCTTTAGGTACAAAAGTGTACCTTTTGAAAAGGTACCGCCACAGTGACAGCTTTTGTACCTTTTTTTTCTGAGAGTGTACCGTAATCGCTCAGTGTTTCACGTCAGTAAAACAGCTTGTAAACAATCAATGTCACATTACGTTTACCTCAGTAAAGCTAGAAAAAAAACCGAATAACTTTTGCTAAATATTTGCACTATATAACATATTCGTTTTATCATAGTCATATTTTTACTTAATAACCTGTTGTCTTTGTTAAATTATATTTATGTTTGTAATAACTTGCTTTCATGACAGATTTATTCAGTCACCGTTTAACTGTTTATATTTCAACAACAAATTAATAAATAATTTTTTTTATTACAAATAATAAATACAACATAAGTGTTGATTATTAAATAAAGTTGATTAATTAATTGATTAAACTTGTTATGGGAAATTTTTGGTGCATCAGTTCTTCATATTGGTTTCCACAAAGAACAGGATATGTTGATTGATATAATGTTGATATAATGTTGATTGAGAAGCTTATTGAATTGATAATTTCATTTATTGATGTCATGTTCTCAGCCTAAGCCTCAGTCTTTTTTAGAAGAGTAGCCTAGTTCATGGTTTAAATCTTGTTTGTCGTCAGTCGCCACGCTTGTTTTTTCCTGAGTGCATGCCATGTGTGTCATGTGATGTTTTCTTTCCACGTTTCAAGGACGTTCTACCTTTATCACTGGGAAAGCAAAGAGACCTTCCATCCGCCCACTCGAACCCGGTCCCCTCCTCTCACACTCGAACAATACCTCCCACCGCAGGCCCACGGGTCTCGTCTGACTCCAGGTCAGATGAAATGCATGCTAGATAGGAATCAGATATGCGAGTATTTCAGGCTCCCTGCAGATGGCTGCCTAGGAACATTGATTTCCATTACTGGGAGGATAGGATGACATTTTTAAAAGTGTTGTGTGCTTGCAGCTTCGCACATGAGTGGCTGTCTGACTCTAATATTGTACCAAGGGCATCTGCATCGCTGTAACCTGACTCCTTCGGACCTTGACTCTGGGAAGAGGAAAAACTAGGACTTCCATTATAGCCTCAGACGCATTAGGATATTGAAGTCAATTTGATTGTGGATTTGGCTGTTGAAAATGTTATTATAGCTGTAATCTACTCTCATAAAGGTTATTTTAGGATTTCAGCAAATCACTTTTGTAATATTAGCAAGTAGACCTTTAAAAAAATGTGAACTCTTAATGTGTTTAATTTGCATAGTTTTTTTGTATATTAGTCAAGCATCTAGCACAGTTACTATTGTTCATAGTAAGTGTTAATGATTTAAACATAGTGATCATTAATATTAAGTTTTATAATTTATATTTTAATTTATGAAATATTTTTGTTTTGTATTAGATATGTTTAATTTTGTTTTTAATTAAATTTTTTTAATTGTTTTATTGTAGTGTTTCCTTTTTAATTTTTAAATATATATAATTATATTTTATTATTTTATATTAGGCCTATATACGTTATATTGTTTATTATATATATTTTTAATTTGAAATATTTGTAATATATTATTTTTAATTTGATATTTTCATTAATTTAATTTTATATAATACGATTTTATATTATATTACCTTGTATTTTATATTTTGAAATTGTGTTGTATTTTAATGAAGATTATTTTTAAAAGACCAGAGACATTTCTTAAGAGCATAAATGGAGGCCATGTTGTCTTTAACCAGCGGAGTGAATGATGATGCTATCGTTTCATCCCTCTGACTCACAGTGCAGTAAAGGGGTCTGTAATCATATGACCTCCCCTATAATGAAGCTGTTGTTTCCTGAGACGGCTCAGTGTGACGTCATGCTCCCTAAGGAGAAAACACCCGAGTGACTCTCCTTAGACACAGAATAACCCCGTGTTGTTCTTTTCTACTGGATAAGGGATGATAAACAGCATGTTCATGTGTGACCTTTCCCTTCTGGACGCCTCTGGCCTTCTCCACGCGTCTCCATTGGGCTGTGGACATGGTGACCCCGGGCCGATTGGGAAGGGTGGTCCTGTGAGCTGAATGGGGAAGCATCTGTGCTCTTCATGAGGCTTTGGGTCTCCGGGATGGGATGAAGGAAGGGGGAGGTAGTCGCTTCCTGTAAGGCAGTCGCATTGTTTGGGCTTTTTTCGGCTTGCAAACACGCTGGAGAACTCGGAGTAATGGAACGAGCGTTGCAAAAGTCTCACGTTTGATATGGTTTGGGGCTGTACTGACATCATCAAGGGTTTGAGTTATGTTGACCGCAACCGTAAAGGAACATTGACCAAAACCTCAGCATATGTGCAGTGGTAAGTTCTACAAATAGCCTGGATGTTTTTCTTATACTTTACTGTTATTGTGTCAACAGACATGACTTGTTGCTGTTAATCAATAATTACTAGTGGTTGATCATCAATATAACTGCAGTATTTGTGCTCCAAACATAATTTAAGTGTCTTAAACATGCTACATAAACATAGCAATGGGTTTTGTATGAGCAAGCACACTTCTGTTTTCTTCTGAAAAAGTAAAAAGCTAGATTCTAGTAACTCAGAGTCATATAATCAGCAACATCTGCTACATTTGATTTGTAGTACGGCAAAATGTGGTGGTTTATGATGTGTAAAGCCTTGTCAAGCTGAAGTTTGGTTGAGCAGTGAACGCTAGCTGATTTTCAACACTGATTTTCCTGCCTAAATCAAAAACACTTAGCAGAAATCAAGGCCTTTCAGGCATTATCACGGCCAGATCACGCATGAACACGCCACTAAAGAAGTAGCAGGTGCATCTTTACAGCTTCAAAGCTGTTTATGTCTCTGACACGCACGTCTTCAAAGCACTTCAAAGCTCTTTGATGGAAGTTGTCTTCTCTTTATCAGGCCGCGGGCTGAAGAAGTCTTCTTAAGAAGAAGTCTTTTCTTGTGGTGGGAGATGGAAATATCTCGTGTTTTTTTTCTGGTACCTTCCGTGCATCATGTTGTTTTATCTGAAGATGGCTTCTAACACTCTACCACACACAGATAATGTCTGTTTCTCTTTCAGGAGGTTTTGAAACAGCTACAAGGAACTATTGTAGAGGACCCTAAAGACTCGCAAGGGCAGATTGAGTTTTTCGAAAGATTTAAAGGTGAGGGCAGTTGAATTATTCGGTGAACAATGCATATTTTAACATAAAAAACTCACTCTCAAGACATCACTGATAAATATGGTAAAAATGTTAACTGATAGATATCACCATACTTAACCATTTGATTAATCACAGTACATTAAAATAATTAAGTTAAGAAATGTAATGTTTAAATAATTGTTAACATGCATTAATTGACATACATTTCCAGAAATGAAATCTGAACATTGGATGGAGCCCGTTTTAAAATTCTTGTTTGATTTTGTTGATGTAGTTTTAAAGGCTTTTAAAGAGGAAATTTAGGAAATCTCTTTATATACCTCCAGAAATCAGAAAATACTGTCAACAGTCAGAAAAAGTGTGTTTAGGAATAAATCGGGCAAATGATATATGAACAAACCCCTGTGTAAAACCCTTCAGAATATAGATGGGAACAAAAGAGAAAAAAAAACATGGCCTTTAAAAATGTATTGTAATTGAAATCTACAGATGCAAATATATAAAATGCAATAAAATAAACACTTAGATGTGTATTCCACTCGTCTGAAAGACGAAAAAAAAAAAAAGGTTTTTGCCTGTATTGTCTTGCCTTAAGACATCATAGGTGCGTTTCCTAAGCAAACTTCCAAATAGTAACTAATTTTGGATAAACTATTCACCCAATTATTGTGTGTGCTGTGTATTTTTATGCTTGGCCAAATATTGTTGTTAGCTTAGCAACTAGGTAATATCAAACCCTATCAGAATCAAATGCTATTTGTGTGGTTGCTGCATATGTAGGCCGTTCCAAATCCGTCACTTGTGGTGTTTATTTCAGTTCGAATGCTGCCTTAGAGTCTTTCGTGAAGATAAAGATGTAAAAACTTCCCTTAATCTACCATATTTCCAGAATATACTTTTTTTAATCGTCTGAAACATGCTGCGACTTCTATTCCAAAGCAATTTATATAATGCAGTTAACATCAAGCATGCAAAATATTGCAATATGCACACATTTGGATTCGTGCCGAATGCGGATTACGTGTGCCCAAGTTTATTTGTATAGAGCATTTCCCACACTGCAGTGTTTTATTTCGAGGATGCAGCCTTCGAAATGACACGCATCTACTGTTAGGTGTGGCATTTTCTGGAAAATACGGTACGTGTGGCATCTTCATCATCATCATCTCCCATTCTGTCCTGCAGAAATGAGTCTCGACCCCAGCAGCTTCTCGGGCCCAGGCGTGAAGTTGAGGTCCAAGGCCTCTCTGCAGGGCTCCGGTTCGGGCCACTCGGCTGACAGCAGCCCCAGTCCCAGTCCCATGAGCTCCTTCCCCAGGAGAGGGGTGACTGGCGGGGGTCGAGACAGTGCCGGTTACCTGGAGGAGCTGGAGAAGGAACGGTGAGCGCTCACATGAACGGATCATTCTGTGCATTAGATGTTCATTTGACCGGTTAGATCCTTATTTAAGAATGTTAACTAAAGGTTTCTTCTAAAGCTCTTCTAGGGTTTTGCTACTGGATGAGATTTACATGGTAAACTGTGGTAATGATGGTACATTCCAGATAGCCAGCTTTGATTTCGAGAGAAGAAGTGTTTGAATATCAGAAGTTTATGTTCATTGCAAAATATTCTGATATATACACTATCGGTCAAATATTTGTGGTCAGTAAGTTTTTATTACAGACAAGTACAATGCAAAAGGTACAAGACATATACAAGGCATTGTGGTACAATTCAGAGGATTATGTAAAACAAAGAATAACAACAAAAATTGAAATATAAATGTAAAAAAATTATAATAATAAAATAATTATATTATTCAGCAAGGGTGCATTAAATTGATCAAAAGTGACAGTAAAGACATTTGTAATATTACAAAGATTTCTATTTCAAATAAATTCTCTATTCATCAAAGAATCCTGAAAAAGAAAAAATATCATGGTTTCCACAAAAATATGCAAAACTGTTGATAATAAGAAATGTTTCTTGAGCATCAAATCAGCATATAAGAGTGGTTTCTGAAGGATCATGTGACACTGAAGACTAGAAGTAGTAATGGTCACAGGAATAAATTAATTTTTTTAATATTTTTAAAGAAACCAATATTTTTTTATATTATAATAATTAACAAAATTACTGTTTTTGCAGATTTGGTGAGCAGAAGAGACTTCAAAAACATTTAAAAATTCTAAATATTTAAATTAATTGCTTTTGAAAATTGGCAATCAGTTTCTCTAAAGAGGAAATAAGTTGCAAGTTTGGAAATAAGTTTGACTTCTGGAACCTTACTGTCATTACATTTTGATCAATAACAGCTTGAATTTAGTGAGTCTAAAATTCAAATCAAATGTCGTTGTTTTCATGAGTGACTTTTCTTTCTATTAGGTCTTTGTTGATGGCAGAACTTGAGAAGGAAGAAAAGGAAAAAGACTGGTATTATGCCCAGTTACAAAACCTGACCAAAAGGATTGACAGTCTGCCACTGACTGAGAATGTATGTAAAAAGTATAAAAGCTACAATATTCAATGCAGTAGATATAATGCACATCATTACTTGCATGATTTTGGACCTTATATGATCTCTGTAGCTTCACACTTCTTCTGCTGTTGTAGTTTTCTCTCCAGACCGATATGACTCGCAGGCAACTGGAATACGAGGCCCGGCAGATTCGAGCCGCCATGGAGGAGCAACTGGGCACGTGTCAGGACATGGAGAAACGGGCACAGGTGGGCTGAAATGCAGAAACTGAAAGACTAAAATTGTTCATGAAACTAAAACAGGCTTCTAAATTCAGAGTATGAAACCAGCAGTTTGGTGATGAAGTTTCCATCATTTGTCTTCAGGGCCGCGTCGCTCGGATACAGCAGATAGAAAAAGACATGCTGAGGATTCGGACACGTTTACAGGCCCAGTCGGCCGACACAGAGGTACTTGATGATTCTGATGCCTATATTGCAGTCGTGCTTAGAAGGAAGAATTGAACGTTACACTTAGGATTTGTAGCAATTAGTTCAGCTCAGTGTTATGATCTTTATTTATGTCCACAAGACCAAGTGAAAGTCATTTTGTGAAGTCTTGTTTAAAGGGATAGTTCACTTTGAAATTTAATTTTGGTATGTTTTAGCTTACCTCAAGGGCATCCAAGATGTAGGTGTCTTTTTTCCCGCAGTAGTTTCAATTTTGATATTTTTAGGTCAAACCGTTCTTGTCTGCCAGTCTTATAATGCAGGTCTATAGTCACTGTCTCAAAGAGCATGCACAGAGTCAAAATTAAAACAATTCCCCATCGTCCAAATTAAACAATTCCCCATCGTAAGTACACATTGATGGCCTAAGACACGAAACGAGCGGTTTGTGTGAGAAAACGAACAGTATTTATGTAGTTTATACCTCTTGTAACACAGCCACGTCCAAGTGATCTGAGGGCGCGGGCGCTTCCTGCTGTGTGACGTGTGCGCAGACTAGTGCATAGATATATATACACTAGATGTCGTGTATATATCATACATGTCCAAGTGATCTCAGGGCGCGTGCTTGCAGACTGGTGCATAGATATATATACACTAGATGTCGCCTTGGCTACGGCAGTTCGAATGCAGTAGCCAAGGCGACATCTAGTGTATATATATCTATGCACCAGTCTGCGCGCGCCCTCAGATCACTTGGACGTGGCTGTGTTACAAGAGGTATAAACGATATAAATACTGTTCGTTTTCTCACACAAACCGCTCGTTTCGTGTCTTAGGCCATCAATGTGTACTTACGATGGGGAATTGTTTAATTTGGACGATGAGGAATTGTTTTAATTTGGACTCTGTGCTTGTGTTTTGAGACAGTGACCATCGACCTGCATTATATGACTGACAGACAAGAACGGTTTGACCTAAAAATATCAAAATTGAAACTACTGCGGAAAAAAGACACCTACATCTTGGATGCCCTTGAGGTAAGCTAAAACATACCAAAATTTAATTTCAAAGTGAACTATCCCTTTAACCATGTAAAGCCTGACATATGAAATAATAGTCTGAAAAATCTAATGTTTTAAATGGAACAGCTTATTGAAGCTTTACACAAAAAAATGTTTAAGAAAAAATCAAAAAGTGTGTTTTATGTTGAGTATCATATATGATACATCAGGCGTTTATGGCTCATATAGTTTGAGATAGTGAGAATATAGAGCTCATACTCTCAGACATTTTTTTATTATTTATAATCTTTTATTTAGTTGGTGCTGATGATATTTATTTGACAGAAAAGTCTAATAAAATTCTGATAGCTTGTAATGTAAATCAATGATATCTTCATAACAGTATAACAGACTACTTACATAAAATGCATATTCATATTATAGTTTAATGATCAAAGCTCTGTAGTTTCAAAACAACGCAGTGCAATACAACGCAATGATTGAGAGATGAAAAAAATAAATGTTCCTCAAAAGCCTAATGGATCATATTTGATACTCACAATTTAACATGCTTTTTATACAACATTATGTATGGATAATGATGTAAACCTAATTTGCCTTCAGTCCAGTAAGTGTTCATCTTGAAATATTACTAACAATATAAAAGTTAATCTTATGTTTACTTTATAAAAATCTGTAAAGATTTCACAGCAAAAGGACACGTGATCCACAAGCTGAAGATGGATGTTTTTACAAATATATTAAAAGGCTTTTAGTTGCTAAAAAAGTCTAAACTATCAATCAGATGACAGAAGGCATGTGGAAGATGAACAGGCTTTTCAACAAAGTTGATAATTTAGAGGACTTTGAAATAATAAATATATGATAAATTAGGCTTTATAAAGTTAATCATATTTTGACAGAATGGAAATTTTTGGTCAGATTGTGCAATCATTTGTTCCTCTTCACGTTTAATTCATTTTCTTTAGAAAGGCTGTATTTTCCATTTCAGCATGAGTGTTTTTTTTTTGTGCACGTTTCAATGTCTTATGTTCTGCTTTTAGAGCTTGTTCTGTAGCGAACGGAAATAGTGCACATAAAATGCTTCTGAGCATAAACGCATAAAAGTTTAATTGGATTTGCATGCTCTACTAATGTATCGTGCTCGGTGTGGCTGAGCGTTAAAAACAGTAGTGTCACCTAGGTTTAGGATGCACAGCTATGTTACATTTAGGCACATACATTTATGCATTTGGCAGATGCTTTTATCCAAAGCGTCTTACATTTCCAGTCAAAATATGAATTTCATGCTTTCCCTAGGATGATAGGAATTTCATGCCACAGGATGTCTATGTATATTATATAGTTAAATAGTGCACAAGTGGAAGTTTTTGTATGCATGCTCACTAACTTGCTCCGAGTTTGCACGTGATTTTCCCTTTTAAGTGGATAAATCCTATTGGACACTTCTGCTTTTCCTCCCCCTCTGTTGTTTCAATCCTGTTGGCTGAATGAGGAAGCAATGTAGGTCAGAAAGAGCCGGGTGCTCTTGCAGCTGCTGTCCTGTAGCTCAAGACTACTCCGCCTCGCTCTGTATCTCTATACGCTGATTTATCCCTACTTCACAGAGCTGATTACACAGGTTATCTGTCCCATGTTCCACCTGCCTTGACCAATGTCTTTTCCTTCACTGTTGCAGTGTGACTCACTCTGTAGGTGTCATTTACTCCTTTTAACATGCTGATTCCTCATCTTCCTCTTTGAATCATCAGGTCAAGCATGACCCTGTGACTCAGACTGAAGGGGCTCATGCATCAGGAGATGCTTCTGGTGGTGGTGGTGGTGGTAGTGCAGTATGCTCACAGGTAAGAACAGAATCTATTTGCAGTAGTCTCCCACTAAATTAGACTCATTTTGTTGATGGTCTCATGAACTGAAGTGTTTTCCGGTGGCCCTTTTTTCAGCCAGTGGGTGCCAAGGATTTCAGAACCTTTTTAAAAAGCCCTTTCAGTCTATGCCAAGAGCTTCGGTGTGCTTTGAATAGTAATGATTTGAATGCAGATGCTAATGGTTTTATTGTTCATCATAGAGACCTAGTTAGACTTTGAAATTCTAAGCAGAAACAGGAGGGGGTTTTGTATTTTACACTGTTTCACTTGCATTAAGCTTGTGTGGTATTTTTTGGACAGATGGTGTGAGCTGTATGTCACTGGATTAGGTGCAGGGATCGAGTTTAATACTAGAGCCATACATTGTTTACGAAGCACAGAGAATTGCCTCTATTTTGTGTTTGCAAATTGTATTTTATTTTTATGCATCTTCAGGTTTCAAGATTTTTATCTGTATGTATATACTTATGATAAAAAAAATAAATAATCCAATATAAAGCAAATTCAGTGATACAATAAAATGCTTTCCCTTAACTTGACATACAATATTCTGAGCACAAGAGGAAATTATAAAAAAAAATGCATTTGAGAAATATGTTATAAATATGAATTTAATTTTAAACATAATTTCATGAATGTAAATATACATTTATAAATGTAATAAATATACTTAATTATAATAAAATAAAAACTACTAATAAATATAATACTAATATATTTATATTTCAATTTCAATATCATTTAATTTATATATATAATATATTTTATAAATATATATATTTCATAAATGTACATTTCTAAATTTAAACTTAAATATATTTAAATTATATTTATTTAAATGTAGATTTCCTTTTAAATGTTCACATATTTACTAGTATTTTTGAAAAGGTCATGTTCATGATCTCTAAATGGCAATTTGACAGTTATTTACCAGTAAAGACTGTATGTGTGAAAGGGGGTAATGACATTTTGTAGGGTGTAATATCTACAGTGGAAAAATAAATGTAAACTTTTTGAAAGGTGTTTGATTGGGTTTTCTGAAGACCTGCAGGTTGTTTGAATCTGCCTTGTATTTATTTTGCCTGACAGGGCTCAAGTTCCCGGGTCGATCATGACACCGCCAGTGAGATGAGCAGTGCCGGGAGCTACTCTGTTCCACGCCGACTGACCAGCCATCTGGGCACTAAGGTTAACTTTTGCTAGATTTTAGAAGTTCTCAATGCTAAACAAATTTTTTTGACTATTAAAAAACATAATGTCAGCTTGCAGTGAATCAAGTCTGCATATGTTTAGGTGGAAATGGTGTACTCTCTGCTGTCCATGCTGGGGACCCATGATAAAGATGACATGTCTCGCACCCTCCTGGCCATGTCGAGCTCTCAGGACAGCTGCATTGCCATGCGCCAATCCGGGTGCCTGCCGCTGCTCATCCAGTTACTCCATGGCAACGACAAGGACTCTGTATTGCTTGGAAATTCTCGCGGCAGCAAAGAGGCCCGGGCGAGGGCCAGTGCCGCCCTGCATAACATTATCCATTCACAGCCCGATGACAAGCGTGGCCGGCGGGAGATCCGGGTGCTCCACCTGCTGGAGCAGATCCGAGCTTACTGCGAGACCTGTTGGGAGTGGCAGGAAAGCCATGAGCGCGGTGTGGACCAGGACAAGAACCCAAGTAAGATACATCTGCCATTGATATATGTAAGGTGTCAAGAATAGCACAGAGGGATGGGACATGGCATCCTCGTATCATCATTTTTAGTTTCAGTAACTGTGTGGATTAATAGAAGTGTTTTCTCATCAGTGGAATAATTAACAATTGATAACTTATATTACATTTTTACCCCCACTTTATATCAATTAATGAATACAGTATTTAATAGTTTCAGTTTTAGTCTTAATTTTAGTTAACAATAACAATTAACATGTATATACTGAAATATATTGCATTGCATTGAATCTGATGCATCTGCAATAGCCATAAAAATTTTTAAAAAAAAATTCAATCACTGTAATATGTGCCTATATCTGTCCTTAATTATATTGCAGCAGTAAATGCCATGCATTTTGATTTATTCCCATATACTACAAATATTTTATTAATTTATAAATGTGATTCATTTGAAATGCTCTGATGGGAAGGAGTTTAATAAATAACTCTTCTAAGTGGGTTGACATATCATTAATACATGTGGAGCCGTACAACCTCATTAATGTACTTTTGCCTTCACTGCAGTGCCTTCTCCAGTCGAGCATCAGATTTGCCCAGCGGTTTGTGTTCTCATGAAACTTTCATTTGATGAAGAGCACAGGCACGCGATGAATGAGCTTGGTAGGTTTTCCAAACGTATTGATTTATCCATAAAACTGTGACATCAATTAAATGCATCCTCCAGTCTTTTCTTGAGTAGACATTGACTAACTATTTCAATATACTGTTTATGCAGGTGGACTTCAGGCGATTGGGGAGCTCCTGCAGGTAGACTGTGAGATTTACGGTCTTACCAATGATCACTACAGTGTTACACTAAGACGATATGCTGGCATGGCTTTAACTAATCTTACTTTTGGAGATGTAGCTAACAAGGTGCGTTATTTCTCTTATCATTGTCTGTGTAGAATTCCATGTATGGTTTATTGCTGTATTTAATTTTTACATTCTTGTTTTGTCTACAGGCAACACTTTGCTCAATGAAAGGTTGTATGAGGGCCATGGTAGCTCAACTAAAGTCAGAGAGTGAGGACCTACAGCAGGTATAACTCTTTGGAAATACCATATTTTGTATGTGATGCATAGTTACATTATTCCTAAAAAGACAAAAAAATATCATAGTCATTTCATGATGCATGCAACTTTGAAGAAAGACATTAATGCAAAGCAATTGCGCTAAGAGATTTGTGCTAAGAGTTAAATATTACCATTTTATTTCAGTTGCCAAGGCAATATTTCCAGTTTGTATTAAGAGACTCTGTACTGCTTTAGGTAATTGCCAGTGTTTTGAGGAACCTCTCATGGCGAGCTGATGTGAACAGTAAGAAGATTTTACGAGAAGTCGGCAGTGTTAGGGCCCTGATGGAGTGTGCCTTAGAGGTTCAGAAGGTGAGTTTTCTCTGAAGCTCTTTGATAATTTCTGTAATCAGAATGCAGACGAGCCATTAAACTGTCTTTCATATAATTTCTACAGGAATCCACATTAAAAAGTGTCCTGAGTGCCCTTTGGAACTTATCAGCACATTGCACTGAAAACAAAGCTGATATCTGTAATGTTCCTGGAGCTTTGGCATTTTTAGTGAGCACTCTAACATACAGAAGCCAAACCAACACCCTTGCCATCATAGAAAGTGGTGGTGGCATCCTGAGAAATGTGTCAAGCCTCATCGCCACAAATGAGGAGCACAGGTAGAGTATGCTATATAAAAGCTGCATACGTTCACAGAAGTTTAATTAGTTTACATGGGAGCAAACCATTTTCTCTTTTTTGTTTATTTCAGGCAAATATTAAGGGAAAACAGCTGTCTTCAGACTCTTCTTCAGCACCTTAAATCACACAGTTTGACGATAGTGAGCAATGCCTGTGGAACACTGTGGAACCTCTCTGCTCGGAATGCAAAAGATCAGGAGGCATTATGGGACATGGGTGCAGTTAGCATGCTGAAGAACCTCATTCACTCCAAGCACAAGATGATAGCTATGGGAAGTGCAGCTGCTTTGAGAAACCTTATGGCAAATCGGCCTGCCAAGTATAAGGATGCAAACATAATGTCCCCTGGGTCCAGTCTGCCATCCCTGCATGTAAGAAAACAGAAAGCACTAATTGAAGAACTAGATGCACAACAACTATCTGAAACCTTTGATAACATTGACAACTTGAGCCCGAAAGCCTCCCATAGGGCCAAACCAAGACATAAGCATAATGTTTATGGCGATTATGATGGTGTCTGTCGATCAGATGGCTATAACCCCAATGGAGTCAGTGTTCGCTCACCTTATATGAACACCCCTGTGCTCTCAAGCCCATCCTCTCGAGACAACAGAGGAAATGTAGAAAGTGTCCGAGCCGAAAGGGACAGAAGTCTAGATCGAGAGCGAAGGGGATTCCATCCAGATCCTGAGGCTACCAAGAGAATGGTGCAGATTCCCACGACTGCAGCTCAAATTGCAGTGGGTATGGAGGAAGTGCAGAGCATGCACTTAAGTATGGATGATAGAACCGCAGGATCCACACCAGACCCTCATGTAGTCCAAGACGACATGATCCGGCGTCAAACTGCTGTTCATGGTCACCAAAACATGTACAACTACAGCAAAACTGACCCATCAGGCAGACGGTGCGCACTGCCCAAACTGGAGTCCACAGCTTCTAATGACAGTCTTAATAGTGTCAACAGCACCGATGGCTATGGAAAGAGAGGTCAAATGAAGCCCTCAGTGGATTCCTATTCAGAAGATGATGACGGCAAATGCTGTGTCTACAGAAAATATCCTGCGGACCTTGCCCATAAGATACACAATGCAAATCACATGGAGGATGACAATGGAGATCTTGACACACCTATTAACTACAGTTTGAAATATTCTGATGAGCAGCTAAACTCTGGTCGACAAAGCCCAAGCCAGAATGAAAGGTGGGCCAGGCCTAAGCTCCTTGATGATGAAATGAAACGGCCAGATCAGAAACCATCGAGATCGCAAAGCCCAGGATACCCCATGTACTCTGAAGGCAACAGTGAAGGAGAAGATAAACTAAAAAAGTACCAGCCCAGGTTTGTTCAACAGGACCTGCCTGGATTTAGATCAAGGGGCTCAACTGAACAAATCAACAGTGGGTCAAGTCATGGACTTAACAAAAAAATCTCTCAAACCATCTGCACTGTTGATGATTATGCCGACGACAAACCCACAAACTACAGCGAGCGCTATTCAGAGGAAGAGCAGCTTGATGAGCAAACTCCCAACTACAGCATGAAATACAATGAAAATCATCATGTAGAACAGCCTATTGATTACAGTTTGAAGTACTCTGATGCTTCTTCCAAGAAGGCCATGTTTAGTCATTCAAAGCCATCTTCTACCCAAAGTTCTGTCAAAGACCATTTAAGCCAAGATAACTCCTCCTCTGTGGCATCTTTAAAGCATCAGGGTAGGCAAAAGCAACTCCACCCTTTCTCTGCTCAAAGCAGATCTGGACCTACGAGAGCAGTTCAGAAGAACTCAACATGCAAGGCTCCCACAATAAATCAAGAAACAATACAGACGTATTGTGTGGAGGACACACCCATTTGTTTCTCACGTGGTAGCTCTTTATCGTCATTGTCTTCAGAGGAAGATGAAATGGAGAGCTGCAAGCGTAATGTCAATTCAGCCAACAACTACCCAACTCTACCTATATCAGAAAAAGAATCCACTAGTAACATTGCACCTGACCAACGCACATCTGAGAGCCAATCGGCAGTCCATTATGTACGCATCAAGCCTCCACGAAATCACTTAGGACATGGAGATGGTTCCAGGCATCACAAAACAGTGGAATTTTCATCAGGTGCTAAATCGCCATCCAAAAGTGGTGCCCAGACACCCAAAAGTCCTCCTGAACATTATGTGCAAGAGACTCCGCTTATGTTCAGCAGATGCACATCTGTCAGCTCCCTCGACAGTTTTGAAAGTCATTCCATAGCAAGTTCTGTACAGAGTGAGCCATGCAGTGGGATGGTCAGTGGGATTATCAGTCCGAGTGATTTGCCTGATAGCCCTGGGCAAACAATGCCTCCAAGTCGCAGCAAGACGCCACCACCTCCACCACCACGATCCACATCTGTAAAACAAAAAGTTACTGTGCCACCCCACTCAGAAAAACGTGATTTGGTTCCAAGACATGCAGTTGTAAGTGCTGCTGTACAGAAAGTGCAGGTTTTACCAGATAACGATACTCTTTTACATTTTGCAACCGAAAGCACTCCAGATGGTTTCTCTTGTGCTTCAAGCCTTAGTGCACTAAGTTTAGATGAACCCTTTATTCAGAAAGATGTTGAGCTGAAGATAATGCCCCCAGTTCATGAGGATGACCATAGCAATGAAGCAGAGCTTGAGACTGAAGACATCCAAGAGCCTAAAGTTCAAGAGAAACCACCATCAACATCTGAAGCCGGAAAAGACATCTTGGATGACTCGGATGATGATGATGATATAGAGATTCTAGAGGCTTGTATTAACTCCGCAATGCCAACAAAATCATCAAGAAAACCCAAAAAACAATCGCCCTCAAGCACCTCAAGACTACCACCACCTGTGGCTCGTAAACCAAGTCAACTCCCTGTTTATAAATTGTTGCCACCACAAAACAGAGGACAACAGCAGAAACATGTAGCTCTCACACACGGTGAGGACATGCCCCGGATATACTGTGTTGAGGGAACACCCATTAACTTTTCCACAGCAACATCTCTCAGTGACCTCACAATTGATTCACCCCCAAATGAGTTGGCTGGTATTGAAAGTTCAGCTCCCCATGCAGAAGCACCTGGTCAAAGACGAGACACTCTGCCAGAGGGGAAAAGTGCAGAAGCTAAAGATACAGGTTTATCACCTCCCATGCAGTCTGCTTTTGCTGAGAACGAAGGGGACGATATTCTTGCGGAGTGTATCAATTCAGCAATGCCCAAAGGCAAAATTCACAAGCCGTTTAGAGTGCAGAAGATGCCTGATCAGGCTCCGCATCCATCTACCGCCACTGGCAATCTAGTTCAGCAGGACCTGGAAAAGAAAAAGCCAACTTCTCCTGTAAAACCTATGCCACAAAGCAATGAGTACAGAGCAAGGATGCTCAAACGGCCAGAAGCTCCTAATAGCTTGTCAGAAGCAGCATCATATCCAGATAAAAACAAAGAAACCAAAAAGCAGGAGCCCAAAGTAGTCGCAAGAGAGTTTGCCGATAAGCCTGCTAATGCTGAGGAGAGAACACGTCCTGGGTTTGCCTTTGATTCTCCGCATCATTACACACCAATTGAGGGCACACCTTATTGCTTCTCTCGCAATGATTCACTGAGTTCACTTGACTTTGAGGATGACGATCTTGACTTGTCTAAGGAAAAAGCTGAGCTACGAAAAGATAAAGAGCAAAGAAAATTCCCCCCTTTGAAGTGCAGTGTAGAACAGCCAGTAAACACCAACAGAGTATCAGCATTTCAGACGGCTCCAACAAAACCCATTCAAAAACCAGTAAGTTTTCAACAAGCACCCAAAGAAAATACAGTTGCAGTGTGCGACGAGAAGCAAAAGTTTTCGATTGAAGACACACCTGTATGTTTTTCAAGAAACTCATCACTTAGCTCACTAAGCGACATTGACCAAGAAAACAACAACAAAGATTGTTCGCACAAAGATGATGCAACTCAGATGGAAGTACCTAGGCCTCAAGCCTCTGGTTATGCGCCAAAGGCCTTTCACGTGGAGGACACCCCTGTGTGCTTCTCTAGAAATAGTTCCCTTAGCTCTCTCAGTATTGATTCTGAAGATGACCTTCTCCAAGAATGCATCAGCTCTGCAATGCCAAAGAAAAAGAAACAGCCACCAAGAAGTAAGGCAGAGGAACAAGGGGGTAAGGAAGAAAAGAGCTTATTGGCAGATGGTATTTTAGCAGAAGAACCGGATCTTATATTAGATCTCACAGACACACATAGCCCTATTTCAGAGCAAGCCTTATCACCAGACTCTGAATCATTTGATTGGAAAGCCATTCAAGAGGGTGCCAATTCTATAGTTAGCAGTCTACATCAGGCTGCAGCGAGTCTCTCCAGACAAGGTTCTTCTGATTCAGACTCTATTCTCTCTCTCAAGTCGGGCATCTCTATTGGATCACCTTTCCACCTTCCTTTAAATCAAGATGACAATAAGCCTGCTACAAATAAAGGGCCAAGAATACTAAAACCTGGTGAAAAAACCACTTTAGAGATCAAAAAGAAAGAGGAAGAATCTGTTAAGGGTCTGAAAGGAGGAAAGAAAGTGTATAAAAGTTTAATCACAGGAAAGCCTAGACCAAGCCTAGAAAGCGTGTCCTCTCAGCACAGACAAGCTCAAGCTCCTGTGATCTCCAGAGGGAGGACAATGATTCATGTTCCTGGTGTGAGGAGCAGCTCTCCTAGCACCAGTCCAGTACCCAAAAAAAACCCTCCGCGTGGCCAAATGTCAAAACCACCATCCCAAGCATCTGGTCCTGGAAACTCTCCAAGAACCATTAAAGTCGCAGCAAATTCTGAGCCTAGTCCTGCCAGGGACTCACCATCTTCTCAAGGAGGGTCAAGTAAAGCTTCTTCTCGATCTGGGTCTAGGGATTCTACACCTTCTAGACCAGTTCAGCAATCTCTAACAAGGCCCATGCAGTCTCCCGGTCGTGCCTCAGTTTCACCTGGTAGGAATGGTTTGGGCCCATCTAACAAATTATCTCAACTGCCTCGCACTGCTTCCCCCAGTGCTGCTTCAACAAAATCTTCGGGATCCGGACGCATGGCTTACACTTCTCCAGGGAGGCAACTGGGCCTGCAAACACCAGCAAAGCAGAGTGGTTTGCAGAGAAGTACCAGTGGAATTCCTAGAAGTGAATCTGCCTCAAAAAGTCTAAACCAGTGTGGAAACACAGGCCCTTCAAAGAAGGCAGAGTTGTCCAGAATGTCATCCACAAAGTCAAGTGGGAGTGAGTCTGACCGGTCCGAGAAGCCTGGACTTGTTCGGCAGTCAACATTTATCAAAGAAGCCCCTAGTCCAACACTAAAAAGAAAGTTAGAGGAGTCTGCATCTTTTGAGTCCTTGTCTCCTTCGTCTCCAAGCCAGTCACAGACTCCAGTATCTAGTCCATCCTTACCAGATATGTCACTTAGTCTACCTTACCAGGGAAGTGGTTGGAGAAAGTCCCCTCAGGATCAGAACTCTGCAGAGAATGGTGATAGCAAGTCACTCCGAAGGCATGACATCTCCCGATCTCATTCAGAAAGCCCTTCCAGGCTCCCAATCAACAGGACGGGGACATGGAAAAGGGAGCACAGCAAACATTCATCTTCTCTCCCAAGAGTAGGCACTTGGAAAAGAACTGGCAGCAGCTCTTCCATTCTCTCTGCTTCATCTGAGTCCAGTGAAAAGGGGAGAAGCGAGGATGAGCGGCAACCTGCTAATCCACCTCAAAAATCAGGTAAAGAGGGGGGCCTGGAACGCAAAGGAACATGGAGGAAAATGAAAGAGAGTGGAACCTCATATGCACCTTCTATGACATTAGACTTACCAGATTCAACTGATGATGCTGCTCATTCAATGGGTGCTGCTATGTCCAAGACAGAAGATGTCTGGGTGAGAATTGAAGACTGCCCCATAAACAATCCAAGGTCTAGTAAATCACCCACAGCAAACACACCTCCTGTTATTGACAGCCAGTCAAGCAAAGGGCTTCCTTGTGACAGGGACTTAAGTGAATCACACTCAAAACAGCCACTAGCAAGTGAGAATGCACCTGTGGCCCACCTGGGTT
This sequence comes from Scardinius erythrophthalmus, assembly GCF_964197995.2. NCBI lineage: Eukaryota > Metazoa > Chordata > Actinopteri > Cypriniformes > Leuciscidae > Scardinius > Scardinius erythrophthalmus. Next base: position 28,073,211 of record NC_138243.1, read on the forward strand.
CAGAAACGAATCTGAATTTACTCAGGAGTAGCGAGTCTCTTGATAAAAAAGTCACTGACATCAAACCTGCACCAAGTAATCCAAACATTGGCACAGAGGTCCATGAATTCCCAGTTGCTGAACGCACACCATTTAGCTCAACTAACTCTAGCAAACACAGCTCCCCTAGTGGTGCCGTGGCTGCTAGAGTAAGTCCTTTTAATTACACACCAAGCCCTAGAAAGAGTAGTGCTGACAGCACAACTCCTAGACCATCTCAGATCCCAACACCTATTACAAGCAATGCAAAAAAAAGAGACACTAAAGGAGACACGACTGAAAGTGGGTCTTACATTGTCACCTCTGTGTAAGTTTGGAGTTACTCATAGACCTTTATGATGACAGCCAGAGCAAACTTATTATAGACTTGTTTATAATTTGCATTGTGATCTTTTTTGTGGAGACAAAATGCCACTTTCTTAGAACTTCTTGTTATTGCACCCTGTGTTAGGCAACCTATTCTGCTGTTTGATTGCTGTTTAAGCTAAAGTTGGTTTCAAATCCATAGAAACCGCAGTAGGGAGACACCTGAGAGTAAAAATGTTTGACAATTTGTACTGTACAGATTTGATTATGTATATATTTAATTTAACCGCACATCAGGATCCTGTATTTAGCTTGAATTGACAAGAATTACGGCTAATTGTGGAATATTTGGGATGCTCTTAAGCTTCTGGTGGAATTCAATACTATTGCATTTGATTTTTTTTTTTTTTTTAAACAAACTGTTAACCTGTATTAATTCAAATGTTAAACTCATTCTCACTGTTGCATATTGTATGTTACATAATGGATTTTCTCCTTGCATGAACCGATTCAGTGGTATAGTATTTCCTATAAAGATAAACATTTCTGTGGACATATGACCTGTACTGATAGCTGTAGTGTAACATTTTACACTTTTGTGTGTGCGCTTTTGACAGCAAGAAATAACTCTCAAAACTGTTGAATGATGATGTTGACGGTTGACATAGATTATATGAAAAACATAGTTCCATTGCTCTGCTGTTTGTGTATAGTTGTTGCCAGATGAGGTGGGTGTATTTTCAATGAAAGACTGAAAATTAAATTATTTCTGGAGGTTTTGGTGTTGGTACCTTTTTAAAAGCTCATTTGCTTTCCCTTTTATTTAGTAATTAAGCACATAATTAGGTTCAACTGTTTTGCCAAAACCACGGTGTAAATAATCACTTTTTATTTTAGTTTTTTTTATTTGTATTTTTCTCATGCAATAAAGTGGGCAGATCAATGTTTACAAAATATTTCCAATAAAAATTAAATTACACAATAAACTGTATCATTTTTGTGACTATGTCTTGATTGTTTATTCCAGACTTTTAATGAGTTTAAGGATCTGTTAATCTGGAAAAATGTTTTTTTTTTTTTTTTACTCCTTTTAAAAGTTTCTTTGTTCCCAGTTTAAATAAGTAATCTCAATGAATTGTGTGTTATTACTTTTTGGGGTGCTCTGTTATGTTTTATAAGGAAAAAGAGAAAAAAAGAAAACTATCTAAATTTAGTCAGAATTTAAAACTCATGGGTCATTTAATGTAAGCCAACTCATCCAATTTGGTAAAGCAAACAAATATCTAAATACCTTCCTGATTCACATGTAGTCAGCTCTCGGGAATGCATTACTCACTAACAGTCATGCTGATTGTAATCAGCCATTATTTTGTAAATGGATTCAACATTATGATGCTATTGCCATATAGTACGAGTTTAATTATATCTTGTGTACTAAGAAACTGCTGTTTATTTGGGGGGTGTCTGGTGGTTAAAGCCTTTTTTACATATAGCAGCAAATAACGTCCGGACATGATGCCGCTTTTTCAGTTTAACAAGTTGTCTCTATCCACAGCTGTACTCTACTTCTCTAATCGTGGTTTTGTTTTACCACTCTTTAAACGAGGAAACCAAAATTGTGAAACGTTGAGTTAGACTGTGTTTGTGCCGCAAGATCAACATTCTAGAAAGAATAATGAAAATCATATTGTCTGTTAAATAAGAAATGTATTCATGCCATTAGCACAAGAATTCTTCTGTAGTCCTTTCATCAAACGACTTCCCTCCATTTCCTGTGGTTCCGCCTTAAAGTGGCGGTGAAAGGGGGAAAGAATCACTAGCAAGTACAGAGCGGCTGGTGAGGTGAGTACACTTTTGTAAGGCTATAATATCTGATTGGCATAACATATAAACTTTATTGTTTAATAAAACTGAATATTGTTGCCTGAGTCAAATTGCTTGGTACTTTCCTCATTTGTAAGTCGTTTTTGGATAAAAGCATCTGCTAAATGAATAAATTGATTAAATGTTTGACTGATAATATGTGATATTTACAGGAAAACAGAGCACTTTGGACTGCATCAACTAAAGCAAAATGAACCAAATTTTTGCTGATGATTTTGAATATTACATCAACTATACAAACTCAAGTGGATATGAAAGTGAAGATGATAATCTGTGGAGCAATAATGAAAGCGAGACAAACCAAATGTCTCCAGAGGTGAGCAATTCAATTAGGGCGATTTCTCTGGTCGTCTACAGCCTGACGTTTCTCCTTGGCGTTCCCGGGAACATCTTTGTTGTGTACATTGCTGGAATGAAGATGAAGAGGACCGTTAATACAATATGGTTTCTCAATCTAGCCACTGCCGACCTCCTGTGCTGCCTTTCCATACCGTTCAGTATGGCGGAGATCCTTCTTGATCATCACTGGCCGTATGGATCCGTCATGTGCAAGATTCTCCCCTCTGTTATAGTCATTAACATGTTTGCCAGTGTTTTCACCTTGAACTTGATTAGTCTAGATAGGTTCACCCAGGTGATCACACCGGTTTGGGCTCAAAATCATCGCAACTTGTTTCTTGCACGGCTGTCCTGTGTAGTGGCCTGGGTTCTGGCTTTGGTGCTCAGCTTGCCCTTTATGATATCAAGACAAACTTTCACTGATGTGTATTTTAACGTCACACTTTGCACATTTCATGCTGATGAAGAAGGTGACACTACAGCATCTGGAAAGTTGAGCATCATCAGATTTGTGTTTGGCTTTTTGATACCGCTCATATGCATCACATCATGCTATGGAGTCATCGCACGCAAGTTAGGCAGGAGTCAATTTCAATCTGGCCGAGCGTTTCGCATCATGTTGGCTGTTATCGTGGCGTTTTTTCTGTGCTGGCTGCCGTATCACACGGTGGACTTGATAATCATGTACGGAGAGGAATCAAATGCCTTGGTGACTAAGGCAGTGGATCCACTGGCCATCTCTTTGGCGTACATCAACAGCTGCCTGAACCCCATCCTCTATGTTTTCATGGGGCAGGATTTTAAGAACAAAGTTAAACTTTCACTAAGACGTGTTTTTGAAAGGGCTTTCTCTGAGGAGGGAACGCAAATATCACGATCCACCCAATCACAACAAATGCACTCAGTGTAGTGATGATATAAACTTGTTAGATATTAGAGTTTCTATGCCAAATCTTATGCACTTTCAAACAAGACGCTTTCCACTTGCTTTGATGTTTTGTATCTAATGCAATTACATATACATTGTTGAGTGTGAATTGATGTCTTTTTTTTTTTTTTTTTTTTTGGTTAGATATTTTTGCATTATTCTCAGAATCATTTTCTTGACCGAATACTCCTATGAAGTATCTTGACAAAAACATTTTGCCTTTGTTATTTCTCTTTTTAAAATGAAACTTAAAGATATGCAAAACATCACAAGAGGCTTATTATAGCACTTCATAGGAAGTGTCAACTTTTTTCTTTTCAGGAAGTTATGAAACTGTTATTTAGTGCATCTAAAACATCTGCAATGAAACGGATATGAAAGAGAAGGAATATTATTTTATGTTACAATGAGGTTTTGATATTCTTAGCAATGCTCAGTTTTTGTTGCACTGTTTTTATCTTTATTTCTATGAAGTAACAGGGTTTTTGTTGAACAGGCTTATCATGACAGTAGCTTGCAATCTGCAATCCTGATGCTGTTATAAGGTCAAGGTCAAGATCATGTTAACTTCATTAGCTGATACAGCTGCACACTTGTCTTGATTAAACATGTACATGAATATTCTGTCATAAATGGAAAGTTCTAGTGTCAGCATATGCAGTATATACTGTTAATAATAATAATGCTATACGTTGATGTAACATAAGTCGAGATTACTTTATATCACATTGTCTTTAATCATTTTATATGCCACATAACATTTTTGCATTATCATCTCTAAAAGATATTAGTAAACAGTGTGTTTAAGATAGAATTACTGTTTTATGATCTTTAAACATTCAAACTGTTTTTCTTATTTATTTATTTGAACAAAAAGATTATGCAGTGTTATATTTTGGCTGTATGGAATACATTTGATTGGTCAATTGTGTCATTCTTTGGCCAAATATTTAGCAAATGAGGCTAAACTGTAGGCTATCGTTGTTGCAAATGATTTCCTAGTCTTTCAGTTTCATGTCTCTCTATCCACTCTACGCTCTGTTTTCTTCCCACATAGCCTAATAAAACCATTTAAACCCAAATCAATATTTCAAGTCATTCAATTTCTTTTATTTATAAATAGCTTTGTATTGGGGTCCTGATCATCCTTTTGGAATTTACTTTGTGAAAATAACAGATTGACTGTACCTTGTCATGATTTGCACAAATAATAGGCCTACTTTACTTGGATGCCTGATGTAGTTTCCTCTACAATCCGCACCAGAAATTGATGCTTTTATTTTTTATTTATTGATTGATTTTTGTATTATTAAATGCCAATCATTTTACAAATAATAAACATAACAATAGTCCAACACACAGTATAACAATATTGAACAAAAACAAAAAATATCTGACAAGAAATAGTAAAAGAAAATATACAGTATAAAAAATAATATTTGGATTATTACCTGCTCTATATATCATATAAAGTTGACATATAATCGTTTGTTCCCCCCTTCCAATTGAACTGTAGTTAACCCCAGCTCTTAGGTTAGCCTACTTAATTTAATGTTAAGTCATTTATATATAGCCTATTTTCTTTCGTCAAGCATAATATGTCACAAATGCCTCACCTCAGGACAGCAGGGAATGGCGCGAATTTCTGAGGTGAGGCACTTATGCTTAAAGTCGGCATGAAACGGAAGTTGAGATTGTAATTTTTTCCTTGTTGTGACGCATATCCGAGTGAAACGGCTTCTGAAATTAGAAAAAAATGTAGGGCGGGGATTGATTTCGTCCTTCGGGAATTGATTGGATCGTTGGAGGTTTGGCGTTGCAAACAAAATCGAGGCAGATTTGAATGTCAGTTTACGTTCAGTTGTGGAGGATTTCTCTCCACCAGACTCCCCACCGTTACCCTCCCCTTCCATTTTTTATTTTATTTTATTATTCCCGCGAACCAAGATGAGTCAAGTCAAGTTATCAGCCTTATTAGACATTCTCTGTTATCAGTCAAGTTCACCCTCGAGAGCATCTCGATTATAGCCGCACCCTCATCGGCTCTGGCCGCACCCTTTCGCCATGGCACGTGACCGAAAGAGAAGAGAGGTCGTTTCGAGGGGGGAGGGAAGGGTAATGTATTTGATTAAAGATTATAAGGGTACATGAATTTTAAAAAAATAATGAAGTGCACAGATAAATCATTTATAATAAACACTACAATATTACATATAAGAAGAAGATTTGTCAAATTTGATTTCATGCCGACTTTAAACTCTGACAGACTTTTGACACTTTTTTTTTAATTATTAGTAAAAGCACAAAGTGTGTGTGTGTGTGTGTGTGTGTGTGTGTGTGTGTGTGTGTGTGTGTGGGGGGGTGGGGGGGGCAGTTCTTATGTTGAGTAGGCTAATTAGTCTAACTTTATTATACAATTGGACATCTACGACTACCTTCAGCTCTAGCCTAAGTTACACGAATCACGAGTTTGGATTCAGACTGGTGAATTTCATCAAACGGTAAGTAGTTTGCATTACTACTTTCGACTAGACTTTTAAAAAAACAACAACAAAAATAAGCTTTTAGGATGTGGCCTGTGTTTTGCTGACTATTTCTCAGAATAAAAGCCTGATCTCAGTAATAATAATTGCCTATTTAAACATGTTCCTCTTTTTCTAATGCATTACACCGCACCGTCACAATATAGCCTAACGTTAGCCTAAGGCCAGTTGATTCATAATGTGGCTCTTTTTTATCAACATTAAAATTAGCCTAGGCTATAGTTTATTTTTATTTTTACAGTTTTTATTAACGTATCCTATAGGGAACGTTAATATTTCAGGTCCTGCGACTAGTCACCATTTGTAGGCTAATAAACCACCATTTTAACGTCTCTAGTTAACAGTCATTCTGCAGTGTAGACTAGGCTACTAAAAGTAGGCTAGGCCAGAGAATGTCTAATAGGAAGACGGGCTCTGGCTAGGCTAGCCTACTTATATTTAAAAGTCTCTCAATTGATATGAGCTCATAAATACATAATATTTATAAAGGAACTAGCTGTTTAAACTAGTTTTAGATGGGGTTCATCATGTTAGTTTCACTACATGTAGCCTATGTCAACTTCTCAAAAGAAAATCTAACCAAAAATCAACCTAATCAACCTTAAGAGACTTTGCGACTTGATTGTCATTGCTGTTTTATGCTATGACAAATGTACCTAATTCGTTTGTATATCCTTACATTAAACAATTTCGTCGCCTAGCACATAAAAACAATTCACTGACCACTTTGTACAAATCTCTCCATTATACATTGTCATTTCTCGTCAATAGGACACATGCTGCTGTACCATCCACTCACCACCAGAGGTCAGTATCTCTTACCTGTTGATGCGCGTCACCTGTGTGTCTGTACAGCTCTCAAGCTCCCTAGCTCGTGAATCAGTAGTAGCCTTACTAGCCTATGCAGTGTACCCAACACTGACAATACAACATAAATGAATTATGAATGTTAGCTAGACTACATTCAGTACCTGTCTAGTGATGTATGTTTATGCTTAAATATAATAAAATCGCTGTTTGTTTTTTCAAAACATCTATAGTGTGTCATGGTGTAGCGAGTTGGCTCGAGCAGGTTATGCTCCAGTAAACCAATCCGATTTGAGGGACAAGTTTAGCCTACAGTTTATGTCAAGTTTAGGCTTCCAACCAGGGTGCTTCTACATCAGTGTTATTCACCTATCATTTCCCTCTGATTTTAGGGATACGTTATGGGTAGGGTTAGGTTTAGGACAAAATTTTCAGACAGGATTGTTGTTGCAGGATCAACAAAATATGTTAACCCAGAAACATGTCTTGGCAAAGTCATGGTGACCGACTTAAAATCTCCTAATGACTCAAAAGCCATTCAAACTCAAACTACCATCAATGTTGGGATATTTTGCATAATGAACCTGAAATTCAAAATGAAAATTTTTCATAATCCACAATATCACCACAAAATGAATTGCTAGGCAGGAGTCATTTTCACTCTGGCCGTGCATTTCGCATCATGATCATGAGCAAAAGCACAAAAAACACACATTTAGACATTTGCTGGAAAAGAAAACTGATCACTGCAACTTAAGAAGTTCCTCTTTTTCATCACAATGGAAAAGACAGATGGCAGATTTTAAGGTTTGCATGCCAAATGGATTGTTGTCGATGTAAATGCAAATGAAATGAAAGTGAAAATGGAAAAGGTTATCTTAATTTTCTATCTCTTTTTACATCTGCACACGCCTTTTTGTAATGTAAATAGTGTGAATGTAATTATACTGAGCTTGAAAATACCAATAAGTCTTAACATTCTTAACAACTGACATCATGTCTCATTTGTCAAAAAGAGCAAACTTATTATTAAAGATGAAATGCTATAACAGAATTGAACAGAAAGCAAGCGACCATGACAAATTATGCATATGCTCTTTTTCAGTAAAAGCATAAGCGTCAACAACAACAACAACAACAAAAAAACAACACAGTGAAAGGATGATATTTAAATTTTAATAAAAACAAAGCTCAGGAACAATGTATTCTATGTAACCCAATGAGCCTTATATGAAAGACGAATGCTGGAAGGCAAGATCACATTTAGTTTAATGGCGCATGTCTGCATCTTTCTGTCTCGGAAAGGCGACATCAAAAAACTATTTAGTCAAGTTAAAGAAATAGACTGTGACTTTTATACTGATATACACTCTCAGAAAACAGGTACAAAAGCTGTCACTGGGATGATACCCTTTAAAAAAATTACACCTTTGTATCTAAAGAGGGCATTAGTTCCTCAAAGATATACATTTTAGAACGTTTTTATCCAGTGACAGCTTTTGTACCTTTTTTCTGAGAGTGTATCATGTCTTAGCAATTAGAGAAGTGCTTTTGGTTTTCATGCTGACGTCTAAACTCTTAAAATGCCTTGAAGCCTCTGAGCTCTTCTTATTTGTTCCTCTCTCATGGTCTCGATCACGTGTTGGTTCCGGAACTGAAGCCGCTGGACCCACTCTTCACGCAACCTGAAGGAAAACATTGAGTCTTTATGATACAAGCATTTTACTGCCGTATTCTTACATAGACTTTACATTGGCGAGTCTGATATACAGTGTATATATATATTAGGGCTGCACAATATATCGAAATTATCGAAATATCGCAACCGCTTGCAATAACTGGGTCATGAACAAAAGACAAAGAGAAAATCACTCACTGCTCTTGGCTGAATAACTTTTGTAGCTTTAATAAGAATCAGTATTTATTTAATTCATACGGTGAAAACTAATCAGTGTTTTTTTGTTTTTTTGATTATTCAGTTTCTGTAAAACTGAAAACAGTTTCTGTTTACATTTGATTATTCAGTAAAACACTGCAGCAAAAATAATGTGAAATACGTAGGCTATGTAGGTTATATAACTTTAAATAATATACTTTAAAGATAATTTAAGTTTATTTGACACACTTTAAGCATTATTGTATTGTATATCGAATATTGCATTATTTAATGAGTTCTTTAATGAGTTCATTATTTAAGTAATTATCGCATATCACACTTTTCTTCAATATTGTGCAGCCCTAATATATATATATATATATATATATATATATATATATATATTTACATATTTATATATATATATATATATATATATATATATATATATATATATATATATATATATATATATATATATATATATATATATATATATATACATTTTTGAAATTACTAGTAAAAGCACAAAAAGTGGGGGGAAACAGTTCTTATGTTGAGTAATTAGTCTAACTTTATTATAAAATTGGACATCCACGACTACCACTGATAAAACAATAAAAAAAAAAAAAAAAAACATGATTACGTAACATGAATCACGAGAGTTTGGATTCAGACTGGTGAATTTCACCAAACGGAAAGTAGCCTAGTTTGCATTACTGCTTTCGACTAGACTTAAAAAAATAAATAAAAAATAAATAAATAAAAAATAAGCGATCACTTTTAGGATGTAGCCTGTGTTTTGCTGACTATTTCTCAGAATAAAAGCCTGATCTCAGTAGCCTAATAATAATTGCCCATTTAAACATGTTCCTCTTTTTCTAATGCATTAGGATGTCACCGCACTCTCACGTGTAGCCTACAAGGCCAATTGATTCATAATGTGTCTCTTTTTATCAACATTATTATTATTATTATTTTATTATTTTTTACAGTTTTTATGAACGTAGCCTATAGGGAACGTTAATATCTCAGGCCAGCAACTAGTCACCATTTGTAATAAACCACCATTTTAACGTCTCTAGTTAACAGTCATTCTGCAGTGTAGACTAGGCTACTAAAAGTAGGCTACTAATATTTAAAAGTCTCTCAATTGATATGAGCTCATAAATACACAATGTTTATAAAGGAATTAGCTGTTTAAACTAGTTTTAGATGGGGTTCATCATGTTTCACTACATGTATGTCAACTTCCCAAAAGAAAATCTAACCAAAAATCAACCTAATCAACCTTAAGAGACTTTGCGACTTGGTTGTCATTGCTGTTTTATGCTATGACAAATGTGCCTAATCCGTTTGTATAGCCTTACATTAAACAATTTCGCCGCCTAGCACATAAAAACAATTCACTGACCACTTTGTACAAATCTCTCCATTATAGGCCTACATTGTAATTTCTCGTCAATAGAGGTCAGTGGCCACTCACCACCAGAGGTCAGTATCTCTTACCTGTTATTGCATATCGCACTTTTCTTCAATATCGTGCAGCCCTAATATATATATACATATATATTTTAATATACTTTTATATATATATATATATATACCTTTTTTAATAAACCTTTGAATTTGCTTTGAAGCATTTTGCGGTTCATCCGTACGAACAATCTATGTATTCATTGCATTGCACACTCTGAGAGCCGCACTCGTCTCTACAGCTGTCTCTACCTCACATTGATTTGAACAAGGTCCAAAGCCTGGAGATTTGTACTGATGTTACGTGCTAATCCACCCTGACCTTTCTGCACGGATAGTGAGGAAACACTAGAGGGCAGCAAAAACAAGCAAGAGAAGCGTGCCTGAATCACCCATGAACCTTAGGACTGTCATTGAGATGCTTTTCATTTTCAAAAACAAGACGCTGTTTATGGAGCCAAAACTAGGTCAGAAAAAACAATAATGAGTTTCTTCAGTTTTTCTCCCATAAAGTCCATCCCTGCAAGTTTGATTTTGTGACTTGTGGTCGTTTATCAAAATGATCTTTTCATTTTGATTTACTCCACCTAATCTTTCTATGCAATTACCGCCACAGAAATAACCTTGAAAAGGGACCGAAAGGAAAGCAGCACATTGGATAAAGTTATTCAATAGCAGCAATCATCTGAGAAGAGCTTTGACGTCCCGTGATAGACATACACACTTGGATAAAGCGCTGTTGTTCATTCTTGAGTCCTCATTTCCCATCCTCTGAACGTGGCTTTCAATCTTCTCCTCCCAAAACATCTTCAGCCCATATTTATCATGAAGACGTGCCAAATTAATCATCTGAAACAATGAAACCAGAATATTTCAAGGTGACGGATAGCTGTGCATCAGTGTTTCTGGTATTCCTCCTGACGAAAACGAATCACAATTTTTCATTGGAGCATGCAATATCTGTAGATCCCTATTATACATGGACAAACCATTTTTTACAGGGAATAATTGTATTCCAAGCAAACTAAGACAAAACACTGCAACTGCACATGACATGTAATTCATAATCAAGATAAATAAGACATTTTACATGTTACCAAATGCACATGCAGCACAATCTAACTTCTGCTTCTTCTGGGAAGTTCATTACAAGTTCAGAAACTGCGTGTTTGACTTTTTAGCAGTGATGCAACAAAATGAAGACAAGCTTTATCTCTACCCTTAAGTATGCATGCAAACTACATTATCTAGTAAAAAATTAGTTTACAATGTGATTCTTTACTTGGCAAGCCCTCAAATTGGAAAGAAAATCCACTAATTTCCTAAATACAATCATTCTGATATGACTTGCAGGCAACATAAAGCTCATAGGAAGTACCTTTTGTGCAGGTGTTGACCATTTAACCTCCAAACAAACTCCGGTCCTGCACTTTCTGTGAAGAGAAAATATCAGAATGCCGAGAAATTTCAGACAGAAGCAAGGACGAACAAACTGAAGTCTGACTGACAGAAGATCTGGTTGACGCGTGGCGCTCAGGTACGGGACATCTGCTGATGATCTGGCAGTTTCCCTCCCTTTCTCTTCCCTTCAGTCTCATCATCGTTTATTTCTGGAGCAAAAACACAAAAGACAAATGGAGCTCTGACCGGCAGTATTGGTGCGTTTAAGCCGAGAGGAATGCCACCATTCCCATTGGAGTCGGCAACTTACCACACCAAACGGCACCTGTGGACTTACAGGGTTTAGAGGAGAGCAGGCCGGTCCCATCATGTGTCACTCCTCAGTCACTGGCTCTCTTTAGTAGAAAGCTGCGAAGAAAATGCGCCGTTGTCAGGGTCACATCAGGGTCAGAAGTGCTTCTCGTGGTCTTGTGGCTTAGTTGAAGTCATGGGTTTGATAAATGTGTTTGGATAAACATGCACTCAATTTATTTATGCTCCTTGTCCAATGCTGTGATGAAGCCTTTAATGCATGTTGTGTCAGTCAATGAGAAATCACTGTGATAATATTGCTGTTCACTTGCTTCTCCTTTACATTATATTATTAGGTAAAAAAAAAGTAATTTATTTAGCTTGCAAAGGTAGTTAAGATGCAGTTAAGATGTATTGGATTGAAAAAGTGAATACTTTTCAAGTGAAACCCACAGAATAAGGAGCCTCTAAAGGGACATGCTGAAGAAAAAAATATGAGATGGGAGGAAAAATAATAATAGTATATCATTTTCACCAATTGTGCCACTTAATGTTTTTCTTTTCTTTTTTTTTTCAGTAGTTTCTGACTCAAAACACGCTGAAGAAGAGAAGGATGAGTTCAGAAGGAAGCTCCAGACCTGGTTTCCTGGCATTGAAGGTAAGAACATCAGACAGGTCCAAAACAACAAAAGATAGTTTTCTCTTAGATTATTAGTAGATTATAAATTGAAAGAAAGAAATGCTTAAAGGGTTAGTTCACCCAAAAATGTAAATTCTGTCAGTAATTACTCATCTTCATGTTGTTCCAACCCCGTAAGACATTCGTTCATCTTCGGAACACAAATGAAGATATTTTTGATGAAATCTGAGAGCTGGATCACCTCTCAATAGGCTACTAAGGGACCGAAACTTGCTGGTCCAGAAATGTTATTAAAGAGATCGTTAATATAGTTCAAGTGACTCCAGTGGCTCAATCTTAAGTATATCAAGCGATGAGAATACTTTTTGTGCGCAAAAACAAAACAAAAATAACGAATTTATTCCACTATTCATTTCATTCTCTCTGGGCCTCTAGTTGGTTTGCGTAGTGTTTTTGCGCAGCGCGTCTGTGTTACACGTCACCACGTAGGCTCACTATTGGCCGACGCTGGTCATGTGTGTGATGTGTGTGATGTGCAACACTGACGCGCTGCGCAAAAACACTATGTGAACCAACTCGAGGCCCAGAGAGAAGGAAATGAATAGTGGAATAAAGTCGATCGTTATTTTTGTTTTGTTTTTACGCACAAAAATTATTCTCGTTGCTTGATATACTTAAGATTGAGCCACTGGAGTCAGTTGGACTATATTAACGATCTCTATAATAACTTTTCTGGGCCAGCAAGTTATAGTGTCCATAAGCCTATGGAGGAGTGATCCAGCTCTCAGATTTCATCAAAAATATCTTCATTTGTGTTCCGAAGATGAACGAATGTCTTACGGGGTTGGAACAACATGAGGGTGAGTAATTACTGACATAATTTACATTTTTGGGTGAACTAACCCTTTAATATTTTCTTTAAGGTTCTGTTACTGTATTAAAACTAAGATAAAGGAATCAAATCTCCAGTGGTTTAAAGTGATATGATGAATTGGACTTATACTGTTATTCCACATTAACTGGACATATAGCCTAGAAGCCTACCTTTCTTCCATTTTCTTCCACAACTTTTTATTTTTAAGATTGACATTGAAAAATCGTAACTCAATAGAATTGGGAAGCTTTTGCTGTCTATCTTCAAGTAAAATAAAAATATATAATATAATGTTCACAGTCCAAATAAAAAAAATTATTATTCAAAATGTGAAAATATGCACTTATATGGTTCTTCGTCTCAAGGCTTTATTTAGAATAGATAAAAAATTGCGATTAATTGCAAGTTAACTATGACATTAATGCGATTAATCGCGATTAAATATTTTAATCGTTTGACAGAACTAAAATTAAGTCAATGTTTTTGCGTTCTCTCACTAATATTGTGTGATAAATAAAGATTTTGTGTTCTGTGCGAGAGAACGCAAAAGCATTGCCAAATCATTTTTCCTCCCATCTCATATTTTTTCTTCGCCATGTCCTTTTATGGGCTCCTTAATATTCATTTTACTTTTGAATTTGACTTTTTATGTTATGACTGTGACTTTTGTCTAGTAAGTAAATGTTTGCAATGGGACACTTAAAGACATTAACTTAAAAAATTGCTTGTAAAGTAAGATTTAATACCTGGAAAAATGAAAACATACTTTTTTGACCTCTTGACCTTTGTCGGTGTTCATACATATTAAATGAAAATGACTATAATATATTGCCATAGAGGTCATCTGTAATGAGTAATTTGTGAGAGTAATTCAGTGTATATACAGTATATTTCCAAATGAATGCAAATAAAAAAGCGACTTGAAAAACATGGTTTGAAATTTTCAGTTTTTTTTCTTACATAATAGCATTTGATATATTAATCCATAATATCTCATCCAGATTTTAATACTCAGTTATGGAAGTGCTCGTATATTGACCATCAAAGCATTTGTGCTCTTTGCTCCATGGTTTAAAAGAAAGCCAGTAATTGTGCTGGAGACACATTCATCATTCCCGCGGTAACTTTTGTCAGTGCTAAAAATTCAATATATCCGTAATCGTCCAGCGACGAGCAAGTGTGTTTAATAAGCGCTGTCATTTTGTCGTTCGTGTGTGTGTAATCTCAGAGCGTACAGTCACCCTGTAAGCATGACAAAACTCTGCTCTGATATTCTGGGCGTCTGCCTGCTGGGATTTGTCGGACAGTCGTCTGGGTGAGAGATGTGTGTGTTGAGCCAGCCTGACGTGCAGTGAGGATTTGTGAGTCTGTGTGTGAATACACAGGAGTAAAACACGCCACACCTGCCGCTGTGCCCTTCAGTAAACACCAGCATGACACATGGAGATAAAGCTCACAGATGATGCAGATGCATATGGCACTGTTATGCAGTTCCTAGGGTGTTGTGAGTGGTTGCCAGGGTGTTGCTATGCACTTTCTAAGGTGTTCTAAATTGAATGTTGCTTATGAGGCCATTGTAAGTCCACAAGACATATCCTTCTGGGACCCAGGAATAGACTTTTGTCCACTGTAGTGGACATTATATTTTAGTGAATTTCTCTGACAGCGTACATGTCACTGTAAAGAGCACAATCAGGGCTTTTCAGAGACACCAAATGTTTGGAGGTTTCACCATGAAAATAACTTCTCCTTGGTCTTTAAAAATGTCTGACATTAATTTAGTGATCAAATGTAGGAAATATGGTAGTATAATGTAATTATAATTTAAATTGGACTACATTTTTTAAATTGTATTTCATAAACCAACATCTCAGGAAAACGTGATTTTATACATGTCCACTGTAGAGGACATCAGGACTTACATCATGTTTATCAGGCATTTTGTGAGACACAACAATAGAATATGGAAATAAATTAATACATCAATATTCCTATGAAATATTAGATATTATTTAAATGTTGCTAATTATTACTCCAATTATTACACTTCTTTTTTCATTAAATGTTGCTCCAAAAACACATTAATGTGCACATTAGATACAGTGTATGGATACATTGCATTGAATGGGAATATTAATTCATGGCCATTTTACCCACATATTGCATACTGCGCCTGTGAAGAGACGACTCGACGCTGGCGATATGTTTATGCCCTAAATCAATACATGATTAACTAACTGTATTTCTCTATGTACATTTCTGAAATGCACTTTCTGTAAAGCTGCTTTGAAACAATATGTATCGTGAAAAGCGCTATACAAATAAATTTGAATTGAATTGAATTGAATAAAGTAAAATGGTGTATCAATTCATTCATAACATAGTTGAGAATCATCTGTATACAAATTTTGGTTAAAAAAAATCCTGAAACCCCAAAATGTATTGGTGATTGAAAAAAAAAAATCCCATTGTTTTTGCCTATACATATA
The DNA here is from genome assembly GCF_964197995.2 of Scardinius erythrophthalmus. Classification (NCBI taxonomy): domain Eukaryota; kingdom Metazoa; phylum Chordata; class Actinopteri; order Cypriniformes; family Leuciscidae; genus Scardinius; species Scardinius erythrophthalmus. The sequence continues at coordinate 28,089,104 of NC_138243.1, forward strand.
ATTTCATGTCATTTTTTTTTTTTTTACAACTTAGTCCTGGTGTCCACTACAGAGGACATAGCATAACATATAAAATATTATTTTTCAAAAATGTTATTTTACTATTTGTTTCTTTTGCTCTAAACAATGTGATGACATGAAAAAAAAACCTAAATTCAAAAAACTTTTTTTTTTGCTGGGTCTCAGGAGGATATGAAGTGTGTCATTTGGGACAGTGCCTTAGGTTTCAGAATGGTGCTTGCCAACGTCCCCTTTTTGGCCGATATGCGGCATTAAAAAAGTAAAAGCGGCATTATGTGACGAAAGTGTGGATTTTGAGGAAGATCGTGAGGGTTTGGGTTCCATTTGGGACAGACGCACTGTCGAAAACTGATCTTGGGTCAGTTATATAATGAAGGTTTATTTTTAATTTAACACTTTTAATTCATGTTTAAACTTACACAGAATGCGTTTTTCCATTCCACTGCGCTACTTTCCCACTGTTTTACAAAGTAAACACACGCTAGATGGACGTCTTTAACCATTGCGCTCGGGTCTCGCGTCTTTAGCAGAGTCTCGCTCACAACAGCGTTCTAAAACCGAGGCGCTCAAGTTAAAAGACGTTCAACTGCGTGTCTCTCTAGACCTTGCGCTTTTTCTCGCTCCATTGACCAGTGTCTCGTGTTTTTAACAGCACAATAAGGAGAATGATAGGTAATCGTTTCTATTTGTCCTAGTTCGACAAACCCTGCCTAATAATACAATAACACACAAAACAAGCACTACAAATTAATAAAGAAGAATTTTAGAGAAACTTCATATTTAATGGTGTTTAATTATTTGTGTATTACAATCAATAGATTATACTTTTGCAATTGGTTTGTGTCATGATACATGTTTGTGCTGGCAGCCTGTAGTTATTTGAGCGCTTTAAAACACAGAGGGATTTTTTTCACTCATCACTAGGATCTTTTAGCTTTCAGAACAAAGCAATTATTGCCCTTTTAAAAACAAATGACAGAACGAGATACTATGAAGGAATCATAAATACTCATCCTTATTTCATATCAACTTCATCCTTAATTTTTCCATTTAACTTTAAAAATTTAAATTGCAAATACACACACACATTACTAATAATAACAGAGCAATATTAATAATGATTCTTGCCTCAGGAAACAGCACTGATAATGTCAGTGGGAATTTTGTGGAAGCAGTAAACGCTCGCGGCGTGTGTATTAAGGACATCTCTTCAGAGAGGATGATATCTTCACCATTAAAAAGCCCTGAGATGAAGCGTCAGGTCTGAACCCAGATATCTGTACGAGCCGTAAACCGGAATAGACAAGCCGCTCTAGGGCATCTCCTCCTCACTGCAGGACTCGTGTAGGCCATAGCTCAGGGTTTATGATGCGTGGGAATTTCATTACGGTCCAATAAAACATGACGCTGCCACAGAGGGCAGTGAAGAGGGTCTTGCCAGACCCACACACTCACACAATATGAGATGTCCCAGCACCCAAAAACACAAACTCACCCTGACAGTTCCCAGATTCCCTGCTGACGCCTGGCACGGGAACAGTCGGAATGACCTGTCAGCTGTGCTGGGATTTACGCCTGGACTCGCGCTAATTTAACAGGAATACTGGTAAATCAACTGACACTGAGATATGAGATGTCACATGAATCATTACTGAGCAAACTGAGATCTAAGAAACATGTACTCTGGACACATTAAAAAAACAAAACGCGTACGATTAGCATTTTACTAGATACGAAGATTTGAGGAAAATAATTTCTGTACTTGTTTCACTTGACAAGTGTATTTATGCATCTTTCTTTACAATGCATGACACTTGCTTTTATATTATATATTTAATATGATTATTTTCTTTTATAATTATAATATACTCATCTTTATGACCTCATATTAATTAAGAAACTCGATTATTTTTTACTTTTATTCGTTCATTTAGTTTAACCCTCTGGGCTTCTTCGCCCGAAAACGGGCGAAAACTTGAACGTTTCGAATTGTTTAATTTTTTTGCTTCATCGGATGGGGGTGAAACTTGGTGACTTTATTTTTATTACCTATATGAACACACAAAAAAATCAAGGAGATGATTCTGATATGTTAAAGGGTCGTAAAAAAAAAAGTCACACTTAGCTTCCTCCCGCCCGAAAACGGGCGACATAGGAAATGAATGGGAAATACGAAAAAATAGGAAAACTCAGAGAAACTTTTGGTGGTACAAGCTACAGATCAGCCACTGTGCTGAAAAAAAGTGTACAGCAATGAAGGGGTGACACTCTAGAACAGGGGTCGGCAAGTAACTTTGGCCGCGGGCCAATATTTTTTTTAGCCAGTAGATGGCGGGCCAGCTACACAGAGTAGGCCTATGGATACAAATTAAATACTCTTATATAGGCCTATAATTGCGGAATATGATGGGTCCGTCACCGTCCGTGGATCATTCATTCAATCGTTTTTTTTTTTTTTTCAAATTAAAACCAAAAATAAAAAGATGAAAAACGACTTGTTTTTCCATTATTTATTTCCTAAACTGAAATGAAAAAAAAAAAAAATAAGGACGGGTTTTCTGATTTTCTGATTGTGCTCAGATCAAAAATAGAAAAAATGAATTACTGGATTAGACAAATTTAAATTTTGATTTTTAAGTTTTAATTTAACACCTTATGCATATATCAAGGAAACCATTTTAAACAGATCAAGTAGGCTACTATTGTGGTAACATATTACAGCCATTTTAATAAAGGTGTGAATAGCAATCATGCCTCATTCCGTACAGTCCGACTTTTGAACTTTATTCCTTTTTTATTATTATTATTTATTCGGGGACACACACATACACACCTAAGGTTTAAGGAGGTCTGCGTGGGACTGTTTTTTTTCGTCCCGCTCCCACAAGGTTCTATTCAGCAACCGCTTAAAATACACTCGGTGTTCACCCGCTTTATTTCCCGACCTGACGGGTCCACAAAATTTAGATCTCGTTTCCATAATCTCACATTCAAATGTCTCTAATGGAAAGAAGGAGATTGGAGTAGCCTATAATAATTATAAATGCTATACAAAAATTGTGTTCGTGTCAGTATAAATATTAGGCTATTTTAACATTGTACTGTCAGCAGAGAAAAAAAATGTCACAGAAAAAAAATATGAAATATAAATAACATGAATTAAATAGGACAAAGCCTATCACTCAAGTTTCTAAGCAACATAAACGAAAATCATATTGCCCTACTGACGAAATGAAGTAGGCTATTTTCTGTCGAACTATTTCAAACATCCTTGCAAAAAAAGAATGTTGTTGACTGACAATGGTTTCAGTACCAAACAGCTCCTCAGAGCTAGGTGTACAGGCGGTCAGAATTAAGTGCGGATACGCTGTCAAAAGATGTCGGGAGTTGGCTATTGTCAGTCAGACCGCACGCTCCGTCCAAAGTACACCAGAGTTCTGACCGCTACCGTCTTTTGACGCGCGAATGGACACAAAGTGGTCAAGCGTATAACTAGACGCGGCAGGCGCGAATTTGACGCGCTATTCACGTCCGTTGTGAACGCACAGTTATACTTTAAAACGTAATCCCGCGCCGCATTATTCCCTATGGGCGTTTCACACAGTATGCGGCGGTGAAATCGCCGCGCGACTACGGCTTTTCTCAAGTAGTGGAAGAGTTTTGTACAGCATTTAGGACTGCCAAAATAATCCGGCGGGCCAGAAAATATTGCTGACGGGCCAGTTTTGGCCCGCGGGCCGCCAGTTGCCGTTCCCTGCTCTAGAACATCAAGAGTGCAAAAAAGACACCCTCTCCCCCACACACACACACCCACACACACAAACACACACACACACACACACACACACACACACACACACAGAAATGAACTGGTAAGACTGAAACAGCAAATTTTGCCCCAAACTATATAAAAATGATATAATCATAATAACTCCAAAACTATAGCAAGGAGAGTCAAAAGGTAGGTATCGTTTGAAAGAACTCTTTTTAATTTTTTTGAAAATATAAATTACATTACATTTGGACATTGTCCCGCCAAGAAACGGTGGATAAAAGACAATATATATATATAATTTTTATTATGATTTTGCATATCTTTCATATTTGTCATGGAATAACTCAGGAAGGAAATAAGGTAGGAGAAAAATTCTTTTTTAGTGAAGTCCCCCTACATGTCAGCTGCATCTGGATAAAAAAATAATAATTTTTGGATAAAGGAATCAAAAATTACAGCATTTTGAAAAGAGACAGCCTTTTTGTACAGTCTTTCACACCCCCTCATGGGCAATTTTTTCTCCATAAAGAATATCTTGTCATAAAAGCAATAGATTATGTTAATTTTGGGCTCATTTTAATTGTAATAATATGCTGTAAAAAATGAAGTGCCATTTTCAATTATCTGAGAATGTTTCATGAGCTGTATGATGTTTTTGACACATTGCAGTACATTATTTTATAGATTATGAAAAAAAGAGAAATTCTATGTATTAGCAAATAACTCAGCAATACTTAAGAGTTTTTCAAAGTGGATACATTCACTGTAAAGTTCAGACTCTAAGCTTTCAAATGACATCAACTTTGTGTTTATCAAGGCAAGATGTTTGAAAAATATGGTAATAAATATTTTCGCAGCTAGGTGGCGCCTGCTGGCGGTACACTTGGTTTTAGAGGGATTACTCAGCACTCGTTAGGAATTAATACATTTAATTAGATGCATTAAAAAGCTGAGATTCTAAGCTTTAAAATGATATAGAATTTGTGTTGTTCCATTCAGTGGTTGATTAGTAATAAATTGTTTTCTTTCCGAATGGGAATAAATCAAATAAATAAATAAAAAAGCTATAGGCCGCCTATGGGCGGTTATAGGACATGACACAAATTAATACATTTTGAAGCCACTAGGTGGCGCTCTTCTCACTTGAAATATTTTTTTTTTTTAGGCCTGCACTCTAATTTGATGTGAAATGTTGCATTTATTGAAAAATAAAATAAAATAAATAAAATAAAAATATATATATTAATTCTAATGGAAAAAATAGCTCATAAAAATTACATAATTAATGCAAAGTATCATAAAAAATTCTAAAAATTCTATATAATAATCAGAAAACATTATAGAACAAAACAATATTTGATTGGTTATCCTAGGACAAAGTTAAGTACAATTTTAAGGCTTCGCCCGTTTTCGGGCGGGAGGAAGCTAAGTGTGACCCAATTATGAAGAAGCCCAGAGGGTTAATTTGACACCGCAGGACTATTATAGTGAATTGACTATAGATAGAAAATGGATAAAAATGTCGCAACATAAAAAAAAAATAATGCACTGTTATTCGTAGTACCTTGTTCATCTGTATATCGCTTTTCACAATATACATTGTTTGTTCTTTACAGAAAATCATGATGTGAAAGGGTTTAGTTTGCCCAAAAATGAAAATGATCCTGTAATTTACTCACCCTCAAACCATAGGTATATGACTTTCTCCTTTCATCCAAACACAATCAGAGTTATATTAAAAAAAATATCCTGGCTCTTCCAAGCTTTATAATGGGAGTGAATGGTACCTTTTTTCTGAAGCACAAAAAGCACATTCATGCATCATAAAAGCAAGTAATCCATACGGCTCCAGGGGGTTAATAAAGCCTTCTAAAGTGAAGCCATGCGTTTTTGTAAGAAAGATATCCATATTTATAACTTTATAAACTATAATCACCGGCTTCAGACCCCACGCATGACGATGTAGGAGTATTGTAAGCTTTGACGCCTCTCGCGGTTTAAACAAATAGAGTTGCCCAGCCAACAACAAACTCAAGCTCCTCCCGTATTTCTCTTTAAAAACTCTCATTTTAGACTTCGAATTCGTGACTGGGTTTTGTGTTGCTCTATCCTCTGCGCTTCCACGTTTACGTCATGCGTGGGGTCAGAGGTCACTCTTCCGCCGGAACTAGACTTGCGTATGACCGTTAAAGCCAATCATAAGAGTTTATAAAGTTAAAATTATGGATATTTTTCTTACAAAGATGCATTGCTTTGCTTCAGAAGGCCTTTATTAACCCCTAGCCGTATGGATTAATTTTATGATGGATGGATGCGCTTTTTTTGGCTTCAAAAAACAAAGTACTTTTCACTCCCATTATAAAGCTTGGAAGAGCCAGGATACTTTTTTTTATATAACTCTTTGTTTGCCTGAAAGAAGAAAGTCATATACACCTAGGATGGCTTGAGGGTAAGTAAATTATGGAATAATTTTCATTTTTTTATCTTTTATGTTTATATTATCTTTGCATTTAGCAGATTACATCTGGGCAATACTATTACATTTTTGTAATGAAACAGTCAGGTAGAGATTATATACTATAGCTTTACGTAAGTGTACTGAATAAAGTAACATACTTATATATCCAACTTTATATAAAGAGCTGGCCTACATTTTGCAATGAAAAAAAAAATAATCATATGTATGTACAGGTTACAGTGGAAATTGTGGAAATTGCTGGGGAAGAAGAACCATCTTTCCTGTCAGGAGTGTCCCAAAGTAAATGTATTCCAAAAGTGTTTGGGGAAAAATGTTTCTGCACAGTCTCTGACTAAACCCATCCATCATCAACCCATGAGCTGGGCTGAATCCGTCTGGATCGGCGGCATCGCTGCCCCTGAAAATGACCTCATGGAAAAAAGGTCTCCATTGGCCATTACTGCAGGAGCCTCGGGGAACAGAAGCCACCGCTACTCGGGAGGTCATTACCAATTTAACTGCAGCTATAGTAACAAACGGATAACAAACCTGAACTATAACCTAAGAATAGTGGACTTTACACAAGCTGATCGACGCAACACAGACATACATCAAGGGCTGGCAGAGGGGCTAATGAGAGGAAAGAGCGGGATTGTTGTGAATAGAGGGTAAGATGAGGCCGCTGGAGAGATAGATCAGGGATTGGGGAAGACAGGACGGTTAACAGAATGATGACATCTTCAGCCTTGAATCAGAGGGAGAAATGCCAAGCCTTCAGGATCATCAGGTTCAAATGAAGGAAATGAAGTGCTTTCAACAGTACACAGGTCTTGTGTCGGATCAGGACTGATCCGTTTAATCCGTTCCATTGATAAAGCTTTGTGCGGACCGTCTCTGTCTCTCTCTTATTGGTCCATTGAGTCCATTATTTCAAAGAATAAGAGCAATATTGGACGTGATTAGATTTGGGTCACAAAAGGTCAACATGTGTTCAGTGAACTGTATCTTATTTTCCGGGGATATAATGGTGGGCGTTTATCCTAGAAGCTGATTTTCAAAAATAAACCCACCCTGAGAAATATTCACTAAAGTAAATATGAAAAATATGATACATGAAACATATACACTAGTCTATGAAAAGAAATATTTTCACCAAGGCAGCGTTTATTGATAAAAAGCAATATTTTGAAAAATGATCATAATTTAAAAGAACTTTTCTATTTGCATATATTTTAACTAGGGCTGTCAAAGTTAGCGCGTTAATAACGCGTTAACGCAAAATCATATTAACGGCACTATTTTTTTTAACGCGCGATTAACGCAGCGCGTATTTTCTGTTTGACCCGTACGTGGCCCAACCCCTAGTTGGAGAAATGGAGATACACAGTGTTGCTAACTTAGCGACATTGCAGACCCCTTTAGCGATTTTTTTCCCTTCAACAAAGCGCCCAAACCTTATTTAGTTTCTGAGAATCTCCCGGTACCGCCGGTACTGCTCTCCCAGCACGCGCGCGCGCCTCTCTCTCTCTCTCGCGCTCTCTCTCGCGCTCTCTCTCTCTCTCTCTCTCTCTCTCTCTCTCTCTCTGCGTCTCGCGCGGAGGAGCAGCTCTTTAATTCACAGATATTATGTTGCTTCTCTAATTTTACAAGTATAGCCGAAATCAGAGCACAGATATTGTCTTTATCTTATGTGTATTTGATTTCACCAGACGACGGCTCGATTATCAGAATTTTTGTGCAGATTAACTTAACATCTTAGAAGGAAGAGCTGGTTATGTCTTAATGGGTCGCGTTTCAGTCACCCAGGGCCGGCCCGAGGCATAAGCGAACTAAGCGGCTGCTTGGGGCCCCCTCGCCACCAGGGGGCCCCCGAAGCGAGTTTTTTTTTTTTTTTTTTTTTTTTTTACATATTAATTAACTTAAACAAAAGACATAAATGAATGAATGGATTAATAATTCAAGACAAGAAAATTCTGATTTCATGATCAGTACTGCCTACAACTGGTGCTGTGACTGCCAGTGTTTGAGTCATGCGCATAACCTTGCGTGCACAGACAATTCGTGCGAAAAGTCACGGTAATGTTAAGCCATGTCACAAAAATTTGATTTGATCAATGATTTATCCTTTAAGTTTAATGATATTCAGAACAGAACAAGGGTAAAAAATAACTATAAACAAGCCAAAACGAATTAATTTAAAGCGAAAGTGAAAGCGGCGATGGGCTCACGTATCTCTCTCATTAGAATCAAAATGTTTCAACATTCGCGATGGATTTGGATGGCAAACTATTCTTTATTATAGGCTTCTTTGTACTTCACCCACGTTCCAATATCGAAGAAAAAAATAATTCTCTTCACATGCGCAAAAATGTGCTTGGAAACATCACAGTGGAGTGGTGCTTACGCTGCGCAGCGCTGAATGGTACGAATTAGGCTACTACTGACTATTTAAACAGAGCAGTGTAATTTTTATATGTTAGGTTGACTATTTTTTTATCATATTTTATTACGGCTATAACGAACAGGCTGCGATATCATTGCAATGCTATGTTGTGTGTCTGTGTGTGTGTGTGAGGCGCGGACGCGATCGAACAGTGGAAATATAAAAACATACTCCGTCATGTTCATACAAGACATCATTCAAACTGCAAAGTGTTACAAAACGTTTCAGGATATTTTGCAAATTATAATTTTTTATATGTTTTGTGACAATTTGTTTTCAGAAGTTTCAAAGAGTTAGTAAAAGAGTAAAGAAAAAGTTAAAACATTTTTATTTAAGTATATCTATTTTTTATTAAGTATTTATTTTGTATTAATACATAACCTCATTGTATTAATTTATAATGTAACATTATAGAGTGACATTGTGTCAATAATCGCCAAGCACAGCACAGGTGACTCCGCGTGTTGGGAGGGGGCCCCCAAATCAAATTCTGCTTAGGGCCCCCAAAAGGCTCGGGCCGGCACTGCAGTCACCTTTTCAAATCCATTCCGTTGACAACAGAAACAGTAAAATATACCAATGAAAACATTTTTATTGAGAATTTAGCTTCATCAAAATGGGCACAGAGAGAGACAAACTACAATGTAATAATAAATAATAAATAATTAATGTAGCCTACATTTAGCATTTTTAGAAGAGCTGCCCCTGTCATGCAAAAATCTAAACATGTTTGTGTTAGTAAATTGCTCAGTGCAAAGAAAGAGAAGTAATGGTAACCTGGCATTTTTTTTGTTCTTTCTACATGTCTAATAGACATGAACAAGTTCTTTGAAAAACATCTATGACCTTTGAAACATGTCTCCTCCTTATGCTCTATATTGACTATGGTTTCAATAATAAACATACATTTGCATAAAGCATCTATTTATCCATGCCCACGTTGATTAGAGTATTACAAACTTGAAAAGTAGTAATTTAAGGAACATTTAGAACAAATAAAAAAACGTCAGATTAAATGCGATTAATCGCGAGTTAACTCATGACAATCATGCGATTAATCGCGTTTAAAAATTTTAATCGATTGACAGCCCTAATTTTAACATGTAATTTATTCCTGTGATCAAAGCTGGATTTTCAGCATCATTACTCCAGTCTTCAGTGTCACATGATCCTTCAGAAATCATTCTAATATGATGATTTGATGCTCAAGAAACATTTCTGATTATTATCAATGTTGAAAACAGTTGTGCTGCTTCTGTGATACATTTTTTTTCCCAGGATTCTTTGATGAATAAAAAGTTTTTCCAATTTGAAATAAAAATCCTTTGTAACATTATAAAAGTCTTTACAGTCACTTTAAGATATTACTGACCTCAAACTTTCGAATGGTGTACATACGAAATATAAAACTTGATATGTACAATAAATGTAATAAAATGATGGATAAGAAAATACATACTTTTCACAAAAGTCTGTTTTTTTTAAATAACACTCATCAAACACTAATTGTTCAAGTGCTTTGGTAAATGAATCCTCTCTTAAACACCAGGGGGTGAAGTTGAGCCTCTCAAATGTTTAATGCTAATACAGAGCATCAAGAATACCACCAGAGCAATTAGACGAAGACATATCTTTTTTTATAGCTGAAACTTTTAATTTGCTCATTTTGGAAAAGGTGCTTTGGGAAGGTTATGATAATATGCACAAATCAAGTCTTCAAATTTTATTGTAATTATTTTTTTTATTTTTTATTTAATTGGCCATAAAACTGTCAATAAGCTTGATGGTTCAACCTCAGCCTACCACCCTAAAATAATATCATTTTTAATGAATGCTCCTGAAGATCTTTAGTGAATGTTTCTTCAGTGCCTGAGGAATCATTGTGCATGTTTAGAAGATTTCGGCCAGTTGTTTGTTATATTGCCAGGAATTGTTCAACCATCATCTCTCAGCCCGCTGAATCCACCTCGAATCTGAAAGCAGGAACAGAAGTAGCTTGGAAAAGTATTTCTCTCGTGAGAGATTCATATGACAGTAAGAGCTGCTGTCAAACAGCTCTGGAAGAAACTGTTACGGAGCAGCAAATCCGTCCGGCACTCCTGTTCATTTTTCAATTTTGTTGTGCTTGTTGTGACACGCTTAGAGACGGAAGAGTGATTGCAAGATAAAGAAACGCCAATCACTGTCCATCTGTCTCGCTTCCATTGCACTATAAAAAGAGCAGAGATTTCATGCCCTTAAAACTAACGGCTCACACTGAATCCAAAGCCACAAAAACTATAGTGCAGCTTATGGTCATTCCCTCTGTGAAGAACCTATTGGGTTCAGTAGACTTTCAGAAATATGCTCTGGTTAATTAATTCACAGCTAGAATGACAAGAAAATGGCTGTGTTTATAAGCGACTCATTGAATCATTAGGTGTGTTCGACTTGAAGCGGCGCTGTGCAGACCGATCGGTGTATGACATCAAAGCTGTAACGAAGTTCAGTTTGAGTCTTGTTGGCTTTGGTTCAGTTAAAGCGGTGGTATAATGCCCTTTTCACAAGATGTAAAATAAGTCTCTGACGTCCGCAGAGTGTGTATGTGAAGTTTTAGCTCAAAATACCCCACAGATATTTTTATATAACATGTTAAAATTGTCACTTTTTGAGGGTGAGCAAAAACGCACCGTTTTGTGTCTGTTCCTTTAAATGCAAATGAGCTGCTGCTCCCGGTACAGGGGGGCGGAGCTTCAACAGCTTGTGTTCTTTTACCTCACACACAGACATGCGCTGAAAATGTCAATGTTTATGTTCAAACCGGAGTCAGACAATGATGGAGAGACTCAAGAAGAAGTGACAACATGTAGAAGCAACAGGATATTTCTGAATGGTTAGTTGATGAATTTATGTAGCTAATGTGTAGTTATCTTCTAGTCATTGATTAGCATATTCTGTCTTGATAATCTATAAATCCTTTTCAGGGGGCGGGGTTTATGTAAATTCTAGGGTTGGTGATGTCACTAACCCGGGAGGAATGTTGTGTAGTCTCTACCAGCCGTTTGTTGTAGTCCTTAAAAAGCGATTTCTTTAAAAGCAAATATCTCCCTTTGCTTTGAACTTTGAGCGTTGTAACTTTGCAGATGTTGTTTATGCTCAAACAGCAACATTACACACTAAGTAAAGTTAGAAAAGTCAAATCATAATCAACCACCCCTTTAACTGCCTGCCTGAGTTCCCATTAGTCTCCATTATTAGTCATTCTGTTCAGCTGTTTCCTAATCAGTTCCCTTTGTTTGTTCCATGTATTTAAGCCCTGGGTTCTCCTTAGTTCTTGGTCCGCTCCTGTTTGTGTTAATTGTGTTGTATTTCTCTGTGTTCATCTGAGTGTTTGTCAAGACTGTGTATACTGATTCTTTCGAATCGTTCTCGCTGTATTTTGATGTTATACACTGATCGGTCAGCGCAGTGCTGCTTCAAACTATTAAGTCAAGCGATTCGTTCAACAACATTGATTTGGTGAAGAACGCACTGCCTGCTTTTATGAGTGAGTCATTGAATCGTTCACAAACACGGATTCAGTCTATTGTGTGTTTGGAACTATTTTCATTGGCGGAGCAAAAATAGACCTAAGCGCTACTGTATGTAAAATCCCACTCAATATTAAAGAGTATAAATTGTTTTTGTTTTTTTAAATTAAAATAATATTGCCAAGAAAAATGTTTTGTTTTCAATAAGACCAGTGAAAATTTAAGAAACACCTGAAATATTTCTGAATAAATCATCAGGATTCATTGTAGAAGCTTTAAAATTCACTCCTGTGTTCTCTTAAAGGGACAGTTCACCCCCCCCCCCCCAAAAAAAAAAATTCTGTCATCATTTACTCACCCTCATGTTGTTACAAACCTGTATGAATTTCTTTCTTCTGCTGAACACAAATGAAGACATTTTGAAAATGATGAGTAACGGTGAGTAAATGATGACAGAATTTAAATGTTTGGGTGAACCAGTGGCGTAGCCACGAGGGGGCCTGGGTGGGCCTAGGCCCCCTCATTTACATGTCCGGCCCCCTCAGATTTCTGATTGCTTAAAATAATAAAAATAAGAAATTGTTGATGTGTTAGTCTAATTGATAGATTGACCAATCAAAATACTGCGCGGTAAAATGCGACTGTTTTCAAACTTAATTTGACGTGTTGTGCGTAACCTACGCTGTCATCTTCGCGTGAGAGTTCATGCGGTGAATGGCAGCGTTGTGCAAAGTACAATATTACGCACGAAAAGATGAGCGAGAAGGAGAAAATAAGCCATCTACATCTGAGTTTGTTTCAGCTTACTACAAGACGACAGCGAGTGAAGCGGCTAGGAGACAGAAACGCACATATTTCATCACAGGAATAGCGGTGAGACTTCGACTCAGATCGGCACAATGCGCAATGACTTGTTTGCAATTGATGAACCGCCTTCACAACCAGAGATGACCACATTTCCTGTATAGCCTATATCTGTTGTATATGAAGAGTTTGGTTTCAAAACGCGATAAATCCATTATGATTAATTTGAGTAATAATGTGTTTTCTTTACCAAGAGAGTGGAAAGATGAAAACCACTATTTTTTGTTTCAAACTTTCACATAGCATATTTAGGTTATAATAACATAAAAAAATTTTAAAACCAGATTTTGATTTTCAAATATTTATTATAAAAAAGGATTAGTTTCCCCCCAAAATGCAAAAGGCTAAATTCATGACACTTTTTTTTCCAAAATGCAATTAATCCATTGAATCAATATAAAAGTTATTTTTCATATTTTAACTGTTGAAAATACACAACAAAGTAAGTTGATCCACATATGACAGCCTCTGAACTTGGCCAATACAAATCTTATATAACTTAGGCACTGGACTAAAAATAGCCGACATTAAATCACCATCGCTAAGAAATACCTCCTGAACTTTTTTGACGGCGATCAGCTGTAAAATGGCTTGGTCCTGCTCGGTTTTCGTTGACTTTGAGTAAAACAATTGAAAGTTTTTCAAAAGATCCCCTGGGGTCAAAGTGTCAGCGTGACAGAAGTTTGATGCTGTCGTGTGTCGTGTATATATATATATATATATATATATATATATATATATATATATATATATATATATATATATATATATATATATATATATTAGTTGCCCCCTCATTTTAAGATGGGCCCCCCCAAAAATAAAATTCTGGCTACGCCCCTGGGGTGAACTATCCCTTCAAACCCGTTTACCTGATGAGATCAATAGAGTGATTCAGTCATGAATCTGTCATTTAGTTCTGGTTCTGATCGAAAACACAGGACATGATTGCTTAAATATTATCATGGAAAATGATTCTCAGGTCGTTATATGGTAATCTCCATTGACAGATTTAGCCTAATAGTAATTATTTTACAGGGGCTCTTTCTTACTATACATTTTCACGCTCTTTTTTTTCTATAAAAAATGCAGAGGAAAAGTGACTAAGCAACTCTCTTGATGTCTCCTGCTGTCTTTTCTCTTTCCTGCTCATGTGCAGACAAAGGCAAGTCACCATGACCTGCGCTCCTGGCACAATAAATTCATCTCTCCGGCTGTTTAAACCACGGCAGAGCGGTGCCAAGAGCAGCCCAGCAGAGATTCAACAGGACATGTTCTCATTTACACCCCACAGAAACACGATCCCTGTCTTCAATCACATTCCAGACCAATCTCTAGATGGCAGTGTTACATTTCCGGATGACAAACCGTTACGGTATGTACTGCACACAGACACATGAACCCCACTGAAAACACCCTCAGGTGAAGTGCCTCGTGAACTGCTTACAACGCAGGACGACAAATAGTATAAGTAATTTGAAATGATAAATGCATTTTTGTCACATGTTGTCATTGTGTTGCATGTTTTATTCAGCGAGTGTCGTCATCCAGTTATCATCTGAGAAATGGTTGTTTTTACATTTTTAATCCCATCCCATTCACTTCCGACAGTAGAAGAATGTTCAAATTTGCATTTGATGTATTTCATCAAAATGGAAAATAGGGTGCATTGCATTGTGTGATATCATCAATGCACAGTGCTGTATGTTTTGGCAAATACAGGCTAGCAGTGCATTTGAGCATTCATTGCATACAGAATGTACACAGTATGCAAAACAGTATGTTAGTATGCTATTTCGAACACACCTGTTCTCACTTGCATGCTTCATAAATGATGATAACTCTATTTGTAGAGACACATTTGGCCTTCATTTTTGTTCTCTTTCTTGCTCAGTGAACTGTTGAGTTTAAAATCACCAAACGTGGTGTCAGCACTCTGGTTATAACATGCTGTTTGGTTCAAGTGATAGAAGTTGTGAATTTCATAGCTCCCGCAGACTTGTTTCCCCCTGAGGAGATGTTCTCTTGAGATCCGTGCTGCCTCGAGGTAAGTGGATATTAGGCTTAGACAAAGAGACCGGTGACGTGAGGGCGACTTTATTGACAAAATGGAAACAGCCGGGACTGACCGAGTGATTGTCTCCAAAAATAGAAGAGACTCGAGTGCAAAAAGCCACAGAAAGATCCCTCGGTGGTTATCAGTAAACCTTTTTATCTATAGGCCTACTTACAAGTTGGTAACAGCACTAGATTTGGTTTGAAGATGCTGTCACATGCTGTTGTGTTTGACAAGTGTTTAATTTTCACGATCTGCTGAGATTTGGGTTGCTAACAGCGCTAATGAACTCCATCTGAGCTGCAGGGAAGGGAAGCGGCTGGCGAATCGATCAGGTTTGGGAATCGTGAGGACGAGGTGAGATTCTGTGACCTGCAAACTCACACAGAGCGTTAATGACAGATGAGCTTCATCGACTCAAAGGTAGTTAAACAACCAGACATCGACTCAGTGTGTTTGCAAACCTGTATGAAAGAAAAATCACAAAATACATACATGCATAAATAAATAAATGAATAAATAAATACACACTACTAACTAACTCAACCAGGCCCCGCACCTTTATTCTGTATATTAATTATTTAAATGAGGAATATTGTGATGTGTTTGTTCCCGGAAGAAAACTCAGGACTACAATGGAGGCGTTTCAGGAGTTCAGAAACACTGACACTGATGTAGAGAATAACTCCCGCTGGAGGGACTTTGTGCTTTGTAACTTTGCAGAGCTTTTTCATGCTGAAACGGCAACATTACACACTAAAGAAGGATGAACATATAAAGAAGCATAATACAGTAGGACCCCTTTAAAATACATATTTAATAAGGTATTAAAAAATGATTATCTGCTTTGCCTTGGGAAATAAATGTGTGGAGGATTTACAGTGTTTGAGAAAGCAGTTTGTACAGGATTCACAGTCAAATATACTGACGGACATGAAGTTTATACAGGGCTTCAAACTGTGTCAACTGAAGAAGTTGAGATTACAGAGCTTGCGTGTGTGAGAGCTACATGTCCACCTGGAATCTGAAGGGAACATTACTTGTCTCGAGGATTGAAAGCATAAGCCGGACCGGATTTCTGTCATGACGTCTTGGCATGCATGGTAATGGATATGACAGTGTTGATATGTTTGGTCTTGGCAGAATAGATCTGCTACGCTCCTGCTGTTGATTATTGCTGCTGCAGAGCAAATACGGGACTTGCTACTGCTAATACGAACACGACGCGCTGCTGTGAGCAAGTAAGACATGATGCTGCTGCTGCTGCTGTACAACATAGCATACATGAATTAACCATAGCAGATCTACACAGGTGGAGCTGGGGAAGGTGGAGGGTTTCTGAAAGCGTGCTGCAACTCCCAGCATGCAATTTTGCATTTTAAAGATGCCATCCAAACACAGCCCAGACGTCTAGGCTAATATAAGGCGAAATCTGGGCTGTCAGTGAAAATTTTATAGACGTCTAAACCAGAGCCCAAGAATAGACTAGTCATCAATTAGATAACAAAGAAATGAAATGAGTGTGACCTTGTAATCACTGTTTACTTTGCTTACATGATGGAATATCGTACATTTCGCAAGTTATTTTTGAAATGTAACCAAATTCAAGGTTATTTTGTCTAGAAGTGTGTTACTCATAGCCGGACTACATCGGGTCTATAGTTAACCTAGACGGTGAAATGACGGCTATTGCAAATGCTGACCAGTATTTGAAGGTTTAACAGCAAGCTCATTGGCTACTGATACAGCAGGAACCAATCAGCTGTGCCCTATGGAGAATGATGTGATTACAAGCAGATTGAGTTAAGGACCTATCAGCCTGCGCCGTCTAGAGTTTCATGATGTTTAATTTCACATATGACATATATACTTTAAAACAATAATTTAAAAAACAAACAAACAAACTCTCTTGAGTTAAAGATTCCCCTGAGCCCTCAGTATATTGCCCGGCTCTGTTGCATCACTGCAGTGATTCATGACTTAACATTGCACTTAATTAAGAAGCCCATAATCCACAGCGTCTAAAGCTCTTCCATGTAAATACAACTCCACCCTGGAGGGAAACAAGGTGTTGTGAGCTTAGACGGAGTGTAATCCCAGAGATGGAGGGAATGATGGATCGCAGGATCTCCTGGAGTAATTATCCCAGGCCTCTGGTCTCAACCCTCCACCAAACCCCCATTCTCAATCACTCCTCCTCTCTCTCTGTCTGTCTCACTCCCACTCGCACTGGCTTTCCATCTCTCACGCCCCTGTGAATTTATACACTCGTGTTTGGCTTGTGTTTTCATGCAAAGCCTGACTTGATCTTAAGCGACGGCACCTTAAAAACCTAAAACTAGCCTTTAATTGTAACATGAGATTTATTAGAGATGTTTTCATCTAAGTCAAGCATCACTAATTAAATATGACTCAGTCTGAGTGTTAGTTATGTTAACAAACCCAAAGTGCAGCATACGCCCAGAACTCCCTGTAACTGCATAGCATCGTGAATAAAAACACCTTTAAAAGCAAAGCAAGGTCCTCGCAACCTCCTAGCCACCACCAAGAACACCAACACACTGAAAACTCAACTCATTTTCATCAGGAAACGTCCAGATCCAGTTGGTATTCAGTTCCCTTTTTTGAAGGGCTATCAGTCAAGTCGTTTTGTGCAAAAATGTCACATCTTTGGTACTGAATGTGAATGCATTGGATCATGGTGTGTTTAATTTATGGCTCATTACGGCAGCACCACCTGTCAATTAATTCAGCTCCAATTGCCCTTCGCGTAATGAGGAGGGTTTGATTCTTATGCGAGAGCGTCTGTCGTCAGGAGGGGTTATTGGCACCCGCGTATAGACATATTTCATTCCACGAGTCTGCCTTTAAGCAATTAACTGGGTTGGAGGAGAACTAAACCGTGACATTCTCGCTGGGTTTTCTGAGCAGAATTTTGATCCCGCGGCCCATATGTACGTCCTCTCGCCGGGGTTTGAGCAACAGTGTGGAACACAGATGGCCTGTAGATCAGAGCTTCTGTGACCAGTGCTTGTGCTTTTGATTTTACACTGGACATCTAGTCACGGACAACACCGAGAACTAAAATAGTTTCATGTGCAAAAGTAAAGAAAAATGTCTGTTAAAAAATATTATGAAAAAAAAAAAAATGAAATGCATGAACATTTTAATGTGATTCATATATTATAATATAGGCTAAACATTACAATGTGGATAATATGGGAACACTTGCAGGTTTAAATGTTAACATTAGTTATTAACAAACAATCAGCAATACATTTATTAAAGTGTTTATTAATCTTTGTTAATGTTAGTTAATAAATCCATCTGTTTATTGTTTGTTCATGTTAGTTCACGTGCATTAACTAATGCTAACAAATAGAACTTTTGATTTTAATACTGTAAACATTGAAATTAACATTAACTAAGATTAATAAATGCTTTAGAAGGTTCATTCTTAGCTCATGATAAATAAAGTAGTTAACTAATGAAACCTTAATGTAGTGTACCGATAATATATTTTAATATACAATTTTATTATAAACTTTTTTTAGCATTTTTTTGTCAAATGTACACATTTTTCCACAAACTGTGTTTATATTGCATATTTACTAACCCATATTTAATGTCATAACTTATTCTAAATAGTAATATTTTGGTTTAATGTACAAAGTATCAAAAGCATCCTTAAAACAAACATTGAAAATATGTTTTGAGTATTTGAAAATAATGAAAATGCATTTATGCAATATGAATAATATAATATAACATAATGTTATTAACATTACATTATATGGATCATATATTTTAATATCAATTTTCATTATGAAAGTATTGAGCATTTTTATCTTGAATTTTGATGGCTTAATGCATACATTTTGGCACATGTTTATTATTACAAATAAACGTTTAATGTTATAATTTTCTTTTGGCTTCATGTTCAAAAGTAATATTACTTTAAAAAAAATTGAATTATGAATATTTGAAAACTACGAATAAATATTTTTAATACCATAATGAATAATATATATATTTGATATAATATACAGATATATTATATAAATAATATATCATGATATAATATACAATTATAATATCAATAATTAATTTTAATATATCATTGAGCATTTTTAAATGAACCTTAAATTTCAATGCTTTCATACATTATTTTTAATATAATTATAATATAATCTATATATCAAGTATCAAATATATATTATGATATAATATAAAGATTATAAATGACTAATATATTTTAAAATCAAATTGAGTGCTTTAAATGGTTACATGCGTTCAACACATAGTTATTGCATATTAATGTGAATGAAACCATATTTAAAGTTATATTTTCTTTTATGAACATTTGTTAAAATATGTATTTTTTCCTATCCAATGCATGATTATTTTTCCGCCCCGGTCCGTGACCCATCCGTTTTTGGGTCGTGACCCGCCACTGCTGTAGACTATCGGCCAGCCCTGCCTTCTTTACATACCACCTTCAGATAAGAAGAGAAATCTCCGAATGAGAAGAAGAAGAAACGACAGAGCGCAGATGAGTTTAAACATAGCCACAGGAAATGTTGAGATAGGGGACAGACGAAAAAGAAATAGAAGCAAGAACAAAGGATAAGAGATGATGACAGTACAAAGGGTGACCGAGGAGAGAGAGAGATGATAAAATAAGACAAGGCAATTCCTTTTTTCTGGTGTACCTTCGCAGCGTTGCAGAAGAACAGTGTCTCTGTAAGTAATGCCAGTGTCTCCGCCTCCTTCCCTTTGCGGGTCAGGGTAAATATGTCCTCCGTCTCTGTGATGTATAGGGTTGTCTGTTGTGTGAGTGTAAGTCAGACAGCACTTTGCTGCTAACTCACTACTCCCTCCCTATTACTGCGGTCCCCCGACCCGAGTCCTGGCCCCTGACGGCCCTCGCTCTGTTTACCCTATATACCTCTGTTTACTGCCACAGACCAGAGACATTTGCCACTGTCACACAAGCTTTCCACTGGGACGACCTGAGAAACAGCTCGGTGACAAGCACTATATCTCTGGATAACAAACACACAGTGTGGTCCAAAACTCTGAGACCCCTCTATGTCTATTTTCAATGCAACTTATATCGTCAGCATCACAATTTAAGTGAATCGTTTAACTGAAAAATGAACATGCATGTGAGATTGTCTCAGTATATGGAGTGTGTCTCTGAGAATAAACTGTTCTTAAGCCTGATCTGAGACGTTTCCAGGCCCTGGTATTAAGACGCGTTTTGGTCGACCGGATCACTAGTAGACGAGGGAAACACATTCTCGTTTAATCAGTTCACTTTCAACCACTTCTGTCCTGATTTCTTCGAGGGGAGGGTAAATGTATGGGCTTTTTCAGATCTTTCGATCTAATGGGCAAAATAAGCTCACGCAATTTACATATGAACGACAGAAAACATCAGCTTTAGTTTCTGCTCTGAGCCGCGAGATCAGCCGAACGCTGTGAGTGTGTGTTAGAAATCAGGAATGGTGAGAGAACATTGAGTTTGGTACGATTTTCTTCTTCAAACCAAATTCGAGTCTTCAGCCGATAAAGTTTAAATCCCGTCTGACTAGCGCTCTTCCCATAATGTTCACTCATTCGGTCAGTAGACGGCCTTTAGTGGCTGTTTGAACACAGTCGACCACATGAGCGTTTACACTACGAAAGCAATCCAGTCTAATGTGTTTTCCACTCCCTCTGGAAGTGGCAGAAAGTGGATGAGCTCAAAATGTTTTAGATCCCGTTTACACCCGTATTTAGAGTCGTCCACTTGTGATCCGATCGACCAAAACATCTTAATACCAGGTGGAAACAGGGCCTAAAAACATCTCAAGCTTCAATGGACTCTCTTAGTCACATGATTATTGGCACTTCACTTACTTACATTTGATTAAAAACTTACATTTTAACAAACTTACAGAAATAGTACACATCTAATATTTCCTTGTCAGCTCTTTTATTTATTTGAAGAAAACATTGTTTATTTCCAAGTTTAATTATAAATAATCCTAGATTTTTTTTATGTGGTTTCAGTGCATCATTTGCATGATTACGATTATAATACCGACAGCTTTTTAGAGCAACAAACTGTAGTGATGAATTTGCACAATATAAAATTCACACCTGAAAAAGAATTTATGTCTTGCTATGAAAATTTGTAAAACCTTATTCAAGATTAAAGTCATTATTCATGGAGTTAAAGATCAGCGTGTTCAGAAATGAGCTGGTTTAGCACTGAGATTCAGTGTAGTCCTGCTGTTCTCAATATAGACTCCAATAAAATTGTAAAATATTTTACACACTTACACCAAAAAGCATTCACCTGAAGAAATACATATAGTTTTGACACCTGTTTAAAACGATGCACATGAGATGATGCCTCCAATCACATACACGTTGAGATCATATGACTGAGATTTACAGTACAGTTATTAAGAGATGATGCACATGAGATGAACAGCTTAGTTATGTTTCATTTACCAACTTCCAAACTTATGTTTCAGAAATAGTCAGAAAGTCTTTCTTTGCCCTCCATTTAACCCCATGGCTGCCTTAGAGAAAGAATGAAGATAAACAGAACATCTTGATTCTTAGCATCACCTTATAGATCGAGAAGAACAGGCTTTTTTCATATTTTGAGAGATCTGTGTTCGTCTCATGAGCTTTTCCTTGAGCTGTAAGCTTTAACTAAGTTTCATTCTAAGTTCAATAAACTTCTGTCTAATACTTTCAGAGGGAGATCGAGCAAACCTTAGGGCTACGTGAAATTGGAAAAGAAAATGTTGATTTTGATTGGTGCGTGCTTGCACGTTTGGTTTTTCATATGAAACGTTCCGCAGTCAAATATGCGGGTTCGGTGCCATGCATTAATAATGCCATCTTTTTATCAATAGTATATGACTCCCGGCCTGGATTGAGCTGGTCCATGCATATCTAAGACAATGAAACCTATATGAGCATTAAAGTTGAATCAAACACTTTGAAAAGAAAAAGAACACCAGCTGAGAGAGGAAGTGTGTGTGTTTGAAGTGTCTGGGCTTCCTGTATCTCATCAAATGGATAAAACTTCTGAAAAGATGAAGATAAACTCTCTTGCAGGAACTGGATTGAAACCAACCCTTGTTTTTTTTCCTTTTTCCGTAAGTGATGCAATCACTTAAAAGTTTACCTGCAATTGCTACAGAAGCATCCCCCATTCAACCAGCCAACAATCCCAGACAGATTTCCTGCATGTAATCCCAAACCTCCAGGCTTTTCAGCGAGGAGATTCCTGCGGAGAGCCTTCAGCCCAATTAAACCCACATGCTAGGCCTCCATCAAAGGAACCGAGCAACTTGTGCATATGAAACGCTATCGTCCAAGCAATCGCATTTGAACCAGCGGGACGTTAGAGGAAGGGAAGACTAGTCTCCCAGCAGGACAAAGGTTTGTTATAGTCCAGAGTGAGTTTCTCTTAGGAGTCACTTTCTAAACGCTCCCATTAATCCCCTTTCCGGAGTGTCTGAATGTCATGGAAAATGTGGGACTTCCTGAAGCTCAAAGAATTGAAACACGGTCAAAAGTCTCTCTATGTGCCGAGCTTTGTCGCTACTGGATTAATCTCTGGAGGTTAGAAGATAGAGCAGCTTATTTTAAGGGGATCAATGAAACTTAAAGAATGTCTAATGCCACTTTAGAGTTTGAGGCCTCGGGGCGCCTGAGAATCAGTGAGTTCAGTGGGAAGGGTGCGTCGCAAGGACGTTGAGGAAAAACCTGAGGGTTTGTGACAGTGGCGCAAGTTGAGAAAACGTTAACTTTTGCAGAAACGTACTCTGACGTTGGCGACTATTGACCAATGAGAAACACAGACCACAAAACCACAAGAAAAAACTATTGTCCCAGTAGTTTACATTATTTTTAGTGACAACATTTTTTTTTGGGTTGTATTTTTTCATCAATAGGGATCAAATTTCTTATAATACCATGCTTTAAAAAAAAAAAAAAATATATATATATATATATATATATATGGTTTGGGGTCAGTATGATTTTTTTTAAAGAAATGAATACTTTTATTCATCAAGAACTCATTAAATTGATCAAAAGTGAGTAAATACATTTATCATTATGAAAAATTTCTGTTTCAAATAAAAGCTGTTGATAAATGCTTCTGAACTTTCTATTCATCAAAAATCCTCACAAAAGATGATCACATTTCCACAAAAATCAGAAGAGCACAACTGTTTTCAACACTGATGATAATAATCATAAATGTTTCTCGAGCATCAAATCATCATATTAGAATGATTTCTGAAGGATCATGTGACACTGAAGACTGGAGTAATGATGCTGGAAATTCAGCTTTGATCACAGGAATACATTTTATTTTGAAATATACATTACAATAGAAAATAGTCATTTAAATTATAATATTTTTTCACAAAATTACTGTTTTTACTGTATTTTTGATCAAATAGATGCAGCCTTGATGAGCATAAGAGACTTCTTTCAAAAACATTTTAAAAATCGACAGTACTTTAAACATAATATATAATTTTATAGCCATATATGTTGTATCTGCTTTTGTAAATAAGAATTAAAAATTATTGCATTTCAATAATGAGACTCACCACTGGGAATATTGAGAAAGCACAGAAAAAGAATAATGAAAATACAATTTGTGACTTTCTCCTTACACAAAAATAAATGTCAAAATGAGTTTGCCTGAAGTAAACTTTCTAATCCTAAATCCCGAATAGCAGGCTGGGCCATATCCTGGTCACTTATCACATAATACACCCCTATAAGCATCTCTTTGACTAACTATTGAACTCATGCGAGGCCTTTTGCATGTAAGAGTACATTCTTCATGCAGAATGAGGCCGTTATCACGCTTGACAATGGAGAAGATGCAGGGCTTAGGAGGGTCTCCCCAACCCCACCCAGCTATTAATACCAAAGAGATTCAAGCATTGTAGTGTAAAACAGGCCAGAGTCTCTGTGTTTATTCAGCCCAACAGGAAGAGAGACAGACACCAAGTGATTTTCTACATTTAGCCAGAAGAATGTAGGCAATTGTGGGCTTTAGAAAATGTACTAGAAGTTGAAAAATGAGCTTGGATAAATATTACCAGAATAGGGAAAAAACATTACAATGACCTTTTATTTTCTTCCCCCCAAAAAGTTGACACTTTATAGAACATTTTTTGCTTCTGAAAGTCATGGTAATTCATAGCCTCAGTTTGTTGGGATCCAATCTAATTTTCAGCGCCCATGATAAATTGCTTAATTGAAGTCAGTAAACAGTCAGCCATCTCAGTTATTGATGCAAGTTTTAATTGGATGAGACAAATTCATTCGCTCAATCATACAGAGTGTTACAGTGCATCACCGGCCAACTCAAGAAGGTCAAGATAGTCATTCCAGCCACTGAGATTGATTGGCCGGACGACTTGTTTATATAAGATAAGAGAAAATAGCCGAAAGGTCAACAATCACAGGCTATCTGAGCATTATCTGACTCTCTCTCCAATGACAAGCACAGCAAACGAAAGTTGAGCACAAATGAGGACGAGACCATTTGAGCGGCGAGAACTCGACTTTAAATCAAGAACTGCGGCTCATTGTTAAGATGACATGTATATTCTGAAAGGAAAACACGGGTGTATTTGCAGATACTGATTATAAAAAAAGCTTTACTTTCAGCCAGTGCACTCTCTGGTACAATAAATTCATACAGAGACATAGAAAAAGACAGAATCCATTTGGTTTGGCTGCGCACTGACACAAACACAATATATTTTCAATATAAATCCTATATACACACGTTCCTTCACTAAACAGTTGCTTTTAACACAGCTAGTTACACTTCCACTGGAAGCAAAATGCATTTCAGTGCCGACAATAAATGCTGCCCAGAAAGACAACTTAAAACAAACGTCTTTTTGTTTGTAGTCCGTCTCTGCTGTGTTATATTTCAATGCCACGAACAAAACCCAGTTAAGAAATCTAATTTACAGAAGAAAGGGTAAAATTAAGGCAACAAACATGATGACTGAAGATGACAACGTTCTGAGGGCGCTTGAACGGTACCACCGAACTTCCTGAGAGTCGTCTGAGAAAAAATAAAAATAAAAAAATGTACATGAAGTGATATACAGGAATGTTATTTGAAGAAACAGCCACTCAAACAAGAAACAGACGCCATGAATAATCATTTGCTGTCCGTTTGAATCAAGCGCTAGTCAGTGATTCACAGCCCTATTAGGGAATCGTTGGAGGTGAGAACTTCTGTCTGAGGCCTATTGTTGCTTATCTCTAACTGAATTAGTTACAGCAACCTAAAGGACATTAAAGAGATAGTTCATCCAAAAATCATCAATTATTCGTCCTCATGTCGTTCCAAACCTGTATGAGTTTAAAAACACAAAGAAACACATTTTGAAGAATGTTGGCAACCAAACAGTTGATTACCAACATTCATTGAAATATTTTCTTTTGTGTTGAACAGAATAATGAAACTTAATGTAGAATAAATAATGTCAGAATTTTCATTTTTGGGTGAACTTTCCCTTTAAGTGTGTGTCTGGCCTTACTGTAATATAACGAGACTCGTAGCCTTTACAACAAACACGCATCTATAAACTCACCACAGTCTTTGCTGAAAACGTGCGGGAAGCAGTGCAGAACTCCATATCCACATCTGCAGTACGAGCATCCTTTCTGAACCCATTCTCCATGTGGAATAACACCACAATCGCTGTGAAAGTAAAAACACACACATTTAAAAACCCCGTGCGACCACAACAGTGCTGTACAGCTCAATCTCGACGTTACCTGAGGCGTTCGTCGTATTCGCAGCTCCGACCGGTGAAGTACTTCGGACAGGCGCAGAAGCTTCCCAAAATGCACGTTCCACCATTCTTGCAACAGGTACGACTTTGTTTAGCAACTGAGATGAGAAACAGCAAAATGAAGATGTTAAAAACAAGGAAGCAAACGCAAAACAGCAGCCCCAAAAATTTATGACGTGTAATCTCAACAGCTGCTACCAACATCTGTTTCCCAACACAACACGAACCACCCAGACACTGTGCAGGCCGCTACGCTTGACAACACTGGAATTCCCATTAATAAATGGAGAAATCCACTCAACTCCAGCTTAAATGCTCAGAACACACAGTTTTCTACTTCAGGCACATCGTTTACTCTGGTTCATGTTTGTAAGTGTTGTTTACAATGGTGTGCAATTAAAGTCAAGTAGTTTCCTTTGTCCATGTCTTAAATGAAGATAAAAACTGATGTAGAAACAATTTTCACTCAGGAATTGCTAGTAAACAGCTGTTCACAAACCACTACAAGGAAAGAGCCAGCATCACAAACTCCAATAATCTTCCTGTGTCCAGAAACGTGACTGAACTGCACTTAGGAATTTCTAGAAGTTATCATGGCTTTCCAAAGATCTTATTTTTATTCAGCAAGGATGTGTAGGATTGATAAAAAGTGATTTTTATATTGTTTATATTTATATTGTTAGAAAAGATTTTGAATAAATGCGGTTTTATTCATCAATGAATCCTGAAAAAAGTATCACAGGTTCCAAAAAAATATTAAGCAGCACAACTGTTTCCAGCATTGATAATAAATCATCATGATGCAGAAAATTCAGCTTTGATCACAAAAATCAATTATAGTTTAATGCATATTAAAATACAAAGCCATTATTTTAAATAGTAATAATATTTCACAATATTAATGCCTTTTCTGTATTATTGATAACATAAATGCAGGCTTGATGAGCAAAAGAGACTTAAAAATAGTAATGTTTCCAAACTTTTTCTGACCCTGTGACTTTCCAACCATACTATAAACTTGTTTACACATCATAAATACACGACACATACATTGACCACATCTATATCTGTCTATTTGTTTATTAATCCATGCATGCATTCATCGCTCACCTCCAGTCAGTCCTATGAACGGTAACGCGGCCTCTGCGTTGCGGTGTTGACGTTGCGGCGTTTGCGTGTTCATTTCATTGAACTTATTCAAGAATTCCGCCTGTTGCTTTGGCTTTCCAGAAACGCCAGCTTTCCCACATTCTGAGCCCTCACAACCTAAGAGAAAACGCGCTATCCATGTTAGAAAGTAGCTATGAAACAACCGGCCACAACATCCTGCGTTAAAGATTCAACTTTTACCTGCTTCAGTAGAAACAGCCTGACACACCACCACGGCAGACAGCAAGAGCCTGTAGAGGAGAAGAGCAAATGTGTGAGGCCTGAGGAGAAAGAAGACAAACGCTCCGATTGTGAATCATTTATGAATGAATCATTCTCTCACCTGAACAGTTGATTCATCATTCCGCTCGCGCTGGCAAACTGCAAAACATCCAGAGCGCGCGCGTGTGATGTGACTGGTCTGCTCAACACTGATGCACTGCAACACCATCAAAACATCCGCAGTGTCACCATCACAAACACCAAATAACCAGACCACCCTCTATCTGTCCCTCTCCGGGGTCTTTAGTGCTCCAGACTCCCTCATGACGCGCCATTAACACCTGTAAACCCCTCCCATAGTCATACATGAGATTGCGCGCGCACACCCACAAATGCAAACGAGCCTCCATTCACATTCGTTCCGTCAGTCAAACCGGTTTGAAATGAATCGATTCTCTTCAGTATCACAGAGAAGCGATTAGGGGCTATAAGAGCACTTTGATGCTCTATAATTGGGGATTTTGTGTGTGTGTGTGTGTGTGTGTTTCATTAAGTGTTTTTTCAGATTAGTGGAAAGAAAACATCCAAAATACACTTTTAAGTGGATCTTTTAGAGCACTTTATTACACATATTTTTAAAGGGATAGTTCACCTAAGAATAAAAAATATTATCATCATTTACTCATCCTCATGTTGTTCCAGACCTGTACACTCAAAAAAAAAATTCATTGGATGAACATGATTTTATCATGCCACCTATATTCCATCTAAACAAACCAAGTTAAGTCAACCAACCTTTATCATATTATTTGAACACAAAATAGATGTGTTGGTTAAACATGATATTAACATTTCCATTAAACTCATTTTAATCTTTTTTGAGTTACATGTTCATTCTTAGTTAATTTAGTGAGATTACTTCGAGTGTACAAAAAAAAACACAGAAAACATGCAAACAATTTAAAAAAAATTTTTTTTTAATTGGGCTTTAACATGCACCAGTTAAGTCTGAACTGCTTTCTTCACTTTAAGTATCCCATTCATCTGAGTGTTTGTAACATGATATATAAGAAACATTTAGCTAACAAAATCTTGGCTCTTGAGAAAACTGATCCCCAAGCAACGCTTGCAGGACTTTAACGCCCCTTTTTTCTTAACACTTCTAAAAATTAAGCAATTTTAACACTTTCCTTTTTGGGAATTTGTAAGGTAGACCACGGCCTGATACAGAAAAATGTTACATTTGAAAATAAACATGAATTTAACAAACAATTGTGAGTAACAATTTGAGCTGTAAAATAATAATAAAAAAAGATTGTCTGATGAAATACTGGTGTATATATAAAACATAAAAATAAATAAATACATACCTTAAAAAAATAAAAACCTTACAGCAGCTTGCTGTGATGAAATCACATGAAAATTATTTTGATAATTCTAAATTACCAGTGTAGCTTATGTTCCTTCACATCTTAAAAATTAAGCCATTTTAATAATACCCATTTTGGGAATTTGTAAGTGTAAACCTTGGCCTTGACACACACACAAAAAAAAAATAAAAGTAAAATTTGAACAAACATGAATTTATAGCAAGTGTGTAACAACTGCTCCAGTCAGTTGTCCCTTTGTTAAAACACTGTTGTAGTCTCAGTCCATCTTTTTCAAGCTCACTTACTCCAAAAGCTTGTTTTTGAGGAACTGTGCCTTGGATGATAACATCTGTCCATTTAGATTTAGAAAGATCTTCTGCAAGACTTCAAAAGTGCATTTGAGCTCTGGTGGGTAACTCAGGTTCAAACAGTATATCAGTCCAAATAACAGAGCACAAGCCTGACTATTCAAGTCACTGAGCACTTCCACACCTTCAAGGACACCAATGTCTGCTGGGTCATCGTTAGGCAGCGCTCCCTCCTTCAGTATGACATACACTCCTATCACAGTTTGCTCCATGGTACTTTGTGACTCAAATTCTGAATCCTGTGGGATAAGAGCACAAGCAAAAATTAGCTCAAATATTTATTACAAGAAATGCACACTTAAACACTCACTGGCCACTTTATTAGGTAAACCTGTAAAGTAAACTTCAATCCAATACAGGAGCTCTGCTGTGAATCCTACATTTACAAGGTTATAATTATTCAGTTTTTAAGATGAAACTGTCAGAAAGGTGATAATTCTACTGTTTATTATTGAGGTCACAGTGGGTGCTGGAGTATAATGTGGTGCATTATATTATAAGATTGTAATAATTTATTTGGCCACCATATTTAAAATAAATTAGGTGGCTAAAACATTAGAACCACTTTGGAATATAATGCACTGCAATAAAACAAAAGCATACATGTACAGTTTCTGATGCCATTTTTTTTAAATGCAAATTAGGCCCCTTGAGAGCTCAACCGATTTGAATAAAAAAATATTTGTTTTCGTGCATCAACCAATTCACATATGAACTGTGTACCATCAGTTTCCTATAAATAAACAATTTGTCCAGCTCAGTTATTTGACAAAGTTAAGTGTTCTCTCAAGTCACATGTTTGTTGTAGCAAATAGGGGAAAACACGGCCCAAGTACAAATTCAATGGGCTTTTAAAACTGTATTTTCTTATCAACTCACCAAATATGCCTTCACTAGTTTTTCAGGGTCTTCATTCAAGTAGGTGCACAGAGACTTGATGACACAGGCTCTTCGGGTATGTATAGTGTCATTCTGTGGGGTGGGGACAAGATTAACTCAAACTTCAGTGGCGGCACAGCTTAAGAGTACTCTTTGGGAAGAAAATGCATTGAGAATGACTATTAAATATACACAATTTAAATATACACAAACATAATGATTGTCGTTTCCAAAACAATGGTGTAGTTTATAATGCTTAAGCAATTTGTACCTACAACTCTCCTTTGTAACACACTGCCTGCACTGCCAAATAAACGTCACTGAAAGAGAAAGAAAAGGAAAGGTCAGTAATCAAGGATAGTTAGTTATACATTATATGTGAGTGTTAAGAAAAACTACTTACATGTAATTAAGGTGAGGTTCACACCAGAAGAGCATGGGGACAGCTTTATATTGTGATGTATTTCATCTTTTGTATGAAGAAAAGAATAATTTTCGCTGTAAAAAAAGTAAAGAAAAAAAGTGTATAAGACTGACTACAAAAAATGGGCCAAAGAAAATACCACTACTGGCTGCTGTTACTAAATATAAAGTTTTACTTATATTAATAAGTATATTCCATAAATAAAACATGTATACCTATTCAATCATAACTTTAACTGCCATTTATTAGGACACTTCAAATATGGTCGACTGCATCATAGATTTTACTTGACAATTTTTGCACACTGTAATCAATAAGCTGGGTAGCATTAAGTAACATGTTTGAAAAGACAGAAATGGCTAGATACAGAACGTTTAAATTAATATTTTGCTGATATACATACATGAAGGCCAGGCCAACATAAAAATGGCACATTACGCTAACGTTAACGTTAGCTAACGTTACATTAACTTACAAACAGAAAAAAAAAAACGGGGAAAAAACGGGTGTATGATGTTTTCGACTCTGACGTCTGCATTCAATTTATCTCCTGTTTTACCCTCCCATTGTTGGGGTAGAGTTATATTTGCTGAAAATCAGCGAAAAAATTGCTAGACTTGCCATGATATTCCCCTTTAACGTTAAGGTGAAACTCGTATCGACAAAGACACAGAATTGAACCAACACATGTGCTTCAAGTCTGGGAAAATAGGCCTGCTTAGAAACATCGCAACAGTGTCTAATAACTTAGTTTTATCCCACAGTAATAATTACAAATAGGTACATATATCAGGTACTTACCCTCAATATCAAGGATGCAGAACGATTAACGTTAGACCGCTCACAAAACGTCAGGAATTTCAGCCTTCTCCACAGTACATTTGAGCCCGGCCGCGTGTCCCCGAACTTCCCGCCACAGTACTGAGCATGCGCAGTGTGACTCACCAGAGAGAATTGTTGATATGAAGCGCCTCAATCTCATTGAATCAACAAGTGCAGATCTATTTCATTCAATTATTTCTTAATTTAGTTCCAACTAACAAGAATGAATCATTTAACACAAGTAAACTCGTTATATTCTTATTAATCAGACATATTTTTATTTAGCAAATCAAGCAAGTGGCTAGTTGAGTTTTTTGAGTGTATGAGTTTCTTTCTTTTGCTCAACACAAAAGAAGATCATTTTCATTTTTGGGTGAAAAATGAGTTTTTCTTCTGCAGTCAGAACTCTTTATTTCAGCAGCACTTACATACACCAAACTTTACTTTATATTCTGAAGGTTTTTGCTGAGGGGGTTGTTTATATAATATTTGCCTGATTTTATACAACATTTTATTCCTTAAAAATAGTGATTTTTTTCCCCTGGCTGGTGACAGTATTTTCTGATTTATGGAGTGATAAAAATGTCCAAATTCCCCTCTTTAAAAGCTTTTGACTCTAATATGTAAAAAAAAAAAAAAAAAAGAAACAAGAATTTTAAACCTGGCTTTATGTTCACCTCTGGTGTTTTGCTTTAAGTTAAAAATAAAAACGCTTACATTATTTAGATCATTGCTTAGTGCATGTACTCATTATTTATTCGGACTATTTTTCACGTTTCAATAATATAAAAGTCCAGCTCGGTTCACTCTGGACACTCAAAATCAGGGAAACATAAATTAAGTCAAACATTTGCTATTTTGCATATTTTTCCCCTTCACAGTTTTATATTTATAGTTTAATTCACCTGCAAAAATCCAGTGCACACCTGCTTTTGCACAAAGCGCACATCTTAATTGCACATTGTACAGTGTATTTACATATTTCTATGCAGTGTATTTACATATTTCTATATTGCTTAATTAATTAAAAGAAAAACACAGATATAAACATCAAATTATAGTTGTTTGGAAATAGTTTGGTATTTGTTGTTGTTGATGCACACTTGCTATGGTGATTTCTAATTTGTTTATAACATTTATGCATGAAAATCAAATGAATTCTCTGGTGATTTTGTTCCCACAGGCTGACATTTCCAAAGGAACGTCAGTATATATATATATATATATAACCTCTGAGAGCCTACAGTAATTAGAGTAAGTTTCCTTTGAGGAATGTTCTTGTGTTTGACGCAGTTCTTCTTTAAAGAGGTGCATAAAGCACAAGCAGACGCTTCCGTCTCTATTTCTGTCCTTTTTCTTGGTTATTGGTTTCTAATTAGCCCATTTCTCTGAGCCTGTGAGGTGAAGAACTTTCAAACATTTTAGTTTGCGATTCAGTCATTTTCAACTAACCAGAAACGTCAAAATATTCTTTAGTATATATATATATATATGTATATATATATATATATATATATATATATATATATATGTATGTATATGTATGCCCTGGTTTCTCTTTTCACAAACTCTCTCTTTCTAAACCTCAACTTCATTTTGAATTCAAAATTATTATCTTTAGACAGAACAATAATATTATCCAAATGCAAGCTTTAGTGATGGACTTGTCCTATTTTACATTTCACATTTAATGTGTGTCTGTCTTCTGCATAATGAAAAAAATGTAATTTTGTCTGGTGGGGGAAAAAAATCATCCTTTTGAAAAAGAAATTGCATGCAAATTACATGGCTCAGGTTGATGCATTTTTTTTTTTTTTTTTTTAAAGCACAATGCTTCACCTCTGGGAGAGCTTTCCTCTTAGTGCCATTAATGTTTTTATTTTTACATTCATGCCAACATTTCCACTAATTGTTGCATGGAATTGTTTCACAGCATGAACACCCATTCTGTCCATCTAGAGGAAAGATCTTCAGCACAGACAGCGACCACGTGAACAAGACCAGTTGCTAAATAAAGTTGGTGGACCATGTGACACAGGCCAACCCTGAAAGGCTAAAGGTCAGACTAAAAGCTGCTGGTATATTACATGACAGGCAGACGTTTTAGCTTTGAGTTTAATAATAATATTTTAATGATTAAATCAACATTCATGTTTATTTATTAGAATTAATTCTTTAAAATAAAGGTTGCAAAAAGCAAGTTTTCACAGCAATGCCATAGAAGAAGTTTTTTTGGTCCCCCAAAGAACCTGTCAGTGAACAGTTCTTTAATAAAGATCAATTTTCTCTTAGTGTGAAGAACATTTGAATAATCTAAAGAATCTTTTCCAATAAAGAACCATTCCAAGGTTCTTCACGGAACCATTGATGCCATTAAAAAACCTTGATTTTTAAAAGAGTAAGTCATGCATCACTGTCATTGTTTTTACTGTTGCTAAAGCAGCACCAAAGCACTTTTGCTCTGCGGTCCCCCTACAGGTTGGAAGCGGAATTGTCCATTACTGCTGCTGTCGTAAATAATTTAGCGTACCGCAGCCTACGGTCGCACACGCGCTATTTGTTTATCTAGCACCGGCTTTGGAAATAACGATGTCCACAGACAAGGTAGAGTATGTTGCATGATTTTACGAAAGTATGATGTATTGCGACATCAGAAATGAAGAAAAACAAAATAATGCTATTTTTTTTTGCTATTGTAAAGCTTGCCGTAAAGCAAGTCAAACTTGTAGTTTCTTATGTCTCATTCGAACTACAGATAGAGATATAGCAGATAGAGGATCGCAAAGCGAATGCAGAAGTGCCGTTCACCCTGATACGAGTTGATGAATCCCTGAAACGATTTTGGAAACATTATTTTAAGGTACAAAAGAATATTTGGTGTTGCTTTAACTTAGGGTACTTTTGCACGACAACGATGAACTAAAACCAGAATAGTATTTCCTTTGCGTTTTTCGCATACAGATGGCAACGTTGTCAAAACGATCCCCGTTCACATGGATCTGCGAAAAAATGCTGTATTCTGCTGCCAGGCCGCGATGTCACTTTGTATAGAAACACTATACGCGCCTATAGACCGAACACGTAGTACCAGGAGTATAGTATGAAGCTGCAGACTCGGAGCCTGCATCTACAGTCCCGCACCCAGAGTCCCGCATTCTCAGACCCCTAGTTTTTCGAGACAGCGCCTCCTATCAAATTGGATCGGATAAACATTTGAAGAACTTAAGCCGAAACGTGAGTATCGTCAATTTTATTTAGCGAATCATACTCATTCGATTTCTTTTTTAATCAAACTACTTTATAGCTCATCGATACACCAACATATGAATAGTTCATTTAATATTTGTAAAGATAGTTTGTAACAAAATTTGAGCCGTTAATGTATGTTTTTTAGCCTTTTTTCCCCGAAAATATTTTGATAGCTAACATTAGCCTAAAAATTTGATTAAAATTAGTTGACATTAAAGTAGACCAATTAAATACTTTAAGTGTGTTAATATCAAAGAATGTCATCATTAACTATTTAGATTTATCAGAATCAGATTTACCTTTTGACCTTTTTTTTAATTTCCGGACCTTTTCTCCTAAAACTATAAATTGAATTAATTATTGCCAGAGTAATTATTTTACTTTATATAATTTATGTAGACTACTTAAATTAGAAATGTAAGTATTAAAATTAATCAATATTAATTTAACTATGATATGAAGTTGTTGCCAGCTATTTACAACTCATACAATTGCCTAATAATCAAATTTACTATGCCTTCACTATGTATTAACCAGTCTATGGTATTAACATGTGAGCTAGAATGTGTCATTTGGCCTTTTGTTTGGGTTCCTTTTTTTAATTTGTATTGACTGAAATGTTTTATATATTCATTTATTTATTTATATGGACAGGCCATCATTCATGGCCTATATGAGATGCAGTCATTATCCTGGCAGGAGGCTGAGGAGGTGTTCCTCCGTGGCCCTACTTATCACCTTAGGTATGCTTGTAATTTGCATTTGCAAAAAAAAGTATTTATTATTACACAATATTTTTGACAATGGCATTCATCTTTTATTTTAGTGAAGTCGAGGAATTTGACAGAGCGATTGCAAAAATAATGAAAAAAGAAGGAACATTCGCCTACCAGAAAGTAATTATTTTACCTTATGCATTTACATTACATTTTTCATTTATTCATTTAGCAGACGCTTTTATCCAAAGCGACTTATAAATGAGGAGTTTTTTTTAATGCAATTGAAGACGAAAAGTAAAGTCACTAACACAATTCTTTCTTCCTTTGCTTTGTCCTGTTTACAGCAAGATGATGTTTAGGTGATCGTTAAATAAAGTACAGAATTGTTTATTATTGGTGTTTTGTCTATTCTTATTTGAGTTTTGCTTTGCATTCAAAATTTCAAAAAACAGGTTTTGTAATGTTAGCATGGTATAATGTTAATTAGACCATTATAGGTTGAACTGAAAGAAAAAATGGAATTTGAATAAAAAAAAATAAAAAACATTGTAGCAATATAATATCACATAATATTTTTTCAGAAGATAGTTCAATCTGTAATTGTATCCCTTCCATCAGTAATTTTCTTTCAATTACACCCACGCTCAAAAAATAACTACTGGGTCATTTGTTAGTCAGAGAACACAATGAGTTTTTTTGGCACATGCATAAAGCAGGGAACGCAAATATTTATTTGGATAACTTTAAATAAAACGAGACCGTAATATTGCATCCTATTGTTTTCAGTGGCATTTGGATAAGGGTGTTATACGATATTCCGAACAGCAGAAGGCGCTGTCTCGAAAAACGAGGGGTCTGAGAATGCGGGACTCTGGGTGCGGGACTGTAGATGCAGGCTCCGAGTCTGCAGCTTCATAATGTTGAGTACCAGAGATGTCTAATATGGCGAGAAGTTTCACTCTCAGTACACTTCCGGCTTCTGAACTGGTTGCAGTTCCTCTCTGATTCCATATGAGGGCGCTCACAGGGCGAGTGCAGAATTCGCGCTCTGCACTTTCTTTTCTCTCGAGGCGTCAACAGCACAGCTGACACAGGTAAATACACGTGCTAGAAGAGTTTTTGTTTTGTTTGTTTCTGGTCCCGCTGCGGTTGACACGATGCCATCAAGCGGCATCTCTGGTCGTAATCAGTCCTCCACTGACCAATCAGCATTCATTAGCAGAATGCTAGCATGTTATGGGTAACAACAACTCAACCTGTAAGAAATCAAAAGGACATAAGTACTCTTTTATTCAACTTTCGACCTAAAACCCATGTTGAACTTGCAAAATCTACAATCAGATCTGAGATTTCTCAAAGGCAATCGGGTGAAAGAGACAAATTTAGCCGTCTAGCCCCATAGACTCCCATTCATTTTACACTCATGGCGATCGCCCCCAGTGGAACTCTGGTGGAACTACAACCAAAATTCGGTACAATAGGACTTAATAGGGAGTGGGCAGGCTCTCCGTAGACGGGCTCTGGTAGTACTCATACGCATGACATCACCGTTTTTGTAGTTGCACTTGCACTTTGAATCCCCTTTTCAAAAGTTTGCATTTTCAAGCCCCCAAAACGCTGTTGTCGTGTAAATGAACGGCTAAAACACATAAAAAGTTTTCCTTTTTAGTTGAAAAAAGGAAACCAAATCATTTTCCTTAAACCATTTTCTATTTTTAAAAATAGTTTTTTGGTAATTAAAATAAACACTGAATCTATAGCAAAGTCCTGGCAACCAGCAAGTTTAATCAAGAACCCACCAGAAAATAGTTTATTTTATATGCCATTTAATTTGGACTTCAGTTATTAAATAATTTTATGCAAAGCAGAGTTCATAAATACATGTATTTTGTTTTTGCTAATGGGCTACTGAGGTTTAATTAGATAATTCACTCACATAAAGTAGGATTAAACCATGTCCGCTAATGAGCAACAAGTGAGCCGCCAAGGTCACGATCTTCACGCTGCTCTGCTGTCTTCTGGTCGGATGCCCTTTTGTTATAGACACAGAAGGAGTCAAAAGGTGATTTATTCTCTCTGCTCACAGGTGCATTTCTGTCTCTTACGGCTGACAGCCTGTCATGTTGCTGCCAGAGGAATATAAGAGGTAATTAGAGTAGCAGAGCTGGACAGCGAAACGCCGATTTAAGGGGACAAATCCAGATTAAATGTGTGCTTGTACGATTCACTTGTTGTTGTTTTTTTTAAATTAGACTGCAATTCAAATAAGACTGTTACAGTACATTTTATGAGGAAATTTGCCTGTGCATAAGAGACCAGACTGATGCTGGTCCGTCCTTCAGTGTGCTTCTGTGTGATTTTACATCTTTTTTTATTGTACATTCTTAGAAAAAAAAAAGGTTAGATTGGGTCCTATATTAAACCCTAGGATTCTTGACTCTATTTTTAAAGCAAAAATGTTCTATATAAGTAGAAAATATGTTTGCATAATACTTTCATGTTTAACAGGTTATTATTATTTATTTTTTAAAAGGCAGCTGAAATAATAAACTAAGTGTAAGTAGTGTTGTCAAAAATATCGACCCCCTAACCCCTCCTAACATGATCCATATCACCCGTCAGAAAACAATTGCAACGTCTCAGATTGTGCCCCCCCAGAATTTTGGCTTGCATGACGCCCCTGGCTGTAGGTCACAGTGTCTACAGATCCTCTGCTCTCTCTCTGTCCATGTTTGTCTATGTCTTCCTCTCTCTATCTCTAGATCATGGTCACTTAATCTGTATTTGGAGAGGATTTGTCTTTCTTTAAAATGTTTAATAAATAGATAACTGGCCAATTTAGTGGTTCTATTGAGGGTCGAGTAACATTGGAGTTTATTCTGGAGGGCAAAATGTGCTTTTAGTGATTCATCATGAGTGACTCACTTACTCACTCACTCACTCACTCACTCACTCACTCACTCACTCACTCTCTCTCTCACACACACACACACACACACACACACACACACACACACACACACACACACACACACACATACACTCACTCACTCACTCACTCACTCACTCACTCACTCAATCAATCACTCAGTCACTCACTCACTCACTCACTCACTCACTCTCAGTCATTTACTCACTCTCACTCACACACA
The DNA here is from genome assembly GCF_964197995.2 of Scardinius erythrophthalmus. Taxonomy (NCBI): domain Eukaryota; kingdom Metazoa; phylum Chordata; class Actinopteri; order Cypriniformes; family Leuciscidae; genus Scardinius; species Scardinius erythrophthalmus. The sequence goes on from NC_138243.1 coordinate 28,127,440, forward strand.
CGCACATACACTCACTCACTCACTCACTCACTCACTCACTCACTCTCTCTCACTTATTCACTCACTCACTCACTCACTCACTCACTCACTCACTCACTCACTCACTCTCATTCATTCATTCATTCATTCATTCACTCACTCACTCACTCACTCACTCACTCACTCACTCACTCACTCACTCACTCACTCACTCACTCACTCACTCACTCACTCTGTCATTTACTCACTCACTCACTCACTCACTCACACGCACACATGCACATGCACTCACTCACTCAATCACTCTCACTTACTCACTCACACACTCACTCACTCATTCACTCACTCACTCACTCACTCTCACTTACTCACTCACTCACTCACTCACTCACTCACTCTGTCACTCACTCTCACTTACTCACTCACTCACTCACTCACTCACTCACTCACTCACTCAGTCACTCAGTCACTCACTCACTCACTCACTCACTCACTCTCAGTCATTTACTCACTCTCACTCACACACACGCACATACACTCACTCACTCACTCTCTCACTTACTCACTCACTCACTCACTCTCATTCATTCATTCACTCACTCACTCACTCACTCACTCACTCACTCACTCTCAGTCATTTACTCACTCTCACTCACTCACTCACACGCACACATGCACATACACTCACTCACTCACTCTCACTTACTCACTCACACACTCACTCACTCACTCACTCACTCACTCACTCATTCATTCGTGTTGAATTCGTGCGTGTTATTTCATTCATTCATTCACTCAGTCACTCACTCACTCACTCACTCACTCACTCACTCACTCATTCATTCGTGTTGAATTCGTGCGTGTTATTTCATTCATTCATTCACTCACTCACTCACTCACTCACTCATTCATTTCATGTTGAATTCGTTCGTGTTATTTCATTCATTCACTCACTCACTCACTCACTCACTCACTCACTCACTCATTCACTCATTCATTCGTGTTGAATTCGTGCGTGTTATTTCATTCATTCATTCATTCACTCACTCACTCACTCACTCACTCACTCACTCACTCACTCACTCACTCACTCACTCACTCACTCAATCACTCGTTTGATTTGCTCCAGATGAATATTGTTGGTGTTACAGGGCTTGAATTTCAGCGTGGGATTGCACGTATTGTGCATAATTTTACTCATTCCCGCAGATATTGTGCTCACACTCAAAGTGCGGCACATAAAGCTGCCTCTCAGTGCTAAATTGAGTTATTTTTCGTAGCTTATTGCACTTAAACAGTCAAATATACACAAAATATTGTCAAAATGCCGGTCTTGGCGAGTATTCACGTAAACACAGTCAGTTATGTTTTAAGTGAATGTAAACAGTTGAGAAAGAAAACACTAGTGTAACAGTATAATGGATCCGTGCGTCAGGCCTTAAAGTGACAGCAGCCTAATATAACCCCTATTTTTCCCCATGGTATCGATGTCAATGTGGCCAGTGAAAGTGCTGAGTGGCAAGTAACTTTGGAAAACCACTATCTACAGTGGCTGGTAAACAAAAAAGTTAATGTCAAACCCTGCCAACGACGATAACTAGGCTACAACTATAATGATAAAGATATAGATCTAAAAATCATTCTAAATGTAAAAGAATGGCAGAGTCCACACCACAACTATAACGATAACGGCACAAAGAAACAATATCGTTGGAATCACTTTCAGAACGATTTTTTTTCAGCTGATACACGATAAAAACCTTGACAGCCAATCAGAATCCATCCTGCTTTAAAGAGCTCAAGGATTAAAGCTGCAGTTGAATTAACTGCAGTGTGCGCTTTGAATAAACAGAATGCGTTGGTGTGGACGTTGGTATAATACTGTATAGTTATAATCAGAGTTATTGTTCTTGGTGTGAACGGGCCTTTAAAAAAGAAATTTTGATGTAGAAAGACTAACATCTTGTTTTCTTGCCATAAAGGGTACTTTAAACTTGTTTTATATACAACTTCGAAAAATCACATTTTACAATTTTACAAACCTCTCCTCAACAAGAAACGTGATTTGACCTTCATCTTCACTCCAATTGCAGCCAGTGCAAAGTAAATGAAAGGATTACAGTTGTCTTCAAACATGAGCAACAGTGATCTCCAACCATGTAAATATAAGACCTTAAATATTCGACATGTCAAAGTTAATTAAATCTATGTAACTTCATCACTTCATCACATGGGATTCATTTGATCCCCGGCCAAAATATGTGGTATAAAAGTGCAATCAGTGCTGCGTGTGAAAGGAAACGAGACACCAGCGGTTCATGGCGCTGAGTGAAGCTCTCGGGCTCTGAATCATATGAGCCCCCTGCTGGCTCATAATTCATTTACATATCTTTGTGTTTCATTCCCATAATTAACAAGCCCACAGATAATGGCAGTGCAGGCCCATTATGTGTTCCAGCATGTTTACACATCAACACAGGTAAGATGTGCCGTTATTTTAACTTGACTTGGGTTTATTCATTTTCCAAATATAGCCTATTACATTTGCACAATAGTAGTTCCTATTTGATGCCATCCATAGATGAAATTGGAATAAACTTCCTGATCAAGCATTAAAAATGAAAACTGTAATTTCTCAAAAAACAAAATGCATTTTTCCATTTTCGGGTGAACTCTCCTTTTACTGTAATGTACAACATCAGGAATTTAATCCAATTTCAACTATGGAAATAGTAGCTCCTACTTGATGCCATCCATTGATGAAATTGTAATCAGCTTCCTGATGCAAAAATTAAAAATGAAAACTGTCATTTCATGTTGTTCCAAACCCAAAAGCTGCTTTTTTGTTGTGAAAAACAAGAAAAGGAGATCAAATTTGGTACTTTTTCTCATAAAATAACAAAAGACTTTGAATGTAAGGCACAAGTCCACTTTCATTGTGTTTTATATTACTTTTATTGTTTTGTTGTGATGCTTGACAGACATGGTCACTATGAACTTTCACTGTTTGTCAAAAAATAACAGCATACAGGTTTTGATTTACATGAATATTGGGTTAATTATTCCTTTAAATGTTGCAAAACACTTAACAAGCTTGCCTTTGGATTGCTGTAATGAAATATTTCAATTAGGATTCATTCGACAAGGCATTATTGATTGAATATGCATGTCATTCTTGGCTGTGACACGAGTGTAAGTTTCTGCTTCTTAGGGGGAACATTTGACAGACCTGATTATTGTGATTTCTATTCTGAAAACTGACACGGTAATGACAGCTAATCATTATCAGCCATGCAAAGGTTGACGCTCTCTCTCCTAATGAGCTGTCTGCCTTCTGAATGGCACAGCACTGTTTCTTCACTCCGTTTGAAAGGTTACGATTCAGGATGTCAGCAGCTTCTGTGAGAAACAAGGACAAATGCGGTGCAAAATGAAAAGTTTTCATGCAAGCATTGAGACTAAAAGAGAAAAACAGCATTGGTGCAAAGTTGAGAACAAGAGATATTGAATTCAGAAAGTTTTATTTGTCAGGTACAAAAATGTATTATATTTTTTTAACTCATTCCTTTCCATATAGTTTTTTAAAGTGCCTCTATTATGCTATTTTAAAGGCTCCTAATTTTGTTTTGGAGTCTCCTACAATAGGTTTACATGCAGCCAAGGGCAAAAAAAACACTTTAATTTTCTCATATATATATATTGTATATCACCTCATATTGAGTCTGGAAACAATTAATATAAAGATTCAGTCTCTCTAAAGTCCCCCTCCTTACCGAAAGACTCTGCTCTGATTGGTCAGATGGCCCAGTCAGTCGTGATTGGCGCGTGTTGGAAACGAAACGCCTCTTTCTTACCGTAGTTTCAGCTGCGGAGGCTTCCTCAGTGCGTGATACCAGAGCCCGTCTACGGAGAGCCTGCCCACTCCCTATTAAGTCCTATTGTACCGAATTTTGGTTGTAGTTCCACCAGAGTTCCACTGGGGGCGATCGCCCATGAGTGCAAAATGAATGGGAGTCTATGGGGCTAGACGGCTAAATTTGTCTCTTTCACCCGATTGCCGTTGAGAAATCTCAGATTTGATTGTAGGTTTTGCAAGTTCAACATGGGTTATAGGTCGAAAGTTGAATGAACGAGTACTTATTTCGATTTCTTACAGGTTGAGTTGTTGTTGCCCATAACACGCTAGCATTCTGCTAATGAACGCTGATTGGTCAGTGAAGGACTGATTACGACCAGAGATACCGCTTGATGGCATCGTGGCATCCGAAGCGGGACCAGAAACAAATAAAACAAAAACTCGTCTAGCACGTGTATTTACCACGTCAGCTGTGCTGTTGACGCCTCGAGAGAAAAGAAAGTGCAGAGCGCGAAATCACCAAAGCGACTGAAGGATTGCCGTAAAGCAGTATCTGGTCGTACGATGTGTATGACGTCATTGACACTTTAAAAGACTTTTTAAAGCAAATAAGTGACTCTAAAAAATCTAACAGCAATGTGTAATTTCTTTGCATCTCCTTTCGAATACAACATTCAAATTACTAGAAAAAAAATATATCCTGAGAAAAGTGGATTTTGAGGGGTATAGCGCCATAGACCTCCATTCATTCTGCACTCGCCTGCGAGCGCCCCCGCATGGACAGAGACGTGTTACTGCAGCCAGTCCAGAAACCGGAAGTAACCAGAGAGTGCCAATTCTCTTCCTATTAGACGTTCTCTGGTGATACACAGTGACAGGAACAATGGCTGCTTTTCCGTATCAATTCAAGCCTGAGTCCTCCTCCTTTTAAACTGCTTGCAAAGCAAAGTGGATTCGCCTCGCAGAAAACAGCATCTTCTCAAACTAAACTCTTCCAGTCTCGGCTACGACTACAGTGTTTGAGGAGATAAGTAGATGCTTGCTGCAGCCAATGAAAATCACAGGCTGGCATTATGCAGATGTGTTACAAACCTACGTTTGTTCATGCAGGAAATAAGACTGGAATTACTGACGACTCCTTCAGCAGTTCAGAATTGATTCTTTCTTTTAGGAGATAATAACTTTATTTGCCATGCAACTTTGATCTTTTACAGACCTTTTACATTCACAAACATCTCTATTACACACTAATACAACAGGTAAAAAAGCATAATGAGGCACTTTAATATCTGAGAATATTGCTGTGCTCATGCAATGTGAGAATTACTGTAATTATTCTTTTCTAATTTGTATTAGAACAGCAACAGGATAAAACTTGATAACAAGAGATAATGAATTGAAATCAAGGTTTGTAAAATGTACAACAGCTCAATGAAATGAGTTATGTAAATATTTATATGTATTTGATTATCTGCATGCTGTGCACGCAAGTGTCACCTTTAAATGAACGACTTTACGGCTCATGGTTATTATTACTCGCTACTGTACGCCCAGTCATTTGTACATTCATAACATATTTCAACCTCGTGAAATATCATGTTCTAGTGGCTATATTGAGCGCACCGCCCTGAAACACTGTACTTGATCCTTCCATCCTAATTTAAAGGAATGAAGTTACCTACTATTAATTAGTAACTGTGTCATGTACCACCTAAATGCAGTGTATTAATTACCAGCTCCATCATTTTCAGTCATTTTGTGAGAACATCCTTGTATCGACTCGTCACAGGTTTACAGTCGAGTACAGTATGCCATGAAATACAAAGAATATTTTTAAATGAATGCAGAAAAGCATTTCTTTAACGAGTTACAAAGCCACGTGGCAACCGTCCCGCAGGGTGTTATAAATAGCCGGGTCAAGAGTCCTGGTTACACGGGCCAGTTAAGTTACAGTTGGCACTTATATGAGCTGCTTCTGAAGCCACAGGCTCATTTAACAGAGAACAGTCAGACGGGTAAACATTTATTTTTTTATTTCATTATTGCAGAGAAATACTCTCTTTTATGTTGACAGGATTGGATGCTGTGCACTTATGAAATTGCAATTAATATTGCTATAGCAGTAAACACGATTATTGCTTTTAAATATAGCATTAAAGACCAATCCAGTTATGCTATTTTAGAATTAATCACGGAAGCAATTTCATGTGGTATTGTTTTTGCCTGATAAGTGATGGTTCCCTGCTAAATGTATTCTATAAAATGTGCAAATGTTCCAAATAGTATTTTTTTTTTTATGTCTGCATTTGTTTTGTACTGCGTTTATATTTAATTGCCTGCTCTGGTTAAATGAAATAGCTTAATCAAATGCATGCTATTAGATGAGCTATTGTAAACAAATGCATATTTTATGGTTAGTTTATGCAAGGGAACATTGCAGTCTTGTAAAATCCAATTTCGTTCTTCCACTGACAGCTTCATCTCCGCTTACAGCAGGAGTCTCTACAATAATGGACAAAAACGCAGAGGTGTTAGTATGTGGCTCTTCAATTATGAAGGATGTCTGGGAAATCAGGCTGAGGGAGCATCGACAGAAACGACAGCTGGAAGAGGAGAGGGTACGGAAGAGTGCTCTGGAAAGGTGAGGACCTGCCGAATCTCTAATTTTACTGCATTTGTCAATCAGAAAAACTCTCTAAAATGACCAACTCAGTGTTTATAAAACTACTTTGTGGCTCAAAAATGTCTTAAAGTGCATTTGAGGCAGTTTGCTGATATATTTTGTTGATGAAAATATTTTTAACCCTTTGCATTCCATACAGTTTTGTAATATGATCATGCTATTGCTGTGCATGCCATGTCAAAAATACTGTAATTATTAATTTCCAACTTATAAAAAAAAATATGGGGTTAGAATTGTTGCATTATTCCAAATAAATTGAGATTCACAAATAAATGTGAAGAGATTCACAAACATTATTAAAATTCACAAAGAAATATATATTTTTTTACATGTGTTTTATCATGTTAAATCCATGAAATGTTCTCTTTAGAATGCAACAACCTGTCACATGTTTAAAAAAAACCGTAAAACATGTATTTAATGTTTAAAATACTATTTGAAATGCTCTATGCAACGTTAGATCCTGCCATTAAAACTGCTTGACTGAAGAAGTGTGAAATGCTGTTGGCAGTTGTGTGACAGCAATTTCACCAATTACACAAACTCACATGTTTATCATAAGGCTGAATGCTGTGGCATTTTTAAAGGTTTATAAAATATAATACTGTGGCTTGGCTTAATACACAGTGTAATGGTCTAAAGAAATCACAATTTTAAACATCTTTTACTGTACCAATTTTATGGGCCTTATACTTCCTATTCTGCCAGTGCAGATGTGATTGGTTGGAGCAAGAGCGTGCTATGATTGGTCAGGGCAAATGTCTGTTATCTGATTGGCTTAAGTAGATGGTGGGTGGAGTCCAGTTATTTGTGGATTTGTCTGCAGGTCTTGACAATACGAATGTTTCAAAATCCACAAATGCGGTGCAGGGATCTACAAATGCACAGGAAGCGATTCACAAATGAATGCATGGCAGAGCTGTGTTTGCACACATAAAACACAATTGTAAATATTTTTTTTTTATTTGCAAATCTCATTTTATTAGTTTTTGTGAAACTCTTTACATTTATTTGTGAATCTCAATCTATTTTGGAATAATGCAACAATTTTAACCCCATAAAAACTCACATCTTTCTCAAACTCATAATTGCAAGTTGGAGAAATGCACAATGATGCATTCTGAGCGTTGATATAGAAAATAATAACTTCTGACAAAGACAAGAAAAGTTCAGAGAAGAATCTCTGAGTCATCTCATAATTACAGTAGCTCTGATATGGCATGAATGCAGCATTTGAATGTTTGATCCTGCCTCTCTGCATATTTTGTTTGCAGATAATAAGGCCATTCAGAACTAATAATGAGCTTGTAGCCGCTTCAACTTTAATTGTGTTTATTAATTTTAATAACAACAGCTATCTTTAATTAATCTGTTAAAACAAAAGACGCAAACCACATTTCATAATTAATGAGAAATCATTTTCATTTGTTGTCCGTTCAAATTAAAATGTTCATAGAATCAATCAAGACTGGCAGACGCGTATGTCCTCCAAGATAAAAACCCCTAAAAGACTGGAGAGAAAAGCAAAGGTTCCTGAAGAATCCACTCTTGATGCACACAAGGCTAAAAAGACGCACTTGGGAAGGCCGCAAGGTTTCCAGAGCAGTCGGATTCAGAGGCAGGTGGACCCGACGAAAACAACAAAAACCAACAAACTTGCCCTGTTACGTCACCTCAATGAAAGCTGCCCGGGATTGATGGTGTGGTCGAAGTCTTGGAAGTTCTCGAAGCCTTTGCCACAACCTGAAGAAAGTCCCTGTGCATTCGACTGGGGACAGTCATGGAAGTTTCTCAATCTTCAGCCAAGCACTGACGGTAAACCCTGGTTTGATCTTGGGTTTGACACCAACAACAATATGAGCACCAATGACATGTTTCTATGGGAGAAGCTCAGCAAAGCATTAGACTCCCAGCTCATTCAACAAGATCTGGCCAGTACCGAATGGGAGAAGTCTTGGATATTCACTCAGAAACGAAGAGAGTCTCATGAAGGCACTAATAAAAGTGATAACAACACATTTTACAACCTGTGGAGGGATCAGAATCAGGAAAGTGCATCAGACTGGCACGAATCCTGGAAGACAATGAAGCCTGTGAAAGGAGGTGATATCATGCCCGATTCAATTCAGCCCTCAGCTAATGAGAAAACACAACCTGAATTACCATGGGAAGATTCTTGGATGTACTTAAAGAAGCAGCTTCATATGAAGTCAAAAACAGGTAATAACCTCGGATGGAGTGAAGCTTGGAGGGTTGCAAAAGCTATATCACAACAGGAGACGAAATCAATCGAATCTCAAGCGGTGTTGCCTGAGGAACTGCATGCGGACATCTGCAACGTGATAATGAATGTGCCTAGAGAGATGAAGCGCACAATTCAGTATGGTTGGAGGGATGCACCGCCTTCTGATTGGGAAAAATCATGGACAACCATAAAAAATCTGTTGGAGTATAAAGAAGAGATAAATAAAGCTGAATGTAGGGAGGTGGAAGTGAAGGTTGAGACACCGAAACCAGACCATTTAAAGCAACAAAGTGAACATGTGAAATTCAACGTACTTGCTTTGCCAAGAATGCAAAAGCGGGGAGAGATGCTCCAGTTCTCAGAGCAAACTGACTGGAAGGATTCTTGGAAGATGCTGAAACGCCAGCGTAGAGAAGAAAGAGCATTAAGGAACCCGAGACGTCCACTTCCACAGTTTTCCTCCACATCACAAACTCTCACTGAATGGGCCAGTTCTTGGAGGTACACAAACCTAACCCTCAATCAGGACAGCAGTTTATGGCAGCAGGGTTGGGCCGCCAATGCTCAGCCCACACCTATTAGAAGACTGCTAGAAAATGAGGATTTCCCGCATAATGGACCAGCAGGGGTTCGTACCTGGGCTGAGTCCTGGAGGACTACGAGACGTCAGCATCTTCTGGAAAGACGAGGGCAAGGTGCATCAACCCAGCCAGTGCGCCAACAGACATACGCAAGATCTGTGGCAGACTGGGAACAATCATGGAAATCATCAACTCATCAGCGCAATCATGAGAGACCCTCCATGACCGAGTGGATGGATTCTTGGAGGTTCTCCAGCTTGGAGGATTTCCAGCCTGAACATACTTGGTTTGAGAAATCAATGGAAATCAAAGGCAGAAAGGAACTTCGCAGAGCATCGAATGCATTTAGCAGATCCTTCGATTATCAGACCTTCAAAGAAAGACATCTTGCAAAAGAGTGGAATGACTCATGGAGGGTTAAGAAGAAGTCTGATGGTCCTGGACTTGCACATCTCATAAAAAAAGAAGTTCTAGATTGGGATAATTCTTGGATGTTTACTGGCACAGAGTTTTACCAAAGACAAGGTGAATGTTATTTGAATTTCCAGCTAACGTCGGATGTCAGTAGCATTGCGATGCTCAAATCCGTCCAGATTGAGAGCAGGTCAGAGTGGGGTCGATCGTGGAAGATGTCAAACCCACAACCACCAAAGAACATCGCCTCATGGCCTGATGCAAAGCCAAAGTCATTCAGTGCACAAGACGTGATCTTTTGGTCAAAACACAAACACGTCTATTATTTACCTTCTGCTTTGGTCAAAGACTTAAAGCTGAAAATCTGGAGCAAGTCCTGGAGGTTCATGAAGATGGACCTTGACTCAAAGCACGGGAAAAACACTGCTTCGGCTGAGGATGAATCTGTGATAATGACAAAGACTGCAACAAAAAGACAGCACATTTACTCAAGCATTGATCAGCAGAAACCACAACAGAAGAGATGGAGCGATGCGTGTAAAATAGCAAAGACACAACCACGACCAAAGCGTAATGTTAGATCTGGCAACAAGGACGATGAAGATGGAAAAGGAAAGTTTGCAGAATGGATGGAATCTTGGAAATTCTCAAATAATTTAAAAAGCCATGAGCCTGCAAAGGTGTCTATATCTCTGAGCGATTGGGAAAACTCCTGGAAGTTTCTGCTTGATCCGTATGTGCCAAAGAATGGCCCAAAAACAAGCAAAAGTCGGTAAGGATTACCGAGCTCAAGAGTACGGCTTTAGAGCAATCATTTAAAATATATGACGAATGATGTTTTTAAAACTTCTACAGATGCAACCCACAATAAAGTTGTGTAGCATGTGCAGACAAATACATTTTGTCTCATCTTTTGTGTCAAAGTACAGCAAACCGTAACAAATCATTATTTTTGATGCAGTCACACACACAGCTGTGAACTGTGGCTCTAGTTCAAGTTTCAATGCACATAATTTATTCTTTTTCAAGTCGTAAAGAACAATGACTTGACATGCATGTGGTCAAGCACTTTCTAACATAAACACGAATGAAGTGTTGTTAAATTTGATGCAGTACTGAAAACTGCGGTAATACTGCCTGCAAACGACCACACTATGCAAAGATACTACATAATCAAATGAGAAGTGTACTTAAAGGTATAGCGGAGGATCTTTCCGAATTTTAGATAAGAACCGCCCTCTCCACTTTTTGAAAAAATGCACATGCGCAACACTCTACCTGTTCCCGAGAGGGAACGCCTATTAAACGTGTGCGAGGTTCTCCTCGTGCACGCTCTGTTTACAAGTTGCTGTCGGCATCGCTCATACAAGATTACTTTCCAAAAGAAGATTTGCACTTTTTCTCCAAATAGCATGCCAAACTTTACCTGTCAAATAGAAACTTCGCGACTGAGGCATCAGTGGGAAGCCCAACCTGTGTTTTCAGCGCACGCCATCGTGTGAAACAATCTCCCAAAAACACTCTGATCTTGTTTCTCTCTTCTGAGGCCTTTCTCTTCTTCTCATACAGTTCGTACAAACTTTTTCTCTTGCGACCCTCAGACATTTTCAAAGGACCCGGTGAAACGGCGAGCTTCAATGAATGGCTTAGCTCTAGCTCACCACACATAAACACCTGAAAGTGCGCATGCGCAGAAAGCGAAAACTAAGGGACGAGCACGTACGACGGCCTTACGTAAACATATCACCAGAATGATTGACACTTAGGTGGACCAATAGTTTACACTACCCACCCGGAAAAAGAAAATCCTCCGCTATACCTTTAACAGAAAAATACAAAACAACAACACAGAAAATACAACATATAAATGGATCATTCAGTGCTGATTTTAAAGACTTCTAAAGACATAAATGACTTCTTAGAATTTAAATGTTCTTCTTAGAAATTTATTGAAATCCAGTAATACATAGATCACCAATTAGTATTATAAGCACTAACACATGTAGGATGTTTAATTCATTATAAATCACATATACCCTCACAACACAGGGTATCCCATACTGCCACCTACTGGCAATGAAAAACATAACATTAGCATCAATCCTTACTGACAAGCATAGATAGTTGATTTATGTTGTAATTAAGCTGGACTTTAACCCAACTGATCATATTGATTGAAATGGCCACAACATCTTTATTTCCGACAAATTACTTGGCATGTATCAATATTACATTTCCACTAATCTCCCTTAATTAACTGATTAGCTAATGATGTGCTGTATCTCTGTTTTTTCCTGTTCAAACAACTAAAAATAAACGTGAAAAAATCAAATATGGTTCATGGCAATTACTTCAAGACAATATTTATTACATGATATCTCAACACATCAATTTGGCTTACTGGTTGACAAACTTAAATGATTGCTTTTTTTAATAAAACTGATCTTTATTAGCTTTATACCTGAAACAGTGTCTGTCACCGACATGTTGACATAGATCCTCTTTAAAGAGTGCAGCACAAATATGGATATTTTCATTAAGTAAGGCATTTCATGCATGGCTATTGTTTACACTGCACAAATTAAACTACTAAATAATGACTAGAATGTGCTGATAATCGTCTGGTCCCATTTTCTGTTTTGCATGAGCTCAAGCACAGACAGAACACATTGGTTTACCATCTGTCACAGACCACTAAAACCTCTATGCTTCTCTAAATGATGGCCAGAATTCAAGGCAGAATTCTTGAGCTTAACATGACCCTAAAGTTCATAAAGGAATTCCTTGCCATTTCTTTTTTGAAGGCCAATTAAAGATTAATGTCTGTTCTTTTCAAAGTCATGAATCTGGACATGCAGTTAAGTCCATAAAAGTAGTAATTTGATAAACTTGCCAACCATAATAGTATGTATTAATATTTTGAGGTAGCTTTTATTTGAATATTTCCAGTTTGCATTTTAATTTGAGTTAAAATGATTTCTAAATAATGTTGTTAAAAGAATTGTAACCGTTTTTTATTTTTTATTTTATTAGTTTCACCCCCCTTTTAGAGCATAGATGTGAAAATGCACAATGCAAACTTAAATGGTTGTAATTCATTAATGCTTTAGAATACAGACCCAAAGTTGGAATATTGCTGAAGTGAAAGCACTTCAAAAAAAGAAAGTGTAAAAAAGTTATAGAAGTTTAAGTTTACTTTAAAGCAAATGTACTGAACTATGTATTGTACCGTACTTTTTCCCTCTAAAATGCTATAAAGTCAAAGCCATATATCTAACCAAGTTGTGTACCAAATTTGAAGTTAGCCAAAAATAGCCATCCACATTCCATTGATTTTTTTAATGCGTTCTCCTGTAACAACTTAAAAACTTTCTGTCACAATATCACTTCTATCACAAAACAGACACCAAATATGGTAACCTTGAGTCTCAGACCTTTCCGACTATGTGTGATTTGTCAAGAGTAGAAAAAGTTGATTATAAAATAGTGCAGTAAATCTTGAGAAACGACACCGCCCTCTAGGGGGAGGAGCTTTCTAAAAGCATTTTATAAAATTTTTCGTTATTTTTTTATAACGATTTCTCAGGATGAATTTTGAGTGATTAAGCTTTCGAATGATACCTAATTTACTGGGGTGTAACAAAATATCATGTCACAATATATTGTAATACAAAAATGCAACAATATGCATCGTGGACAATGAGAATATTTATTGTGTATAGTTCACCCAAAAATGAAAATTACTGTGTGTGAAAGAATTCAAATTTACAGATTTTTAGTGTCAGAACTACATTAAACAACTATACAATGTTGAATATTTTTGGGTCCTCCTGATAATGCCAAATGTCTTATATCACCAGTAAAAAGTGTCCTACATTATTTTAAATATATATAGTCAGTGACAGAGTGTAGCATATTCGTCTAAAATAATTCTGTATTTTCAGTTTCAGAATCATGAGTATTGTTATTCTGGTGTCTCTGTTGTCCTGTGCTTTGGGTTATCAGCACAAGTCCAAGTCTATTCATTTACACACCCAATGTAACACCAAATTTAGCATTTTAATCAACAGTACATTTTTTGCTAACCTTTTATCACATGTCTTGGAGTATCGCAATAATATCGTATCGTGAGTTTAGTATCGTGATATGTATCGAATCGTGACATGAGGGTATCGTTACACCCCTTCTAATTTATGATGATTACTAAAATATGTGATAGGGAAAAAAGGCAATAAAAAAGAACAATAAGTGTCCCACTAGTTTTATATGTTGAAGGTTTTATTTCAATTAAATTATTTGTAATAGTTTTTGTTTTAGTTAACAATAACAACACTGTTGCACTCTAAAACTGCTGGGTTGTTTCAATCCAACTTTGGGTCAAATATGTACAAACCCAGCCATTGGGTTACATTTTTTAATTAGATTTTTAACCCAACGTTTGGGTTTGTCCATATTTGACACAAACTGGGTTAAAACAACCCAGCATTTCAACATCCATACAACATCTGTTTCTGCAAGACTGTCTTTATTGGTTATTAGTTCCTCAACCTCACATGAAGTGACACAGTCATCGCTCTCTAGGACAGAAATAAAGCAAAACGCCATCAGACACACATATACAGGCCTCCCTGTTTGTATTTTTAAGCACATATTTGCTTGCTATGGTTATGGCAGGGAGAACAGGACTGTCTACCCCACACGCATCGCTCGAGAGGCCTTCTGGAAACACTGCAGTAAAATTAATGAGCAGAGGGTTTGACACCGAATTATAGAGGGTAGTGTGGATGTCTCAGGCAGCGCACAGACAGTTAATTTTCCTGCAAAGAGACATGCCTTCAGCACAGAGCCCTCTCTCTTTCTCTCCACCACACACACAGAAACAAACACGATATATCATCAAACTGCTTCCACTTCAGCAGCATCTCTGCGTTCATCCCACAGGGACATTTAAGCAGGTAATGTATAGAGTAGTTTTATTGTTATCCTGTTTGCTTCTGAAGCCAGCTTATTTTCAGATCGTTTGCAACTCGCCTCCTGTGCAGTTCACACAGTAATGCGTGAATGTCTAAACTCTTAATAAAGAAAAGTTCCAAAAGGTTTTTAACAAAAAACAAAACAAAACAAAACGAAACAAAACGAAAAAAATGAAAAAAAGTCAAAGGAAACCACTGTTTTGACATTTAAAGATAGTTCACCCAAAATGAAAATTCTGTCATTAATAACTCACGCTCATGTTGCTTTCATTCATCTTCAGAACACAAATGAAGATATTTTTGATGAAATTTGAGAGATTTGTGTCCCTCCATTGACAGCTACATAGCTGACACTTTGAAAAGTTATAATCTAATCCATATGAATTGAGCGGTTTAATCCAAATTTTCTGAAGAGACTCAATCACCTTATGATGAACAGATTTAATTCAGGCTTTTATTCACATCTAAACATTAATCAGCAAACACAAACAGAAGCTCAACTGAACCTGCTTGACACACGAGAATGAACCACATTGGTTCTTGCTGAAGCTCAAACGTGATGCGTAACACATAAACCTCATTGGTTCTTGCTGAAACTCAAATGTGATGCGTAACACGAGAATGAACCTCATTGGTTCTTGCTGAAACTCAAATGTGATGCGTAACACGAGAATGAACCTCATTGGTTCTTGCTGAAGCTCAAACGTGATGCGTAACACGAGAATGAACCTCATTGGTTCTTGCTGAAGCTCAAACGTGATGCGTAACACGAGAATGAACCTCATTGGTTCTTGCTGAAGCTCAAACGTGATGCGTAACACGAGAATGAACCTCATTGGTTCTTGCTGAAGCTCAAACGTGATGCGTAACATGAGAATGAACCTCATTGGTTCTTGCTGAAGCTCAAACGTGCTGCGTAACACGAGAATGAACTTCATTGGTTCTTGCTGAAACTCAAGCGTGCTGCGTAACACGAGACTGAACCTCATTGGTTCTTGCTGAAGCTCAAACGTGATGCGTAACACGAGAATGAACCTCATTGGTTCTTGCTGAAGCTCAAACGTGATGCGTAACACGAGAATGAACCTCATTGGTTCTTGCTGAAGCTCAAACGTGATGCGTAACACGAGAATGAACCTCATTGGTTCTTGCTGAAGCTCAAACGTGATGCGTAACACGAGAATGAACCTCATTGGTTCTTGCTGAAGCTCAAACGTGCTGCGTAACACGAGAATGAACTTCATTGGTTCTTGCTGAAGCTCAAACGTGCTGCGTAACACGAGAATGAACTTCATTGGTTCTTGCTGAAACTCAAGCGTGCTGCGTAACACGAGAATGAACTTCATTGGTTCTTGCTGAAGCTCAAACGTGCTGCGTAACACGAGAATGAACCTCATTGGTTCTTGCTGAAGCTCAAGCGTGATGCGTAACACGAGAATGAACCTCATTGGTTCTTGCTGAAACTCAAGCGTGATGCGTAACACGAGAATGAACCTCATTGGTTCTGGCTGAAACTCAAACGTGATGCGTAACACGAGAATGAACCTCATTGGTTCTGGCTGAAACTCAAGCGTGATGCGTAACACGAGAATGAACCTCATTGGTTCTTGCTGAAGCTCAAGCGTGATGCGTAACACGAGAATGAACCTCATTGGTTCTTGCTGAAACTCAAGCGTGATGCGTAACACGAGAATGAACCTCATTGGTTCTTGCTGAAGCTCAAGCGTGATGCGTAACACGAGAATGAACCTCATTGGTTCTGGCTGAAACTCAAACGTGATGCGTAACACGAGAATGAACCTCATTGGTTCTTGCTGAAACTCAAGCGTGATGCGTAACACGAGAATGAACCTCATTGGTTCTTGCTGAAGCTCAAACGTGCTGCGTAACACGAGAATGAACCTCATTGGTTCTTGCTGAAGCTCAAACGTGATGCGTAACACGAGAATGAACCTCATTGGTTCTTGCTGAAGCTCAAACGTGATGCGTAACACGAGAATGAACCTCATTGGTTTCCTGCACGTCAAGCTAACATGCTTGATATTCTGTTTACAAAAACTTATGTGTGAGTAAGTCTAAATTCGATTTGTTCATCATATAAAGCGATCGAGTCTTTTCAGAAAATTTGGACTAAACCGCTCAATTCGAATTAGTTTTAAGATCTCTTTATAAACTTTTTAAAGTGTCAGTTGCATAGCTGTTGATGGAGGGACAGAAGGCTCTCAGATTTCATCAAAAATATCTTCATTTGACATTTTGTGAGACTTTGATCTGTTTTGTGTTTGTATAATTTTTTTTATTTTTTTTTCGTACTGGTTTGGAAGACATGAGGGTGAATAATTAATGAGCGAATTTTAATTTTTGTGTGAACTATCCCTTTAAGAAAAATTATTTTGCCATCTACAGTCTCCAGTCTGCTCTATTCAAAAGAACACAAAGGGATATATTAAAAAGCATTCAAACAAGACATGATAAGCACTAAGATATTTTAGTATTTGCAGTAGTCACAGGTCTCAAGAAAAAAAAACAAAAAAAAAAAACATTTTAAATCCCCAATCTGTAGTTTTATAATCCTTTATTTATCTCTTAGGAATCGAGTTTAAGTCTAATCCTGGAAGAGATTTAAAATAATAAGCCTTTTAAAACTCCAGCAGGTGTGTTTGTCCAATCTAAAGCTTCTGGGTACCAATCATTTTCATAATGATAGTCACCCACTGATCAGACTGAGATTAATTTCTGTTCACCGTTGACTGCATGAAACTGAGCTGTAGTAGACTAGAAATAAATTATACAATATAAAGGCTTAGCTGTTTTATTTAATGAAAAAAAATCCTGCTATTGTCCATAGTCATTTGCTGCTGCTCAGAAGTGGAACATTTAAATCGAAACACCATTGAGTTCATTTGTGTCCTTGATCTTATAAGTGCACTTCATTAACATCCAACTAACTGAAAATTAAATTTTAAATAATTTGCGGAGTCTAATTGAGTTTTGCATTTATTGAAAATGTATTTAAATGTTTATTGTATTTCAAATTATGAAAATGTTTCTATACGGTTTTAGTTTTATTTATCTATAAACACCCGGGCCAAACAATCGTTTCTAGAGGCCCTTCTATCAGGTTTCACAGCAGGTTGACATCAAACTGGTCTTGCTCTGTTTTCATGCTAGGTTCCTGTGCAGGAGCATCGTTAATGATGCAGCCACATTTGAGCCGCTTGTCTCCAGCGTACAGGACCTGTCGACCCCCAACCCAGTATATAGCCATTTCTAAGACCCCTTTCACCAATGGTGGAACCCAGGCTGTGTTCAGGAGCCAATTTGGGCTGGTTACTGTCAGCATTCGAGGTGTCCTACTGTTCTTGAACAGAAAAATCAGTGAGATATAGTGGGCTGAAGCTGCTCACATCCATCAATTCTCCTCTCGCTGCCGATTCGCAAAATTATCCTTCACTTTATCCTTCAGCACAGAATTTCATGTTACTTATTGTCTTTGCCCAAACTTTGTCATCATTAGATCACTTAATGCACCTATAACTTGTAATGACTTCATCTGCGCGTTATTCATTTTAGCAGTGCCATATGCTTCACGTTGCTAATGCGGTTCTACTCAAGGCATTCATAACATAAATGGCAGAATTATTGTTTGCCACAACTGATGGGTTTTTTAAGGATTTTTGAGGGGTTTCGAGATAAACAGGGAAGCATGAAATAATGTGCTGTATGATCACTATTTGTTCACTTGCAAGAAAATATGTTGAGAATCACCTCATCCACAAAATATAGGCCTACTAAACCTATTACATGGCAACAAACACCATCTTGCACAATACAATTATTTTCTGATTATGTCATTGCTTTATTTTTTTTACATATATTCTCCGAAAAATATCAACTCTTTCAAACTGAAGTAGATTACAAATGTGGAGACACTGCAACTTAAATGACTTCTAAGAACCCTATCTCCGATATATGTGATGGACAGTCTAAACAGCCAATGAGGAGTGAGGGTTGTCACACGCTGACCAATCACACGCGAGTACAGCAGACTTCAGTACAGCGTACACTTGTTACTCGGATTACCTACTTAATATCAAAAGCATTTCATCTAGAAAATATCGACCATCTAAACTATGAAATGTCAAGGTAAATATATTTTTCATAACCACCAAGGTTTTCCATTTCTTTTGCAGGCGTTCCTCCAGTCACCCGAGAGACTTCATGATGTGAATGTTTGTAGGGAGACCCTGTGTTGAACCCATTCAGCCTGCATAAAACTCGTAAATGGTTGTTGGAATTGCCTCCTTGAATGTGTGAATTGGGGTGAAACTCTCTGGGTTAAAATGGCTTCATAAAGGAGCTGACAAACGATCCAGGTCCGGTTATGTGAATTCATAAAACACTGAAAGCCCGCGCAATTACATTTCCATGGCAACGCGGCACGTGGCCGTACACTTCGGCCGAAAACTACAGCGCCATATTGTTTTGTGTTGTCGGCGATTTAGGCTGTTTTATGCTTTTAATTTAAATTATTTACAGTTGTCATTGTCAATAATATATGGTTTTGGTTTATATCATACTATTAGGCAGGTGCAGCATTAGAGAGTGCTTCAATAAGGCCTGTTGAGCTGATTGACTCTTTCTACAGTTTAAAAGCTCGATGAATCCCAGATTGATACCCAGAATGGGATTTATTTGGTTTATTTTATCATCTGCCAGTTGAGGAAAAAACTAATCTGATCACTTAGTAAAGTAGCACAAGACGAATTGAGGAATCATCCATGTCTGAAGCACAAACACCTCAGGACGAGTTGCATGAAGTTGCCTTCAGAAACACATTCTTGCTTGAGGAAATACAAGCGTTTGCATATCCAGACCAGTAGACCACATCATTAATGCTTGATAAAAAAGAACCGAATCACAGCAAAGAAATGTCCCTCTAACTGCATGGTAGGACTTCTTAAATGAGTTCTCAGGAGGGGCTTGTACAGTTTTGAATTCACTCTTCCAGAGACTCACAGACTGAGCAGTAATGACCACAGATCTCTGACGTTCCTGTGAAAATGAGCCCTTGACTCAGATCTGACTGAGAATATCAGAGTAGAACAAGTCTCGTTGGATGTGGGAAACATCAAAACGTACATTCAGTCGTGTGTTTCTGATTTATCTTCTCTGAAACATTGCTTCTTGATTTTTTTCAGACCCGAAACTTCTGTGATGTATGTATACATAAAGTTCCCTTTTATACTCAAAAATAGATTTTTGTACTATATACTATGGAAAGGATCAACTTGGGATAAGCTTGTTTATCGCATATTCAGCAGCCCAAAAGTAATACCCAAGTAGTAATAAGTAATAAAAAATAAAAGTAATAATAGTAAAAGTAAAGTAACACCTGAATGCCATTGCACTAGATGAAAAAATGCAATAACTACAGAGAAAATGAAAGAGAGTTCTGTGGACTCCTGTCTCATTTGAGTGTAGACACAGACACTTTCTTTGATATTTTCTTATGCAATTAAAATGAAATGTGTACATTTTAAGTGTGGCTTAAGTGTCCTAATAATTTTTGTGGCCAATATATGTTCAAACTCTTTAAGTCGATATAATAATAATATACAATTATTTTGTATAGCGCCTTTTAAAAGTTGCTTTTTCAAATCGCTTTACAACACAAGCTTAGCTAACAAAACAATATGAATTCAAATAATTTAAATGCAGAGCAAACACACACAAAAAAGAAACAGAATAGCACTGAATAAATAAACAAAAAATGATCAGTTAAAAGCAATCCTGAAATAAAAAGTTTTAAGACAAGATTTAAAAAGATCTAACTAGAAGCTTAGCCAAGTAATGAGGAGCCAGATCATGCAATGCCTCGTATGTTTAACATAAGGATTTTAAAATCAACACGGTAGCTAACATGGAGCCAATGCAAGACGCCAAAACAGGAGTGGTGTGGTCAACAACCTTAGCCCCAGACAGAATTCTTGCTGCCGAATTTTGCAGATATTGAAGTTTGTTAATATAGGGTTTTGAAACTTCAACGAGAAGAGCATTACAATAGTCGATACATGAGAAAACAAAAGAGTTAATCAACCTTTCAGAAACCGAGAATGACAACATAGGTCGTAGACGTGCAATATTTCTGAGATGAAAGAAACCGTATTTTCCACAAAAGGCTCAAATGACAGGCTGGCATCAAATATAACACCATCAACAGACAAAGCTAAAGAACCAGCATTACACAGTTGATGGGGAGAGCCAAGAAGCATGACTTCAGTTTTGGCACTATTCAAGCACAGGAAATTGTCATCCATATCTTAGTCTCTGAAATACAATTGGAAAGATGGGAAATGTCCACACATTGACTGGGTTTGAGTGAATCTAAATCTGAGTATCGTCAACATAAAATGGTAGTTAAGTTCAAGAGATCTTAGTAGTTGACCGAGTGGGAACATACAGTATAAATGCTAAAAAGCAAAGGACCGAGAATGGAGCCCTGGGGGACACCAGTACTAACAGGACCAACCTCTGATCTGTGACCATCCAATAAAAACAAATTGACTATGAACAGCAAAGTAGTACCTGAACCAGTCCAGAGGAGAAAAACTTATTGCCACACCAAAACCTGAGAAGGTGATATGAGAAAAGAATCTTTCTGCTTTTTTGGGCTTAGAGAAAACAGTCTGTATGAGGAGCTCTGTTTTGCATTTGCATCAAATTCGCTATGAGGAAGATTGTATTTGTGGAACCCAGTTATTAAAAACTGGTGAAGGAAACGCAATATGATTTATTTTTATTTTGCTTTGTTCATTTTCAATTATTCAGAAACCCCAGCAACTCATTACCTACTACCTGACAAAGAGAAATAGATTTATTGTGTTCATTTGGAATCACACATCCTCACTTCCTTTTGCACTAATACAAAAATTATAAAAAATAAATAAATGCACATTATTCCTTTTTTTATTCAGATGCATTTGAGAAAGAGAGTATTAATAGAAATGCGTGCGTTCTTTGTCATTGCATGAAATGCATGACTAAGTGAAATGATAGCAGGTTAAGTACATTTAAAAGATCAGCAAGAAAAGCGGGCCAATGGGAACTATAAAGCATCAAATATGCAGGGGTGCTGTCACTCGACATGCTCCCGTCACTGTTTCAGTAATGCACTTCGGATTAAAGCCGCTCTTTTCCAGAGATGCCACATTTGGTTTTTAAATGCACCATGGGAAATGCATAGGAAGCTGCAGAGGGCATTTGTAAGACTGCTGACTATAGCTTGAAAGAAACTTCACTATTGCTTTGATATAGAAGAATAAAAAGTGAGCTGTGTAGGAAAGCTCTTCTCTTTCCTATTCCTGTTTCTCCATTGTGTAGGCCTAACCATTTGTCATTATTTGGATCTGGACTTTCCAATTGAGAAATGCCATTAGGTCAAATTTATGTCTATAATTCCTTTATTGATTTCTAACTAATAAGTTTGAGTTTATATTCTCTATTGCAGTGATGATTGATGCTTGTAGTTTGTGGTTCACCGATTTTCAAAGCTGAAGTGTGTAATTTGTGTCTCCAAACAGAATTGCAATTCCTGTTTGTCATTGGTCAGACAAAAAGAAAGTCCCGCCCCAAACGAATCAATGTTTAGAAAGCGCCAAAGTTATAGGCCGTGTCTGAAATCACATACAGTTTTAAATAGCTATTTATTTTGAATGAGTATTTACTCTGCTAAAACTTATATTATATAGTATGAGTGTGTGTAGTATTAAAGGGATACTCCGCTTTTTTTGGAAATAGGCTCATTTTCCAACTCCCCCAGAGTTAAACAGTTGAGTTTTACCGTTTTTGAATCCATTCAGCCGATCTCCGTGTCTGGCGGTCCCACTTTTAGCATAGCTTAGCATAGATCATTGAAGTGGACAAGACCATTAGCATTTCTCTCAAAAAAATGACCAAAGAGTTTCGATATTTTTCCTATTTAAAACTTGACTCTTCTTTAGTTTCATCGTGCACTAAGACCGACAGAAAATGTAAAGTAGCGATTTTCTAGGCTGATATGGCTAGGAACTATACTCTCATTCCTGCGTAATAATCAAGAAACTTTACTGCCGTACCATGAGTCCAGCAGGCGTAATGATATGACGCAGCGCCTGAAAATAGGCTACCTTCCATCAACATAACCAACGTGACAACCTGCTTGCACAGGGAGCGAAAAATTTCTTGATTATTACGCAGGAATGAGAGTATAGTTCCTAGCCATATCAGCCTAGAAAATCGCAACTTTACATTTTCCGTCGGTCTGCACGATGTAACTACAGAAGAGTCAAGTTTTAAATAGGAAAAATATCGCAATTCATTGGTAATTTTTTTGAGAGAAATGCTAATGGTCTTGTCCACTTCAATGATGTATGCTAAGCTATGCTAAAAGTGGTACCGCCAGAACCGGAGATCGGCTGAATGGATTCAAAAACGGTAAAACTCAACTGTTTAACTCTGGGGGAGTTGGAGTATCCCTTTGAAGTACTATATCCTCCATGTTGTCATTATCATGTGACCTAGTACCGGTTCAGTTACGTCACTTCACTGGCATTCACAAATCCTCTCCCGTGGCCTCATGGGATAGTCAAGTGTTCATCGTATGCACACTTCAGAATCTTGGCAGAATTAGTAGGTGATCCTGGTACTTCTGGCCTACTCTTTTATGAGTACTGTGAATTCGGACATACTACTCTTGACTTGTCACATACTATTTTTCACCTAAATAGTAGGGAAGTAGTTTCGGATGCAGCCATAGTGTTTCACTTTTTGGAGAAATGACTTACATACTGGTATAATTGACTGCGTATTAAACTGGGACAGAACAAAGTGTTTTAGCATCCAAAAAATTACACACTTCAGCTTTATTGGTTTTCACATTTACCCCAAACAGTAAGCCTTCAGAAAAGCAGTCTTCGGGGCTTTTCTCCATAAGGCAACCCTTAAAAGTAGCACAGAGGTCTTTAGTCTGAATGCATAATTCAGTTTTCTCACTGCAGGCCATTATAAACCTGTGGTGGCCTGTAACATCGCCCTCCAGTGGACGCCCCTCTGAGATATCATGTTAAATAGGTATGTGGAGTGTTTCATGTTTTGTTCATTGGACCTTTAAATGTGTTACATGACTTTTCTCTCCAGATAAATAACGGTTATGCATGCACTCGTGCTAAATCTAAAGTCGAATGTCCTTTGGAGCAGACTGAAAATCATTATTTACAAATGAAACTGAAGCAGGTATTTTATTATAGTTATGAAAAGCAGCATTGAACTGTATCCTTGTACTTAACCACATAGAAATAGATCATTATGTCATAATATTGGCCTCTTTAGTTGCTTCTGAGCAGATAAACCAAGTGTGTTAGACATGTAATTACAGCCCATGCACATTATGATTTTTGGTTATAATAAATTTGTTTGTCTACTTTTAATCCTAGTAATATTCTAGTCTAGTGTTTTTATGTGTTGTCTATATCTAGTTACTGTGTATGAATATTAAACCTAAAAAATCTGTGATTTAATTTTTTTAATGACATTAAGTGAAAATATTCCTCATTTATGCATGCACTGTCATGATTCTGCCCTCGTGTCCTTGATTTTCTCTAGTCTTGAGGCAGGAACATGACAGACCTGTGTTTTGTGTGCAAGCACATGGCCTTGTGTTTGGGCCATGTGCTTGTGTTGTCTCGTTACCTTGCCCCGCCTCGTTATCCTCGTTTTGTCATTATTGTTTCATCTGTGTCACCTTGCTGTCTTCATTAGTTTCTCCCTATTTAATCCCCTTGTGTTTGCTGTCTTGTGTCGGTTCATTGTCTAAACTTGTCCTACTTTGCGTGTTTATCTCTCTGAGACACTCCGTGTGAGTACTTTTGTCTAGAGTCCTGTTGAGAGTTATTGTTACATCGTATTTGTTGTTTGTTAGTCTAGTTAGCTGTAAAGTCTTAGTCTTAGTCTAGTCCTTAGTTTGCCACCCTGTCCTGTTTTGCCCCATCGTGGGTTTTGTTTTCCTGTTTATTCTGTCTAGTTGTATTAATAAACCGTGTACATTGCATTCCGTCTGCATTTGGGTTCATCTCCTCTCATCCACATGACATGCACAGTGCTGTAAGTTGTTGCCGGTGTTGTGTTAATGAGACTCATTTCCTATCATGTTCCTCTGCTTTGATGTTGTTCTAAAATAATTTGAGCAGATGATAAGATAAATATATCTTGACAACATTAGTGGTTTGCTGAAATTATATAATATTTACTAGTTTCGAAGTTTATTCTTGATGTGAGTTTTATCTCTGGAAATCCTGTTTGAATTGTAATGTTGCATAGGAATGTAAACACTGACGTGGCTGTATATGAAATAATTGCTCGGCATCAGTGTTCAGTGAAGCTGTTACAAGCCACCTTAATGCTTTAAAAGGACGACAATGGGAAAGAGAGCACTAGAAGAGTAATTGTGGATGAAGGTCTCGTAAAGAAAATGAAAAGTAATGCACTGTTCCGCATATAGAGGATGAAAGGCACGCTCAGATGAAGGTCTATGTGTGTTCGACCCATCGAGTTGTTGACCACATTGATTTTCTCTTTTTTTTTTCTCTCTCTGATTTTGCCACTTAGAGCAGAGAGAGGCCTGGATTCGTCCCTGGCTCTTGAAGCTTTTCACTGGAGCAAATCCTCCTCAGGATGTACAAGTGATTATGGGTAATTATGTGTGGAGAATGGACGTTCAAGGAGAGCCTAGTGTTTAGAGCCTGTCAGTCAAAAACATGGCCTTTCTTGAAGGTACATGCATTCACACTGTTCTGTAAAGGTGATCATTTGTTATTTCCTCTTTGAGTTAAACAGATTATAACATAAAGGCCTCAAATACTTTTGACAGTAAAAACACAACACCGAAAATGGCATTTCCAACCCATTTTACTTCTCTAATTGAACACGTAGGGTAAAATTTTATCCCATCAGGAATTGATAATGTGTGTGTTTTAGTGGTGGGCCGTTATCGGCGTTAACGCGACTCTTATCGCGCGATAAAAAAAATATCGCCGTTAATCTATTCTCCAAGTTGGGTTGGGAGCTGGCTCAAGCTACACAAGCTATGATGACGCAATCTACCCGCAGCCGCGAGGAAGACACGGCTGCAACGCATCATATTCGTCGTCATCTTAAGTAAACACGGCTGAAAGTTAAAGCTGGTGTAAAAGATCGGTGCAACATCCATTATTTGGACTTGGTTCGGATTTAAGCTGTCCGACGTAGACTGTGTGGTGTAACAGTTCGGTAAGTTAACACACGACTAATCCGTTCTACCACCTCAAATTCAAAACGAAACATATCACTGAATACCAGCGCGCGCGTATTATTCCCAATATATCTGAGTGGTGTAGAACATAATCTCTGTCTGCGCCTGATTTAAAGAATCGTTGTTGTTTCTTTTTAACTGAAAAGACATCAGTTAGAATATTCTAATTTTAAATTTGGGGTTTCATAAGCTCCAAGCCATAATAAACATTAGACCTACTTAAGTCTCTGCAGCTAGTGTACTTACATTTTATTTATCTGCAAAATGATGTTGTATACTTACAGTTTTGCACAATATATGTTCTCAAAACTACATGCACCCTTAAAAAAAAAAAAAAAAAACCATTTAGCAGTTGTTTAGCAGGGTCTGTGTAACCTGTTCTGAAATGGTTTTATTATAATATCGTTATCGCAAGAGGCTGCAATGTATATCCAGAGGTGGAAAGAGTACTGAAAATTTGTACTCAAGTACAAGTACCGTTACATTGCTGAAATAATACTCAATTACAAGTAAAAGTATTGGTGTCAAAAAAGTACTTAAGTAAAAGTACAAATTACTCTTCTCAAAAACTATTTGGAGTACTAGTTACTAGTTACTTTTTAGCTGGTGATAGTTAATGTATTACGAATAAATATTCAACCAAATCATAGATTTATGTAGAAAATAGCTACTTTTAACACGTTTTTACCTTATTGTCGAAGGACATTAATTAGTGGTCATGTTACTGGAATTTGACACCATGAAATATGTCAGAATTCAGTAGGCCTACCCTATAATTTTTAAAACCATCGGGAAAACTACCACATACTAAATATTTTAATATCTACATTTTTGTCCATCCATTTTGTCAAGGCAATCATTATTTTCAAGCATGGAAAACAACACTCATTGTAACAGTAATCTATTTGAATGGAAAATTTTAATTCAAGTCTTCTGAAGAGACACGTACACATTATACGGTGATATTTTTAGATATCTAGATATATTTAGGCTTTTGTTTACATATTTAAACATTGATAATCTAACTTAAATATTTACTCACTCAGTGTATTTGTCTTTACATAGGGTAACGTTAACTGTTGCAATAGCTCACACACAGCACAAGGAAGCTTGATTTCAAACTAAATTTAATTTGCAAAAAAGGCTAGATTTTTCATAACTTTTGACAACGTTTAATTCAAGAGCATGGAAAGATTGGAGCTGGACGTCATTTGAGTCTGCAGTGAGCACCACTTGGAGAGATTCGCGATTGCACATGATATGACACAATCCGAGAGCGCACACTCAATATCCAAGTCCAGTTCATTCGTATTTGAGAGCTCTCGTCCAGTTTTCTGCGATTACATGAATGTGCCCTCGCGTATAATATTGCACTCGTGACATTTGCCATTAAAATATGCCATAGAAACTTGCAGGTATTAATAAAATTATGCGTAATAGGCAGGGGCGATTCTAGGATTTTCATTTTAGGGGGGCTCAGCCCCCAATGAGGGTATGATGTAAAAAAAAAGAAAGAAAAAAAGTTAGTTTATGGTCTAATGCTCATTATTAACTAGTTTCATTCATTCATCCAGCAACATGCATATGGCACGGTTTTCTAATCACTGAGGTCCCGAATGTGAGGTATTTAGGGGGGTTCGGGGGCATGCTTCCCCGAGAAAATTTTGATTTCTCTGATCTACATATGTGCATTTTAAGATGTTTTGAAGGCCAAAAAAATTGTATGACAATAGCTTTAAAACCATGTGCGGGCAGCTGGGTTTTTTTCTCACCTCATCAGCAGCACACTCTTTTTCTCTTTGTTTTTATCTTGCTCTGTCTTTTCCCTTCCTAAAGCTGAGCTTTGACTGATATAGGCTTTTTATTTTTGTCTGTCAGTGAAGAAAGTAAACATAGGGTCAACTGATAGGTTGATTCATGAATCATTTTCTCAGACAAAGCTACCAGGAAAGCTAGGTAACTAAGTCCA
Organism: Scardinius erythrophthalmus; assembly: GCF_964197995.2. Lineage (NCBI taxonomy): Eukaryota > Metazoa > Chordata > Actinopteri > Cypriniformes > Leuciscidae > Scardinius > Scardinius erythrophthalmus. The sequence goes on from NC_138243.1 coordinate 28,155,466, forward strand.
TCTACAATGAAATATAAATTATTTTATTTTTTAAGCTTTTTAGCCTTTATAATCAACAATACGGTTGGTTATTCATCAAGTTACCCCGTGAAAATCTATTTAATTTCAAATCATTTAACTAACCAACATGTATTAATGTAATTGTCTATTGGCAATATGATTAATCTGTTCTATATTTATTTCTATTTATTAAAAATAACAACATGAATTATCAATTTGCCACTTCTATAAATCAAGTACTTAACCTGTTAACTGTCACCCCCCTTTTTTTGAGTAGACATGAAAGTATAGATGTACAATTGGTCTTGTTTTAAAGAAAACATTTGGCAGATTTTTGTAGAAGTGAAATAAATTAAGGAAGTGAAACAGAAAAAAAGTTATAGAAGTTTGAGTTTATGGAAATGTAAAATGTAAAAAATTTAATTATTCATATTTTATATAAAATATATATTTTTAAAACCTGGGTGACTCTAAAACGGCAAAAAAAATCAAAGTAAAAAATCTGAACAAGTTGTGTTTCAAAATTTAGGTTGATATCTCAAAAAATGAGCTTTCAGTAAGATTTTGTTTGGGCGCAGTACCAAACATTTTCACTAGGTGACAACCAGACTCCATTACTGCCCATATAAGGGCGCCTCCATTTCCATATGTGGTTTGAGTGATCATCTGAACCATTATTTCCACAATTTTCATACAATTTATTAAGTAGACATTCTATTCAGAAGTAATATGGGAAGTTTGGCAGATTTTGATATGAATTCAACCTCTAAGAAACACATAAAAATGTTCATTGCTATTTCAAAATAAAGGTCTGAACACACCTAGGAATATGAAAATAGTCTTGTTGCAAATTGATAAATTACGGCTCCTCTGTAATTTATTTTGAAAATCAGTCACCAAATATGAAAACTAGAGATTGTAAGCTTTCAAATGATATATAGTTTGTCAAGATTAGTTTAGGTTTAGTATAGGATATTACTGTTTTAAATATGTAATGAATTTGGGCCCACCGGTTAACAGGTTAAAAGAAAATCACAAATCCCTTTACTCTACTCTTACTCTAATATATGTATCATGATACACTCCTCCTGATTCATTATTACTTAATACAAAACTATTAATACAAAACAAAATAACTCCACATGATGTTTCTCTCTCTGGGCCATCTAGTGCTTTCAGACAATTATGTGTGTCTTTAATCATTTCTGTGCATGGCTGCATAATGTAATGCCGAAATACAAAATAATATGTTTTAAAGTTTAAAAAGTAAATTAAAATAAATCATGATCGTTTTCTAAAGTATGTTTTCATGGGTGTTAATCGCTTCATTTTTGTAGGAATAAAAAACAACTATCACACTGTGGCTGCGTTCGAAACCGCATACTTCCCTACTATTTAGTATGGGAAAAAGAGTAGGCGAGCGAAAAAGTATGTATGAATCCAAAAGAGTAGGCGAGAATTACCTGGGTGACGTACTAATTATCGCGAGATTCGGACTTAAGTGCGTTCGAATATGCCTACTTTCCTACTATATAGTAGGCGAAAACAGTACGTGAAGGAAGCAGTACGTTCGAAACATCAGTATTCATAAAAGAGTAGGCGAGAAGTTCCCGGATGGCTTACTGCTTTCAGCCAGATTTTTGAGTGCTCGACCGATGGATACTCTTCTATCCCAGGAGGCCACGCGAGAGGATACGTCATAAAAAAGAAGAAGAAGGATAGGTCATACTCGAACGTGACGGAAAGGATGACGGACGAGACTGTTTTCAAATGTGAGTATTACAAATCAAATGATCGCATGTGTTGAACTACTGTACAATAAACTGTTGAATTGTTGAAGATGTAAAGACGCTATATTTGTGATTTTGCTGTAAATCACATTTTATTATGTAGCTAACAGAGAAGCTCCAGTAAGGACACATACGTCTCCAAAGTGGATTTGCATACATTTTAAACCGTATACATCTTAAATACAATTACTAAATGTCTATTTAATATCTGGCAAGAAAATCTTCTATAAGAATTGCAGATTACTACGTCTAATATAGATATGAAATAGGCATCTGAGTGATGTATGTGTGCTATTATGTAGAACAAATCTATAAAGTAACTAAACATAAGTTATCTATTTTATTTGTCCATTAGTACTGTTGATAAATTAAGGAACATTTATGTAGGATAAAAAGTTAAAACAACCTCAACATGTAAATGTAGTGTTGAGCTCATAAATCACAGAGGTAATGTGAGTCTGGTCTGGATGTTACAGGGACAGATGAACAGATGTGTGTTTATCCGGTGGAGAGTGGCTCATGAAGCTGAATGCTGCCATCAAAGGCTCTGTGACATTACAGAAATGAATACAACAACTATTTAAATATTAAGTTGTAGTTTATTTTAATTATTGTAGTTTCAAACAGAGCTATTACAGCACTTTTCTGATTCTTGATTTCTGTGCATTTGCTGCACAGCTTTTGTGGTGGAGCAGGACCTGCAAGGAAAGATGATGTGGCGGCATTTGTGGAAAAAAAGCTCTATTGCCTCAGATTGTGAAGCACAACACATCACGCAACAACCTCCGGCACGAAGGCACGGCTCACCTCTGGCGGTCAGCTGATTCATCAGAGCCGCAGAATGGGAACCGCTGTGTTGAGATGGCAGAAGGATGTGGTTCAGCGCCTGTAGCCTACATACATACATGATTGACTGTAGTTTTAATAAAGCTTTGTTTCATGTGTTGACTTGTATATGCATTTGTTTATTGTGTGATGGTGACTTTGATTCATTCTTTTACTAATTTATTAATATTTCTCATTGTTGTCAGTAAATAAAATACAATTAATTAATGCTTTATTTATTGTTTGAATGAAAATGTAGATGTTCACTATATACACATCTAGAGTGTATTCATGCATAGCTATTTCAAATGACATACATTACATTTTGTTTGTTTTATTGAATTATATAATTTACAGTAAAAAGTAATATAATTAATTGATCAGCATTTATCGTTGTTATTATTGTATGTTTTGGGGCTGGAATAGCAATGCAATTCATTCTGGGGTAATATTAATTTTTAATAATGATACTTAAATTTTTCGAGTATAAAATCAACAGTTTTCTCCAAAGGTGAATCTCCCTTTGTGCAGACATTACAAACGCTGAGGAAAACCGTTCTAGGTAGGGCTGTCGAGTTACTGATGTTATGAGGTATATCATGTAGGCTATGTATGTATATATATATATATATATATATATATATATATATATATATCAATCATGGGTTTGCAAACATATTATGATATTTTATACACAGGAAAAAACCTATAAGGTTGAATATCAATATTTATTTTCTTAAATAATTAATTATATAATACATTTAAAAAAAAAGCATTTTCTGTTATTTATAGGCCTGAGGGATGAAACGAGAGTTAAATTTAACAAGAAAAAGAGGAAAACAAAGCAGTAAGCCACTTTTGCTTATGGATGAAAATGTTTGGATATAAAATAAAGAAATTAACAACATATTCAAGAGATGACAATTTTGGGATTTCGTAATAAAAATAAATATCGTTAAGGATAAAACGGTGGGTCACATTAGTAGGGTTAAATATAAGAACTTAAATCAACCCTAAATGTACTCACAAAATAAATGGGAAGCAGTTTTTTCAAAAAGACCACAAAATGAGCAAGTTTAATCAATATCATGATATTTACAGACAGATTAATTAAGCGTGTCGTTCAAATCTTTTAAGTTGTTGCGCTTGTGATAACGCGTCGTAGGTCACATGATAACGTCAACATGGCAGATGTCCGGTTCTCATTCATACTCAACGAGATCTGGCTATAAAGTATCTACTCTTTTAGCGCTCGTTAAGTAAGTACTCATTGAAATTAAGTACCTACTCATTGAGTATGCGGTTTCGAACGCAGCCTGTGATAAGGGCTGAAAGGTGAACGCAGCGAAACGTATTGGTATTGGGTGAGAAACCAAACCGTCCCGTGTTGCTCAATGCTCCAGTAACATTACATTATGTAAACTGCAATGCATTTATGACAAAGAACTGCACCGATGCAGATGTAATATCATAGCAATCTATCAATAAATGCACTCACGACACACCTTGTACTCTCTGATGTTCGCTCTGCTCGGCGGCGCCCCTGCAGATTGAAAAATGCGCTAAATCCAAGCAGACTCAGACAAGGGGTGGAGCCGAAACTTGACGCAGCTTGCCGCCGTTTCAAATGAGTTTTTTTAAAGGGGACTGAAGCGATCAAAAATGTATTAATCAAATATTTTTTAGGGGGGCTGGGCAGAAGTTTAGGGGGGCTGAAGCCCCCCTAAAAAGGGCCTAGTGACGCCCCTGGTAATAGGTCTACCTGCAATCCCGCGCTGAGAGGAGGCAGGTGTGTCAAACTCGCTGTCGTTGAGATGAGAGAATGAGAACGCGCAGCTGGTACATACCTGTCAACATTTGGATACCAAAATACGGGAAATCTGAACGCGGGGGGGGGGGGGGGGTTAGAGGCAGGCTAAATAGACATTAATTGCGCAGATATTAACATAAATAAATACATACATACTATTCAATTAAAATAAACATAAGACTTATTCATGTTTCTTTCTTTATTTTTATCAATTGCAACAATTAACTACATTAATTAATCACGATTAATTGCCATTAAAAAACTTACATTTTATAATGTAATAATTTCACAATTAATCTCCAAATTAATGTAGAAAAACATAAAACAGTATATTTTAAATATTTGTCTAACAGGTAGGAAAAATATACAGCAATTGAAGTTATCAAACAGTTTGCACTGCATACAATTTAAATTGTACATAGATTAATCCTTATTAAAGTAAAAAAAGATCTTTAGTCAAGAGCAGTGAGTGCTTTTCTCTGTTACCTTAACCTTTGTTCTTTGATTAACTTTACTGACAGAAAGCTTTATTGGCTACTGTCTCTTTAAAAACAGCCGCTGACGGATCTCACACGCGTCTCATTCTCTCACAACTCTTTACTTTCATTTACGACTTTTTTTTTTTAACTAATAGACTGCTCAGACTGTTCTTATGAGGATACTCGACAAAACGGACATTTTGACATAATTGCGTGTGTTGAGATGGGACCAAGTCATACATATGCAAGTCTCAAGTAAGTCTCAAGTCTTAACCTTCAAGTCTCAAGTAAGTCCCAAGTATTTTTTTCTTGGGCAAGTCAAGTCAAGTCAAGTCACAGGCTATGTCAAGTCAAGTCAAGTCAAGTCCTGTAGTAGGTCAAGTCAAGTCCAAGTCAAGTCACCTTATTATTGTAATTTTACCTGCAGAATCTGATCTTAATAAAGTGAAAAGACAAGATATCAGTTACTGTCAATAAATTACAATAATTTGGATTTGCATTGTAAATACTCATGTTCAGTAAAATACATCATGGAATCAAGCAAAATTGTAACTTCATAAAATTATTTATTTTTCACTTCGGCCAACAGTGTTTAAAATGTAACAAAGTTTAATGTTGTACATAAACTGTGTTTACAATAAGTGTATTGTGATTGTCAAAACATTTTAAAATTTTATTCATTTGTATAAACATTTGTATTCGGTTTAGTGACAACATGTTACAATGTTTACATGGTACAATTTCTGGTAAGCTATGCTTTTTTATTATTTCAATTCAATTCAATTATTGTGATCTGACTTAATATTGACTCATTTGGATAAATATTAGGTAGGCTACACAAGATAGGCACTAATTTTTTTCAAGAAAAAAACAACTCACCTAATGCTGTAAACATACAGAGAGATATAATGCGTTTTTTTTAATAATAACAACTTTATTTAATGATAAGTAAAAATATAATAAATATGTAATATAGTACACATATTTAGCAAAATACTTTTTATAGCCAACTAACGTGCTATAGCCTATATGGTCATCAAATGGCTTTCCTGAGGTAAATGTTATGTGACATAATTGTTCTCCAGCTGTTTTATTGACCCATTTGTTTGATTGATTGGTCGATATTATGTATGAGGAATATACATTTCGGTAAGTTCAGCTGTACTGTATCTTTCAACACTGTTCATTCGTGTTTATTTACTAGCTAGAGATGATCGGTTCACGTGCCGCGCTAGGGATCTGCGTCACATTTACAAGCGCCAAAACGGTATTTATTGTTTGAATTTCGTAATAAAAATGACAGAATCTGAGAGCTGAGATTTTTTTATATCGTAACCTGCTCTTGTGTCACGATTTTTCTGTGCGTGAGAAAATGAATGAGAGCGTGTGAAAAGTCAGTGTCGCGTGTGTCTCACGGTGAATGCGTGAGAGTTGGCCGCGATGTTAATGGTGCATGTCTTGCAAAGCGCTGTTCGTCTTTTGCCATCTTGTGAATAATTCTCGAAGCCGAAAGCGATGACCCTCAGTACCCCTCCGGCTGACATGTTGATGTGATATCTGATCTAAGTGGGCGTGGTGTGCAAGGTACGAGAGGGCGCGACTGATGATAGTGTAGTGATCCAGTCATGACAACGCTATTCTCAGCCTGCGCTCCAGCTGGGTAATCAACTTTATTTTTTTAAAATAATTTATATATTTTATATTCAAACTGAAAAAATTATGTGATTAACACTCAAGTCATTCAAGTCATCGTGTCTCAAGTCAAGTCAAGTCCCGAGTCTTGAACTTCCAAGTCCGAGTCAAGTCTCAAGTATTTTATTTTTTGTCAAGTCAAGTCACAAGTCATAAAAATAGCGACTCGAGTCGACTCGAGTCCAAGTCACCAAGTCACAAGTCCCCATGTCTGGTTAATGCCATCTCTCTCATGTTCACCCATCCTCGGATGCTGCTGTTCTTTGCGCGATTTTTCCCCCCAAACTACTTCAGTGGAAATCCCGCCCTGCAGCCGACTTTAAAGATTTTATTGGTCATGTGAATCACAGTACTGATTGCCTACACCAAACACTGACCCCTAAACCTACCCGTCATTGTAACCTTAACCAATGAAATTAGCTGTAGGGCGGGATTTCCGCTTAACTGGTTTGCGCCCTTTGGGATTTTTTTAAAAAAAATTATAGAAAGATTAAAAATACGGGAGAAATACGGGAAATTATTTAAACGGGATGATAGCGGGATAGCAATGTAAAATACGGGAGAATCCCGGGAAAAACGGGAGGGTTGACAGGTATGAGCTGGTATCGTATCGGTGTATAGGCCAAAATGAGTATTGACAGATATTACAGTATTGGTATCAAAGTATAGATATTTTGACAATACTTCTATGTAGATTTTTGTTTCTCCAAACTTTCAGTCCAGCCATTAATCACTCTGAGCTCCCGATCCGTCACTATTATGAACAGCTCTTCAAAACCTGCTGCGACTGCGGCGGCTTTAATTCAGTCCAAATATCAGGGGTTTTATTGGTCCGTTTACGATCGAATATTTTTATTGGCTACCGAAATGCTGGTCAAAGATTTGAATATCAATCCAAATTGTACTCAGTAACGAAGTGTGATTTTACAAGTAGCGAAGTAGATTACTTAGTTTAATATGTACTTGAGTACAAGTAAAATTACAGCTTTAAAAATATACTCAAAAAAGTACAAGTACCCAAAAAAACTACTTAATTACAGTAACGTGAGTAGTTGTAATTCGTTACTTCCACCTCTGTGTATATCACAATATGGATTTTAGGCCATATCGCCCATCCCTAATTGATATAGTTGATAATAACATAGGCCTACCTAATGTTGCCTACGGACGGTAACAGTACAGTAGTAACTTTTTATAGTCTATGAGTAGAACAGCTTTCTCAAGCAGTTTGTGATGCATTTTGGAAACAGGAGATGAGCCCCTGGTCTAATGCGCCACCTGGCTTGAGAAACCCGTTCTCAAAGACTTACTTTTATAGTCATTATTTGGGTAGCACACATATTCTGAATGCCTTCGGCAGAATTCAAATGAGCCATTTTAATCTAGATTAATCTAGATTAATTTCAAAAGTAATCTAGATTAATCTAGATTAAAAAAATTAATCTATGCCCACCTCTAGTGTGTTTCAAAAATAAATTCAGCGTAATTACCTGAATGATAGTAATATTATTTAGCACCCCTTCAGCAAAAGTAGTTTTTTTGCCAAATCCCAGAACAAGAACTGTGCTGAACAGAATAGAGACTAATGCCATTAAAAATAAAGACTTCACTAAGCTCTGCTGTGATACAGGGCCTCTGAGACCATTGTTCTGCTGTAATATCTTTTATGGAGAAGTAGTGTATTTTTGTATCTTAAAGGTTTTGACCTTGGCTACTACTTTGCAGGTCTAACGTCAGACAACATATTGCATACTGGCATAGCTAATTTTTGTACTGTCAGTGTTTAACAGAACAGTTGGTAGTACATTATTAACTCCTTTTTTTTTTTTTTTTTTCGTGAAAAAATGTTCTCCACTGAGCAAACGCATAATTGGATTTCAGGCCAATTCGTATTGGAGAAATCCTTCTAAAACATGAATAATTTCATTATCAGCCGAGGCATGGAGTTATTATAGATTGGCCGGCAAATCGCTGCACATCATTTGAAAGTCATGCACACTTCTAATTTGAAATGTAATTCTTCATGTTGACCTCTGTGACATACTTTCTTATGAAGTCTTTTGTCTCCTGATAATGATCTCAAATATTAATAATGTAGATATTTTCCTGCTTTACATGATGTGAATGTGATCCTAAGGATGGATCAGGATGGTCAACTAGATCATCATTTTGTTGTTGTTGTATAAATGTATATATTTTACAAAAAATATATATTTTATTATTCTTTATATTTCCCAATATTGTTCTGCTTGCAAGGCAGTTATATTATTTGTTTCCTTGTATAAAAACCCATTTATACCAGGACTTTTAAACAGTTTTGGTCCAAATCCATCCATGAGAGAAAAAATATTAAGCATGATGTTAGAAAGATGATTTCCTAAATTAAACAACTGGCATTAATATATGAAATAATATTCACTGTAAAATTATGCAAATTATGAAAATATTATTTAAAAAGATTTACTTTGCATTTGTAGTCAGTTACTTTTTCTGCCTAGTGCCTATTAGAGTAATGTTGTGATTGAAATAACTTTCACATTTTCAGTGTGACATTTTCAATTCGATTGTTTATAAAGCTCTTTTCCCAGAGCATTCCAAAGCAATGTGTTAAAAAATTTGATGTATTTTAAAGACATTTTAAAGACGTTAGAATAACTTCATAACTTTGACAGGCCAACATTTTTTGCACCCTTTTAGTTTAAAAATAGTTCATAACGTAATTTGTTTAATTTCTAAATTTTTATGGTCCATAAAATAAATTATATAGTTTACAGTATAAATATATATCAAAAAATGTATACACTGTATCTCTGAGAAGCTGTTAAAATGACAACATTTGTTTGTTTGGTTGACACATCTTGCATTATTGCATTCATAAAGGACTCCATGGAGCTGTTTTTGAATGCAAGAACACGTTTTATGTGAACATCCCTTAAGAAATGTCTGATCGATGTCTGGGTCACATGACCCTAAACAAGCCTAATTAAACCGAGCTTCGCAGTTGATTTGCAAAGCGTGCTGTTGTGCACATCTCTAACTGTGACATCATTGTCCCATCTTGCCACACTCTTGTGTTCAGTTTGATTGATTGAGTGGCATTTGAGAAATTGCTCTGAGACTAATGTTGCATGTCGTTTGCACGGGTGCAAATATTTCTGCACAGTCTCCCGTGGCAGTGCGTTTTAATTAGCTTTGGAATCATACAAGACAAGCAACAAGACGTTGGCGAATTTGTGCCCATAATGCTCTGTAAGCCAGAGCGTCGTGTTTGCTGACCGAGGCTCTATGTGTTCATTGAGCGAGTATGTCGCTTCGGTATCCTCAGGGTTGCTGGTGAGGCTTGTATTTAATTGCAAATTTGCAGTCTGAAGAAATCCAACCGGCAAGTGGCAAATGACTATTGAATACACTCCAACAACGCTGGTGTCAACTGTTTTTTTCCATCTGTATAGGAGGAATAATGATGTGGGATTTCAATCCCCAATTGTTTTCCAAAAGCAATTAAGCGTTGTGTATGCAACGTTCAGCACGAAATCCCTCAATATGGAAAATGTCGAGTGTCGTTTTAGAGCAAACCTGTATGCGTGTCAGTTTTTTCAATCCTTAAATCTGAGCTCTAGATTTGCCCTTTTAATGCTTTGAAAATCTTTCCATTTATATCTTAAAGAAAAGTTATTGCCTTCGTTTCATGCTCGAGTGCGTGATAATACCCGTCTCAATCCGAGGCCTCTGTTGATCTTGTTTCCAATCATCTCGGGCCTTGTCAGTTAATTATGTCCAATTTTCATGGACAGTACAGCAATTATCAAGGACTCATGGCAAGAGTTAGCTCCCTGCTTCTATGCGCTTCATTGACGTTATTTAATGTGTAAAATAATATTCTCTGACTGTGATAATACTACTAGCCTATATAATATAGAAGTGGTTGGAGGTCAGTTCAAACCACTAACCCTAACTGCACTGTTAAAAATGATTTTTCAAATTTGTACAAGAAACAAAGATTATTGGAGTACATTTTACAGAATAATCCTATTCCATTTTTTCCCCTACAATTTCAAGTTTAATTAAGTGCATTACTTGCCGTTTCTTTATAATTGTTTGCAATTTACTAGCAATTTATGAGCGAAAATTGATTTTCAGTGTAAAATAAATGTAAATAAAGTACATTTTACAAGAAAATACAAATTTTCTACTTCAAAATTTCATGTTTAATTAAATGTGTTTCTTGACGTTTCTTTGTAATTGCTTTCATTTACTAGCAATTTCTGAGTGAAAATAGTTTTTACACCATATTTTTCAATGTACTATCCGAGCAAACGTCACTAACAACAGCTTCTAAACATTTGTGAGGATCCGAATGCAGTTTTTCTTGCTTTGTAAATTGCTACCAACAGAAAACACGATGGCCTCTTTTCAGCGCTCTTAAATCCTCTTTGATGCCTGTGTGAAGACAAAGAAAAGTAAGTGATTGATTAAATGAGATGTTTCCATTTCCAGAGCTTGCAGTAATCTTCAGTGAGTTTACCTGTTCTCCAGCAGAGCCTTGGGATCCTTGCTGTTTCGAGGCTTGATTGTCCTCCCCCAGTCTGTGTGCATGTCAGAAGTTGTGGCAGAACCATCTCGGATGAATGCGAGAGAGAGACCGTGGCCGCGTCCTCAGAGGAGAACAAATATTTCTGTTGATGCGTGAAATGTCATTTAAATGGAAGAAGGTAAAGTGCAGGCATTGAGTAAGCCGTACATGAGATTTATTGTTTGTGAGCGTGTGTTTTTGGCAGGTGGTTGCAGAAAATATTGAACTAGTGGAAAGAGGGCTAGATAAGGAAAGCCCTGACAGGAGATCTATTCACTTTCTAGGCTCTAAAGGGTTGCAGGTAAACAGGGTGTCAATCATTGGGATTAGTTCACACACAGAAATGTGCCGTTCCTCTTTGTTGCATGCTTGGGGGGAACTTTGCAGCGATGTCATCCACTGTGTCTGTGCCAGATTTCAAAAGCTGCAATATCACGATTGGGAATGTAAACAATTTACGGACATGTTCACACTGTGACTAAATACCAGGGGGGCAGGGTTTTCTATTATTTTGAAGGTACCCCCGGGCGCCGTCATTGGCTAGCGGACCCCCACCTGCTGTTAGCATCCCATTCACTCCCATTCACTTTGACAGCGAATAACTTCACATCTGAGGCGTTTAAAGACTCCATTTGTCCATTATTTATTTGTAAAGAAACACGAAAATGTATAAAAGGCTTCATTACCTTGTATCTTACGTTATGGCCCTGTAGAAGCAGTTTTTGTAAAAATAGGCTAACGTTTGCGTCATAACCACGCGACTCTCTGTCGCACAGTAGAGAATTACCATATGGACAGGAGGAGAAGCTCACTGGCAATTGGGGGGACGTGGAGGCAAAGTGACAAAATAATTAATCAGAATACATAGCAAACGTTGCTCCTGCTCCTAGCTCATGGACAGCTCCTACTCACGATCTCCGTCTCTGCAAGTTTCGGAAGGGAATGATTCAGATTTCTCTTGGCACAGCTACTAGAAGACAGACGGGTTGCTCACGTCACATCAACGTCATCAAGCTCAGTTTGAGTCTGCGCAGTACGCTCGACCCCCAGGAAGTAAGAGTTTCTAATTGACTTCTCTTTGTCTCCGTTGAATCCAATGGGGTCGCTGTGTCCATTTCTTTTACTGTCTATGCTAAATACTAGGGGTGTAATGATTCCTCAACTACATCGATGTATCGATTTATATTCCTATGATCCAACTACATCGATCTGTGACGACATATATCGATCTAATATCGTTTTAAAAGGCAATGAATCGATTGTATCGATACTAGGAAATAACGCATTGGATTTAAACACGTCAGACTTTATATGGATGTTTTTTCTTAGCACTTTTAATGATAAAGGCGTTAAACGTTACTCGATTCAGTCTGCCTATCTGTGACGTTGTCGCCATGCGTGACGCGCCAGCAGCAGCGCGACAACAGTCAAGGAGCGCGAAGTCTCACCTCAGAAAAACGGACTTTCCTGTCCTCTCAGCCGCTATACTGCAGTAGCGCACTCTTCAATTGCACGCGCAAATGCGTCGGCGCGCGCTGTATCACTTCACTAAAGCGCAAAAGAAATACGAGCATGCAACGTCGTAAATTAGTAAGTTAAGTTCTTCTAAGTATTGTGTATCACCATGGTAGCCTAATTGTTGTTGTTTCCTTAACAAAATGCCACTTAGTGGTTATTTTGTATATTTTTATATGACTGTGGTGGCTCATACCAAGACTGTATTAACAAAAACTTGTTTGGGACTGCTATATAGCTTAACCTCGCAGTGCCTACTCTTTATCAGTATTTGTCATTCTTACAATTTTTTTTTTTTTTGTATGTTAAGTAAAGGGGGACAGAACTTGTGTGTCAACAATTTTTGTGTAAACAAATGTATTATAATAGGCCTATATAATTCCTAAAAAGGTGGGTCGCGGCTTGATGACCATGGAGAAATGTGGGTCCCATCCAACATCATTTAATGTTGTGATAATCGTAATTAATCACAATTACAATATCAAGGGAATAATTGACAATTATGATTTTTGTCATAATCGTGCAGTCCTACTTTATTCAAATAATATGTGAATGCATTTGACATTAATTTTCAGAGGAAGACAGGGAGACAGAGGAACTCAACAGGGTTAGACATTTCTGGGGAACACTACTGGAGCAGTAGACACACGTATCCGGCCCAGCGGGGCGGGAGTGGCGTTGCAAGCTGACACTAAGAACGGGTCCTTCACGCTACTGGCCACTGGGGGCAAGTATACGGGAAGATACCGGCTTTACATGGAGGCTATAGAATCTAGCGAACGTGTTAAGCCTTGTTTATGCTTTTGTCTGGCTCCGCAGCGTGAGTCTCCGCAGACTGCGTGCGCACCTCTCCAAACGGACAAGGCGTTTATACTCGACGCGCTAGCCATTGTACTATTCTGTGAAACGACAGGGGGCGACTCAAGTAATTGTCCTTTTAACCATCAGGAATCAACGGTGAGAAGAAAGGTCCACATGTGACAATGTTTATTTTAGTACATCACCACCAATACCACACTATTGGTCTCAAATATTTTCTAATTTCATTTCATTTTATAAAACGTGGACCTTTATTTTATTAAAATGGATTATGTCTGCTATAGGCTCATTTTGTAAATGTAAGCGACTAATTTAAGACGCACAAACTGGGTGCCGGTGCGGTGAGACGTACATGCTCGGCCAGATTCGGCTCGATGCGGAGCCACGCGCGTTACAAAAAAAGCCGTGCACACCGCCAAGTGAAATCGTGTCTTGTGCACCCAATGCGCACGTCAATGACGTCATTTTTGCTTCGCGCTCGTGCGGACGTGGCGAGTATAAACCTAGCTTTAGGTGTCGCCCTACCCGTAGCTCTACATATATCTGTCAGTGAGGCGCCTTGAGCCATCGCCCATGAGCGCCTAATATTAATTTGCAGTAGTTAATTTTCACAGCTGAAATTTGCTGTATCACAATGTCAGGATGGAATGACATGATGAGTGATAATTTATATGACTCAGCTTGTTGTTACTCTCAACACTGCAGTGTGAATGCGGTCTTTGAGATGAAATCAAATGCAAACGCTTTTTTAGGGAGTTTGAAATGGAAACAAACGCACATTGTCTGAATGCTCAAGATTTCGTTCTCTCTTGCTTTAAGGCCTGACGTTAGCCTCGGGCTTCTGTAAGGCCAGACAACGAGTCTCTTTGTGCATGTCTGACTGGATCCTGTGTGACTTATTGAGGCCTTTTTTTTGGGACTTTGTGTCTTTTGGTTCACTTGCCTGGAGCTACACTGAACCAAGACAGGCTATGATATCAGAAATGAAATCTGTTCTTGGTAAATAAAAAATAGTCCACAACACACTGGAGTTTTCAGTGCACAGACATCCATTTACCTGAACACATTAGAGCTATTAAGCAAGGACAGTTTGCATGGGATTCATACGCTGAACTATTTGTACAGGATTCGTTTTTCTCCTGAGGAGGTTTGGTGAATTTGTGTTTCAGAGATTTGAAGTTTCAAATCTCCTTCGGTTTTCTCACACAACCTCTGTAATGCTGCTGGGCAAATTGTCTACTTTTTTTTTTTCCTTGATAGGAATCTGTAATTGTAGATATGCTTTTCCTTAAATATTTAGAAATGTTCTGCTTACTGTTGGCATCCCATTTAAAGTAAAACATTGTAACTAATAAAATAAACGAACAAACAGGTAAATATAATTAAATTAAAATAAGTTAATATAAAAATGAAACAGAATTTTTACTGGTGTAATAATACAATGTCATACAAATGATTAAAAATATTTAAAATTAATTGTTTAGCTTTACTTAACTGGTTCTATTTTTGGACTAGAAGTTTAAATTTGAAATTTTCAACTATGTCCTGTTGGCATTTAATGTAAAAACAGATTCAATACAATATTGTAATTAAAAATAAAATAAAAATAAAATTATAATACTTGCATAATATAATATCTTATAAACTTAAATGTAAAAATCAATTATAAAGATATTTGTAGCATAACTATATTTGCTTCACGACCAAAATTAGAAATTTTAAAAGTTTAAAATTAGAAATGTTTATTTACCTTGCATAGTTTTTAGCTTGCCACACAACCTGTCCATGTTGACAACTGTTTATTTTTGACCTGAAGAAACTACTTTAAATAAATTTGCAAGAGAATATCGTAGTATAATTGGACGTGTTATGACCTATGATGTCAAAAGTTGGAGTGTTTTTCCATTTTAAAAGTTAATACAGCTATTTATTTTCTGTTGTAACCATGCACGATTAAATGGTTAATTTTATTGCATTATTTGCATTTAGCTCTGTTTCATCCATGCTGTCCGCATCCCATCAGAACAGACCAGAGACCCAGTATTCCTCTCAACTGATTGGACTTAAAAGGATAATGTGTTGGAAACAAATGTCCCACAATGCACAGTCTTTGAAGTTGACAAAAGAACTCTTGGGGGCAAAGAGCGAAATGGAAGCATGTGTTCGATCAAATATAAAGGAGATGATGAAAGACACGATTCCCTCGCTGTGAAACGTTTCTCCCTTTACTTCCAAAGTTGTGCTGAGTTGAAGCCCTTTTGAGTATCTCATTTAATTGATGTCACAGACCCTTTAGTGATGAAACGATGAGGGCGTCATTATGTTTGCAACAGCTGCGCTGCGAGCCACAAACACTTTCCAATTGATCTTCAGCGGGCGAGATCTCTCCTTTCCAATTTACAAGGGCTTAGAATGATAGTGGTTTGCGCTGAACTCTATAGTTTGGTCTTAAATGGAGAAACCTGATGACAACAGCATCAGAACCACAGATGCAATGCCGATAGTTTCAACTGACAATTAATTCATTATATGACGTTACCAAAATAAATGTCTTAAAAAGGCGAGTAACAGATAACGAGAGTTGATATAATGAGATGCACCATTTTATTCACCATCATGTTGTTTCAAATATGTGTAACTGACTCGCTGGGTCCAAAATCGAATACTTTCATATGGTATGTGAAATACAGTACGCCAAAAGATTAGTGCGTCTGAATACATAGTTTTCACAAACCATTAGGCAAAAAGTACCCAATTGACCTACTAATCTCGCCGAGGTTCTGAAGTGCGCATTCGATGAACACTTTACTATACCATGAGGCCACAGGAGAGGATTTGTATGGCAGTAAAGCGCTGGTAGGTCACATGGCAGTAACAACATGGCAGATGTAGTATGTCTGAATTTTGGGGCAGGAGCATTTATGGTCTATCAGAGGGCCGGTCTGCTGATAGACGCCTGCTTTCAAATGCTCCCGTGTGTATCTTTGAAGAGCGTCATTGATGTATATTTAAAACATGTTTTTGAAGTGCTGATCATTGTAGCCAATCAAAGACATATTTGATGAGCGCGTCAGTACAATGGCCAATCAGAGGTGTTTACGATTCCGCTCAACAGCGCTCAAAGCGTCACATTTTAATAAGTTCAGTAACGACTTAGTACCGAAGTCAGTACTTTTTGACAACACTACTATGCAGTGCTATTTTACATTTGATTATTCATTTTCTCTGAAAATCTGAAAATTACTGTTATACTTACCTGAAAAATATGAAAAGCAGTGTTTATTTTATTTGTATGTTTGTTCTATTGTATTTGTGCTATTGCTCGTAATTTGATTATTTGTTCTTACTTTATTACTGACAGTTCACTTGTCTTGTAGTTTTTGGTGTCACAACCTTATTTATTAAGATTATGGGTCAAAAACAATGAAGTTAATTACTAAGCCTATTTTATTTAGGCTATTTATTACTTTTTTTGTGGTGGGGCCAGTGAAAATTTTGGCAGAGAAAGTAAAAATCTGAACCACTGGTTCAGCTGGGACCAGTAGAAAAAATCCTTGGCATTAAGCCTTAAGAGGGTGATATGTGTTGAATTGGTGGGTATTACTAGTGGACACGAGAAAGTGAAAAATGATGGACGGAGATACGTCAGCAAACAAAAATCGCAATACAAAGCAATATCGAATCGCAATACTTAAATCTCAGTTCTTAAAAATCACATTACATATCGTATCGGCACCCAAGTGTCGTGATCGTATCGAATCGGGAGATAGGTGTATCGTCCCAGCCCTACTTGAGAGGCCATGTATGGAAAAGAGCTACGTGAAAATATCTTTTGTGTTTGGTGCAAGAAAGAAAATCATACAAGTTTTGATGGCATGATCACTTTTGGTTGAACTATTCCCGTAAGAGCTCTTATAAAAAAAAAAAAAATGAAAGGCTGCTTTTAAGTTTTTTGGGGTGTTATTTCGTCCAGCCAAGGGCATAGTCCTCTCTGCTTCTCAAAAGAGCAGCAAGTGTCTTTGAAGCCTTTGAAGAGAGCTCAACCCAAAGTTTCAGTGCTGTAAGATCTGCATTTCTGATCACATGGCAACAGCTCCGATCCAGATGCAGCTTGAGTCCTGACAAACACACAATACGGATCAGCTGAGGTCTTTGAGTAATTGTGGGTAAACTCAGTGGATTTGAAGGCTGTTGTCAACCTCATAAAGACTGCAGCAGAGAGGGAAATGTCATGGAGGAAAATTTGCTATTAAATCAAGTTGTACTTTTTGAGATTCAGCAAATTAGATTTCAGCATTGCTCCATTAAATGCTCACAAGGTGAAATTGTAAGATATGATATTGCAAAACTCATTCATTAAGACTCAACTAATTAGAAAAGGCTGTGGGCATCGCATAAACGACGGCACATTTTTATTAGACAACTAAAACGGGTGTCAGGTGTGCAAATGGACCGAACACTATACTTCAGCCTGGAGCAGAATTTATCTATTCCTGTGTATTCTTCTGATTTAAGCAACATTTTCCCAATTTAGCCGAGTAATTATCCCCATTCTTCTCTTTGGATGCTGGTGTTCAATTTCCCCAAAGAATAAGGACAAACACTCTACCACCTGCTTTCCTTTTAAAAGCAGCATATTAATCACGGGAAAGTTACTTACTCCATTTAAAACTTAGTTTTAGTCTAAAGTTACACAGTTCGTTTGGGTTACGTAAGCAATGCCATCGATAATGGAAATGGCTGTGCCATTGATAAGCGTAATTTATTCAAATATGCATTCTGTCTAACGGCATAGAATAGGTTTCAATTATGAAAGTGATTTCTGTCATTATAGGGTTTTAGCTTCACATGCATATTTATTTGGAAGTAAAAGCCGTTTGGATTGTTTGAGGGACAGACTAATTGGAGGTGCCCAGTCAAACATAAAATTAACTCTGCATAATAATCCTATCAATAAAACCATAGGAATTCTCAATATTAGCAAAGGAGCAATGAATTCTTGAACTCAGGAAAAATGGAGACTTAAGCCGGGTTCTATATCTCACGCATCAGTCTACAGCGTTACAACAACATTCAAACTTATAGCTTTAACTTCGACCCCTAGCAATGCATGTTCAGTGCATATTATAGATTTGATTTAGCTATTTTCCACTAGGCGTTTTTTTTTCTGTTGTAAGCTTAAAGGGATGGTTCAGAGTAAAATCAACCTAGGGTCCTTTGCACCATGACCTCGAGCCAAACACCCCCCAGAAGCCTTTTTTCTCTTGGTTGAACATAAGTTAGAGCTTATTTCGAGAAATCAGCCGATGGCTTAGTGCAGGCGCTAACAGATCCAAGGATGTATCTCGTAAATTACCCCACTAATAATGCCCAGAATGGACCAAACTTCTACAGTAGTACAAATAGGTTCTGTACTCATAAAACGAGGCATTGGAAAGTTTGTAAGTACATCAGGAGTTTATTTAAATAACACTTGCCTGACCCTAGGTTGATTTTGCTCCGAACCATCCCTTTAAATAAGTGAGCTCTTTTGTTTGCTTTTGCGATTTCATTATTTATAGTGAGCAGACTTGGATTAGGACACATTTGATATTCATGTTTATTAAAAGTTTTTTCCCCAACTGATGCTGAAAGCCAAAAACGCCCAGGTGTTACTGAACACAACAACTAACATTTACATTTATGCATTTGGCAGATGCTTTTATGCAAATCGAATCAACTAACTAACTAACGCGGTGCTCTACTGTAAGAGCCACAGAAACGATACATTATGATGCACTTCCATGTTAGAAGTTCACTTCAACTGCCTCTGAGGCAACAAATAACTGAAGTGTTTTGCACTGATGGTTGTGTGCAGAGGTTTTTGATCAGTTTGTTAGGAAGAGAAATTATTTTTAAAGAGTTGCAGCTGGATATTTTGTGTACGTTTTGTTAGGTTAATAATTTTATTCAGCCAAGGACACATTAAATTTATCAAAAGTGACTGTAAAGACTTGTTATAATGTTACAAAAGATTTCTATTTTCAATAAATGCTGTCCTTTTGAACTTTCTATTCATTAAAGAATCCTGACAAAAAATGTATCGCGGTTTCCACAAAAATCTGAAGCAGCTCTGCTCAACCGTTTTCAACATTGATAATAATCATAAATGTTTCTTGAGCAGCAAATCAGCATATTAGAATTATTTCTAAAGGATCATGTGACACTGAAGACTGAAAATTCAGCTTTGATCACAGGAATAAATTACATTTTAAAATATTCATTTAGAAAGTTGTTTTCTTATATTACTGTTTACTGTATTTTTGATCAAAGAAATGCAGCCTTGTTGGTGAGCATAAGAGACTTCTTTTATAATATTCTTAATATATGATCTAAGATATAAATCTTGATTACTCCAAACTTACATGTCTTACCATTACATGGAAATACATGTCTTGGTTTTTGCTTTCAAATTAATTTTGAATTTGAATATAATCTTCTTGTGATTGTTCAGATGAAGGCAGCACCACTTCCTAGTTCAAAAGTTCTCAGAAATCAGATGTAGAACCGGTATCTGCTCAGATGACACTGTACTCTTGATCTGGTTTCCAGGGCACCATTAACTAACAGTATCCAGTGATGTGAGCGATACTGTTACAGCACAGAGCGTCAATGAGACACCGAACTTTACGCCGAAACGTGATGGTGGCGACTGGCAGCCCGCCAAACACTAAGAGGTGTAGAAATACGTGCAGATTAAACATTTGCTCTTTTTGCCCTGTTCTCCGGGGACGTCTCATTGGAAGGGGAGAAACGTGGATCTTATCTCGCTCGCATTATTCTCCGAAACCTCCCATTAAAATCAAAGAGCCCTTCTGCCTCCTGCTATCCTACACGTCCTATCTGCTGTTTGTCCCTTACGTGATAACAGCCAGCAATTTGTAAATGCAACTAGAGAACTGAGAGGAGAACAATGACTTGTGTGAAAGGACAAAGAGAACAAGAGTGCTGGAGAATCTGAGGTGATGCTCTAGTTTTAGAGATTAAGAGCATAATTGTGTCTCATGGAGAATATGAAATGTGAAGCTGGATATGAAGTGTTAACACTATCAGTGTGTGTTATCTGTAGATGTGTGGAGAAATGATCATATGTAGGGCTATTAGCGACGTGCAGTACCAGATAAAAAATGTATCAATAGAGCATATTCTTTTTATGCATTATATAATATATATTCATATATTTAATACAATTGAAATATATAATTATACATGTATAATTTGTGAAGTTTATTCACCTTTTTGTCTTTGTGGGGAAACAAATGCATTTTTAAAATTGGCATGCACCATAGTACTGTACTTGCATGGTACGCCAAGGAACTTTTTTATTTAAGGGGGAAAAAACATGTTTTAGTCTATAATATACATTATAGTTTTAGGGTGTGAAGTTTTAATCTTCTTTAATTATAACCTCAAAGCAGATTTGTTGAGCTGACACTGTTGACTCTCTGTAGAAATGAGAGGTCATAATTGGTTGGCTGAAATGATCTTATTCATAATGGATCCACACATGCTGTTATCCAGAGGGGCTTACAAAGAATAATTTATGTGGCCTAATGCAAGTAATTAGACGACATGAGGAACCCCGGCACAGATGCTCATTACTAAACAGTGTATTGTTTACATAATGTCACAATGCCAAACATGCTCAAGAAAATATTAAGACTGAGTGTGATGTCATGTTAGTGAGGAGTCGTGTTCAGAACAGCACTGCTTCTGCGGTAAAGACTGTGAATACTGTGTGCACAGTGTAGATTTTCAGTATGCATGCAGTATGCCATGTCATACTACATTTGCCATAATGTGCAGCTACCAGTTACCCCAAATACCATACTTTCACACATTCCTCCGTTATTGAAAAACTGTTGCTTTAATTAACTTGAACAAAACTGAAAATCATTAACAAGACCTTTGTCTCAAAATATAGTCAATAATGTTATCGATTCTCATTTGCTACATAAATCTACAACATTGAAAAAACACATTAAATATTAGATCTAATTAGCTCAGAGTCAACTTCGCATTGCTGTCCGCAATCAGGATCAGAGCGTCAAGGATCAGACAAATTTCCACGTGCATCAGCAAAATAATTTGTTAAAAGTCCCATTGTAGTCAATAATTTTATCCCTTAAAACTCATCTTTGATCACCAAAATGACATTTAAACATGAAAAAAATTATTCATGCCTTAAAATATCTTAAATGTCATCCATGAATATGTAAATGAGCCCCGCCTCCACTCATTCATACAGGCTTGTATACAAGTTGATGTATCAGAATGGTAATGCATTTTATGTATCACTCCCTACAACGTCGGAAACATAACTGTAATTCATATGACTACGTTATCAAACAGCTAATAATGTGTTGCTAATGTTACACAAGCCATGTTCCCGTTTGCCATCTCAGAGTCAGACAGCTGGCTTCTAAAAATCAGCATCCTTAGAAAAGCTGTGAACAACTTAGAACGTCAATGGAGAAAGACATAGTTCATCATACCATCAAAATTATACATCATATACACAATTCACCCGCTATATTGCTAAGTGTACCCGATTTATCATATCAACAGAAAGATTTACTGGGATAACCTGGCTTCTCTTGAGACTCCCCTGCTTCACATGATATGCTAAAGCCTCCCGCCCATTGACGTGATTGGTTACAAGGTAGTCTGTGATCTAGGAAACACTGTCGATTTCAAACCGCATTTTTAAAACTGTTTTCGTTTTTAAGGAGAAAATACTCAGCAATGATGTTGACTCAAGAATTTGCACATGGTTTGTCTCAAAGCATTTTAAAAACACCACATAGACATTTGAACAACATTTAAAAACTTGATTTTCACCACTGGGGTTCTTTAAGAAAAGTGCTGAGCTAAATTTTTGTGCCATCTGGTTTAAAAGTGAATAAAGTCAAATGCACATTTACCCCGGTTTGCCTTTAGCCCCGTTGTACCCTATCTATTTTAGATAACTATAGTATGCACTGCACAGTATGCTATTCCTTTCTTCACTCAAAGGGAAATGTGGTTGAAGTGACAGCCAAAAGATGTCATGAAGGACATATGAAAGACTTAAACATTACTTACTGAATCATAAATCATTTTTACCTTCAAGGATGCCTCCCTAAAGAGAGATTTAGCTCACTTCTGATGCCGTTTTATGTCTTTAAAGTGTAGTAAACAAACACATAAAGAAAGAGTATATGGTGGTGTTACAAGTAAACAGGTCGACGCATATCAGAGATAGTTTAGTGTAATCTGTATTCTGCAGACTGACGGACCCCTTGAAGGTACCTGAGAATTTCACTCAGTCAAAGAGATAAAGTAGTTTGAGATAAATACTAAATATACTTTTGCTGTGAAATCAGTCACGCAGAAGTTTGCTAGAACTAACAACTCCATGAATTTTAAGTGAAATGCTCCTGTAGGTTTTGCTCTCGGTATAAATATGAGATCCATGAAGAACGATCGTGTTTACGCAGAGGCCAAAGGTACGAACACCTAAAATGCCATCAGGGGTTATAAATGCAATGTCTTTCTCTTAACAAATTTCACCCTGCCATGAAACATGATCGCATAGGATTTCCTTACAGTTATTTGAAGGTTTCTGTAGAAGTATCCTGATGTGTGTGTGTGTGTGTGTGTGTGTGTGTGTGTGTGTGTGTTTTTTAAGCTTTTATCAACATGTCAGTGCCTGGCCTGCTGGTTATTTTTTAGAGCTTCCAGTGTTTCTAAATGCACTTGTCTGAAGCTAGTCAAGTTCTCTCTCACTCCTAAGTTCGTCTGGGATAACACTGAGGATTTTGAGCGCTCCAGTGCCAGGGGCCAACATCTCCATGTCTGTGATTTGTTGCAGAGAGTCAAACCTTTGCTTTTAGCAGGATATTTTGGGCTATCCATTTATACCAAATTATTTTGATGTGTTCGATTCTACTAATGGTTCTTGAACATCTGTTGATGTGGATTGAACACTACTTGATGTAATACTGTAAGGCACCTCAGACTGCTCTGAAAAAATGCTGTTGCTTTGGAAAAAATATTTTTTGAGGTAGCTTTTGAGAAGACCTTTGATAACTTTTGGTAACACTTTAGTTTAGGGTCCAATTCTCACTATTAACTAGTTGCTTATTAGCATGCATGTTGCTAGGATATTGGCTGTTTATTAGTACTTACAAAGCACATATTAATGCCTTATTCTGCATGACCATATTCTACATCCCTTAATACCTAAACTTAACACCTTACTACTAATAACCACTAAATAGGAGTTTATTGAGGCAAAATTCATAGCTAATAATAGTTAGTTAATAGTGAGAATTGGACCCTAAGTGGACCCTATATATATATATATATATATATTTTTTTTTTACTTCCACAAATTCATAAACCTGAAATTGTGTTGTGTACATTATGAAAAGTATTCAAAAGCTAATTATCCAGTAGCTTTCCTGTAGCTCAAACAGTAGAGCGTTGGCGCTTGCAACGCCAAGGTCATAGGTTTGATTCCCAGGGAAAGCAAGAACTGATAAGAATATAAATGTGTACCTTGAAATGTAAGTCGCTTTGGATTTGGTGCCTGCAAGTGCATAAATGTAAATGTAAAAAAGGACTCAAATGCTGTTCAGTGCAGTTCTCTCAGCTTAGTTTACCATGTTTATATCCATTCTGCAGAAGTCCACTCATTTCCCTCCAAATCAGTGCTGGAAATGTGTAAAACGTCAATTCTGTCTGGGCCTGAATATGATCTTTCATAAAAGAAATCTTAATGGTATTGTCAAATTTAATCAGAATTGGAGCCAGAATCATGAAATTCTTTACAATTCTCATTGCTAGTTTGGGGTTTAATTGTGTTGATTCACTCATGGTCATTGCTTTGTCTATACCTAGCATTTCTTTAACTTGAACATTTGTTGCTTAATGTCAGTTGTACTGTAGTTGGCATTTTTTTAGTATAAGCATCTGCACAAAATCACAGAAGTGAACTGTATCTATAGTCATGTAAGGATTGGCTTCTTTAATTATAGAAGAAATCACTTTAATATTCTCCTCAGGGTTACAACATTAATTAAATTTTAATTCACAGGCATTCTATGTTCACTTTAAATTACCATAATATTTTCAATTAGGACCAACTGCATGACTACTTAGATCATTACTCACACTTAAAAGAACGCTTCGTTTTATGTGACGAATAGCTGATTTTCGGGAATATAACGTCGTATCAAGTTCAGTGCATTACCTTAAATACGTAAATGTGTGAGATTAATAACTGTCAGATGGGGTGGTGAATGATATGTAAATTTTGTCTGAGGCTTTGATAGTTTTGTATCGCTCTGAATAATTAACAAGTTCATTATCATTCTGTTAGGCCAAATCTTCCCAAATAACACTTTGAAGGGTAATGACAGATAAAGATAGCGTTATTCAACCTGAAATTCTTCCACTTGTATCGTCCTCCCACTTTCCATCTCAGAAAGCTGCTGACAAAAGGGCGGTCGACGACTGCGGAAGAGAAGTCATCAAGCTTTGCGTTCTGTACTATAATGAGAGAGCTTCTGCGATACCAGCACGCCGCGGCTGCCCATGTGATGACCCTGTTCTAACTATCCACACAGACTTGTCCTTTAGTCATCAGCTATAATGAGTGGACCAGCTATTTGGACTGAGGTAGTTTGTGCTCGGGTGAAGTTTTTTCGTGATTAGATGGCGTGAGATAGTAATTACTCCATGCTGTGTGCAAAAATAGAGCCAACACTACCTCATCAATGAGAATGCAGTGACATCTATTAACAGGATATTCTTCACATTTTAACATTTGATTTAATCAGTGTTGTGCAAGTTACTTCCAAATTGTAATACATTATAGATTGCTTGTTATTGTTATTTAAAAGTGATTCTTTACCTTACAATATTACTTTCTCAGAATTGGAATGCATTACATTACTCATGTATTACTTTTGAGTTACTTTCACCAAAAATAACTACAGAAGTAGAACTTAACATTGTAAAATGACAAAATGTACTACAGAGCATTTTACATCCAGTAGAAGGCGAGGGCTATCCAGGCTACTAACAATATA
This sequence comes from Scardinius erythrophthalmus, assembly GCF_964197995.2. Lineage (NCBI taxonomy): Eukaryota > Metazoa > Chordata > Actinopteri > Cypriniformes > Leuciscidae > Scardinius > Scardinius erythrophthalmus. The sequence goes on from NC_138243.1 coordinate 28,181,085, forward strand.
GCATATAATTGGCAAAGTGAAGGCTCAAGACAGTGCAAGAAAGGATGACAGACAGAATCACAAACGATCCAAGTCTGTTAAAAGTATGGTAGAGGTAAAGTGATTATCTGGTAATATCCGGGAATAGCTTGGGTCTATTCATATTAGACACAACAGAACTGTATGTAATGCCATGACAAGATGCACATTTGTTCTTTTCTTATTGTTGCCATTATTTTATTCTCTTTGAATTCAAGAGGTAAACATAGCTTATGCTTTCTCGGGAAGTATATAGTGCAGTTGGAGGACCAATCTTCAGCCTCAGTAATTTTAGTCCATAGAAATGAACATATAGGCTAAACATGGCCTAACTGCTTAGAAAGAAAACACAGAACAAATAGAGACCCTAAGGCCTATATGCCTCTAAAAAGACTAAAACAGGCTACCAAATAAAGGCAGGTTAAAATAAATCCACTTAGGCTAAAACAACAAGACAGATTGCAAATGGCTCTATGAAACTATTAGACTTGACATTTTTCGAGAATACTATTACGTTCTTCTTATCCTTATCTCGGACAAACTCGAAGTAATGCGCATACGTCCATCTCCCACTGGCCAGCGCGAACACAGAGGCTGAAATCATGCCCTAAACACGGCTTCACTGGACTATGTCACACAATACAAAGGTACACCAGTAAGAGGGAGAAGAATTAAATAAAGCTATACAAATATATCAGAAGCTGCCAATCAGTCTCTTTATTTACAAACTTGGACACCACACGCGGCTATTGACTGACCACGAACAGCTAATAACTTACTTGCATTTTTCATTCGTTATTGTCTCGCGGCCTTTTTTTGTTGTTGTCTTTTTTCTTTTTTTTGAACAATTCAATTTTGGGCTAAAAGTGTGTTGTAACGCAAGCGTTACTGAACATGTACTGAGTAAAATATTACTGAAAATTGATTAGTAATGCCTTACACTACTTTTGTAACGTGTTACTCCCAACACAGGATTTAATAAGGGGCAGCTCCTACTAGGGCTGGGCGATATGGCTGAAAAATGTATCACGATATAAGTGTTTCATATCGGTCAATAATATCGATAATTATTGACCTATTTAAAATAAGGACCAGGAGAAAAATAGATTACATTTAAACATTTTTATTTTAAACTTAACCTTCCTCTGATTGTAATTCCCTCAGTTATAAAGGCAGGAATGTCAACACAACCATGGAAAACACTCAAATAATTAAATTGTGAACATAAGTCTAAACACTTATCACAATGAACACTTAACAATTATCTCTTAACATTAAGGTGCAAAATTAAAGAATACGTAAGAAATGCTTAATAAAGTGTAATACAATAGTGCAAAGTGTTACATATAAACATAGAGAAACCGACGACGGTCTTGCATAATTTGCAGACGACATTGGTCTGACTACGGTCAGACTTATAAAATCCAAAAAACGGCCATACTGGCGAGCTGACTTTTCCTGTTTTATCAACAATTTCCTCGCTCGCTGCGGCACTCACACCTTTGTTCATGCAATCAAACTTGCTTCGCAACCTCTGGTTTCTTCTGACGAAGAAAAAAAAATTATCGAATGCATTTTTTATTGATATTTATTACGTGTCTATCGCGAGACATATCGTTATCATTTATCGCAGTTGATTATCTGGAACTTGATGCAAGCCATGATGCTTAAACTGTCTACAGTCTGGTTAATTACAAAGCAACAATTTTTAATGCTCCCTTGCTGAATAAAAGCGTTCCTTTCTTTTTCTTTGTTTTAAAGTCTTACAGCAAAAACAGTTTTTAACATCATAAGAAGAAACAAAAGTCCTCTGAAAAGCCCTTGGAGAACAAAAGTGTTGTAGTTTGATCACAAGGTTCCGCCCACCCAAACTCCCTATGCATATGTATTAGAAGATGAAACCCTTAACTATTCACTGACGCGTTCATTTATCATGGGCATCAAGTTATTATGGCCAAACAGTGCATGCATGACTGGAGCCAATTCATCTTCTGCCTACATGCGCTCATGCCCTTACCTCTGATAAGGAGAAGTGTCTTCGGACAAACGAAGAAGCCCTGCGAGAACCTCGTTCTAGCGTAATTATCAACCCGTGAATCTGTGGCCATTGACAATGACCTTGCGTGTGACCTGATATACTTGCTGAAGTCAGATGTTTGCATTTGTAAGAGGCACAGAAAACCGCATCTCATCTACTCCCATCCGCGTACATAATAAGATGTTTGATGTACTGTAATGACTAGCATCATACTTAATTGCATGAAAGGAAAATAAGCAAGTAATTGACCTCCGAAGCTGGAGGATAGGCAGCACGCTCACCACTAACCAACCAATTTTGAGATGCAATATGTTCCTTCAATAACATTTTATTGAACAGATGCTTTTATAAAAACCTTTGCTGTTATTGCACTCGTGAACAAAGCTACTAGATTCAAATAATGAACTTTTTTATAAGGTATCGACTCTCTTAAATGCCATATCAACTTGTAACCTGTAACGCACCAGCTGCCATGAAAAAGTCTCAGTATAAAGGGGTGTTTTCATGTTGTCATCCACGCTGGGATGCTTTTGCGTTTATTTTCATGCAGAACAGGAAAATAAGATCTCACTAGATGGATACGCTACATGACAGGTCTGTGATAGCAAGGTAATTGTTTACCTCAACAGATCACTCAACCTCAACACGCACCATCAGTCAGATGACCATGGAGAAAACAAGATGCCTGTTAACTCTTAGTGATAGTCAGCTGTTATAATGTGTAACTTCCACAGCAGTGAACGTGTCAAAAACGGCCCTGCTGACTTTAAAGTCAGGCACTTATACAGGATGTTGTGATTTTTGCCTATTTATACACAAGCTCTGTTGCAGAACCCAGTGAGCTGTGTGTTATCTACATAGACAGCTACTTTTTAAAGTGCCTTCTGCTCTGATAGTGTTGGACATTAAACTAAACTAATGACTTCATTCGGAACAAAAATATAAGATGTGCATGAACACAATGCGAAATGGCACCATTTTTGGCTAGAATAAATAGTATGGTAGAAGGGTATTTTTAACACCTATATTTCTCTCTCCGCATATTACAGCACAAATAAAATGGTGGTGGTGCTGGAGCAATTTAGCAACAGGTGGGATGGAGAGCTTGCTGCCGTTGAGGACCGAGCGGCAGTGTGTCTGGTAACCGGACCAAGAATTTTTTTTATTGTTAAACATAACTTTAATCATAAAATAAACAAATTACAAAACGCCCCTTACGGACGGCTGCCGCAGCATATAAGCATAATAAAAGCACAACATAAAGTCCAGGCCTGGTCCTCTCTCATCCTTCACTGTCCTCACTCCTCCTTTTGTCCTTCCGGAGCCTTGAGACCGGTGTGGCGCACAGCTGGCGCTCATTAACACTCGCTCCACCAGCCTCGCTCTGTTCCCAAGGCTCTCGGCCTTGCTTGCCACAATTACATTTTAATATAGATTATTAATATTTATTATTAATCATATATTTATTAGAATAGATTTTGATCAGACTGCCAGAAGATAAGACATTTTTTTACACAAGATTGATTTTAAAATGCAAAATAATTATTGCATTGTTTCCAACATGATGAACTGGATGGCTCTCACGTGCAACATGGTGAGGTCATGATGTGACAATGTAGTATACTATTGTTTGGAATGTTACATAACGTGCTCTTTCACTCAGTTTTCTAGTTGTAAGTAGGCAGTAAACAGTAAGTATTCTTAGCTAGTGTTCAGGTGCGTGTCCCGCTGAACTCCACTTTCACCCTTCTAAACATCCCATCTGACTTCACTATTGAGCAAATTTACAGGAACGCTAAATGTTTGTTCTTGGCAGATTGCACGTTCACAGATTGCAACTTCATTTGATAATATCCCACACTTTGCCTGCAGCCGTGTTCAGAAGCTGGTGCCGCGCTTCAGGATTTACATTTCCCACTCATGCCAATTGCTCAATCCCTCTGAGATATGCAAAACAGCTGAATACATTCACCCGAGCTCCTTTTCTGCGATAATGTGTCCTATTGGATCTATGCCAGACTGCCTTACACCAACTGCTCAAGAAATCAGCCTGAGGGGAGGCAAAATATGTTTGCGTCTGATTCTGACTGATGTGAGATACAAGATCTTGTTCTTCATCACAGATTGAGATATTCCTCTGGTAGTTTCTTTAGAAGATCAGCTTCCGCTTGTGCTGTGAAAATGCTAGATTGGGAATTTTAAGTTTTATTTTATTAGACACTGGGCTAAAATAAATAACACTAAATATGCTAAAACTTGATGATAACTATAAAATAACCCAAAAATGTAAAAAAAAACTTTTTACAAAAATGGTAAAATGAAAATATAAAAATGAAATCTAATTCAAAATATTAATAAAAGCTATAATAGTGTGACGCTCCGGTATGTGACACCTCCGTATCTAGACGATGGGTGATTCCATGAGTGGTTACATCACACACACCTGGATCACCCTATCTTAATGCCCTTTAAAAGGAGCCATTTTACTACTCCTCGGCGCTCCACATTTTGTTTGTTTATATTGCTGGTCTTTTCTACATTACACTCTACATTACTGATTTGATTGATGGTGCATTTGCACTTATTTGGTTTAGTTTTCTGTTTTGTAAGTTTGCAAATTTGTTTTCCATTTAATCTCATTTGTATCTAGGAGAAATGACGAAGACTCCCCATGTAGTCAATAATTGTATCCTTTTAAACTCCTCTTTGATCACCAAAATGACATTTAAAGTTTTTTTTCCTGTGAATAAATGTTCTTCATGATTTAAAATAGCTTGAATTTAACTCTACACCTTTGCTTCATTTAGTATACTGTATGCGGACCCATGAATGTGCAAATTAGCCCTGCCTCCACTCACTCGCACGAGCTCAGAGATCCACACGGCCCACTTACTGAGGTAAACGCTGCACAATGGTATCGCTCTTTACAATGTCGGACACAAAACGGTAATGATATGATTAGCCTTTTGCTTGACTACATTTTCAAACAGCTAATAATGTGTTGCTAATGTTAAAATATACCGGGATAACCAGGCTTCTCTTGAGACTTCCCTGCTTCACAGCATAGTTAATGATATGCTAAAGCCCGCTGGCGCGTTGACGTGATTGGTTACAAGGTAGTTTGTGACGTCAGAAACACCAGCGATTTCAAAGCGTGTTTTTGAGACTGTCTTTGGTTCACTGCAGTTTTAAATAGAAAATACTCTACAATGGTGTTGACTTATGAATTTGCACATGGTTTGTCTTAAAGCATATTAAAAACACCACATAGCATATAAACAACATTAAAAACTTGATTTTCACCACAGGGGGACTTTAAAGAGATCTCAGTGATTTTATTTATTTTCTCTTTTCCTTCTTTTGAGTCCTGGTAGGCTTGGTACATTTACTCAACGTTGTTTTCTGTTGGAATACTCGTTAATAGGAAATGGCAGGCTGGAAAGGGAAGCGTCATCTACATGTTCTTAATGATTTCAGCTTTAATCTCAAGTCATCAAATGTGTGTTTTGCTTGAAGGGAAGGAAAGTGCTTTTGTTGGCAGAATTTGACTGCGCTGCGCCGCTGGTGCGGCTGAGAAATGCTGTTTCCACAGAACGACTTCTCAAACGGACCGAGAGGTCAGCGGTCTGCGAGAAGACAAGTTGTAAGATTTTCTCAGCTGTCAGTGAGACATACACGAGGGGTGAATCAGTTTCACGACTGCACTTCTAGACCTCCAGCACTGAAATATCTACATTTTCCTCCATCGCCATGAGGAAATGATGCATGCGCCCCCCGCTATGAAGAAAGCTGTCGGTGCCATTTGCAGTTCAGATCACACCGACAGTGTTTTGAAAATGAACAAACGCGCTCATGCTGTCAGCATGCACTTATAACAAACACGCACCGTTAGATGTCACACCACCGCATGCATGAGGTGTCTATATGTTCGTGCAATCACAGTATCTTATGAGCCTCGGTCATATATCACTTCAACATCAAAAGGAAACAAAAATAAACTAGGAAAGGAAACTTTGAACGGAGCATCTCTGGAAGTTTAAAGGTTATTTTGACATTTTTATTTTGACTTTTTTTTTTTACATAGTTTGAAAAGAGATTTGAAGTTTAACAGCCACCCAGAGCTGTCTAGAAATCACAATGAACACCTAGTAACCACTTAGAAACCACCCAGAATACTCTAGCAACTCATTAGCAATTTACTCGCATTCACCACGAAAACGAATTCCTTGTAACCACTCAGAACACATTAGCAACCATCTTGCAAGTCCTTCAAATCTTTCTTCAAAATACGCAAAACTTCTAGAAACGTCAAACTAACCTTTAAACTGTCTTAAACTTATTTGATATGACTTAAAAGGCTCCAGTGCTGGAATAGAAAGCAATGGCATGCAGGAACACAGTTATAAAAACATGGTAATTAATTTCAGAGAATATCAGACAGGCATGTTAAAATTGTCCCAAAATGGCATTGTGCAGTAATGGAGGATGGTGTTTGCACAGACGCAGATTTTTAGTATCGCAGATAAATTCAAAACGAAAATGATGTTACTCACAGCAGCCAAAGCTGTCGTAAAAAGAACTCGTATTAGGATAAAAGAATCCCTCAGAAAACATTATTTAGGTGGAGCGACAAACAATAAAGGAGGAATTAGATATTGCTAAATCCACAAAGCTGGGGTGACATTCAAATACCTCTTTTATTCCAGCATTTTATTGAAGTGTCGATAAGCATTTAATCCATAGAGTCTTATAAAAGCAATACAGTGTATAATGGGGATTTCTCGCTGATCAAACGACCTTTACTTTCAACCTGGACTAAAAGTTGACATACAATTAAATTGGACTTTTTTAACGCATGCTCCTGGTCTTATTGTGAACAATTCATCGATGCATGCTAATATTCTAAAGAAAATAATCCTCATTGCTGACATAACTTGTCATGCCATAAGAAAAGTCATGCCAAGCCTTGTCCGTTATTGGTTAATAATATAGTCAAGCTATTTAGTCTACTTTTTGGCTACTGTTAAAGCAGTCTTTCCACATAATCTTGCAAGTAGTTAAAACAACAATTTAATGCTAGATATGTAGGTTAACTCATAAGAGCAAATTTTTAACGTGCCCTCCTTTATCTTTTTTGGATTTTATCTTTAATGTAGTGTGTAATACAGCTGTTTGTGAATGTAAAAGCTCTCAAAGTACATGATAAATGGTGTTATTGTCTACCAAAAGAATAATAACCGAATCTGAACTGCCTGAAATGAGACGTTCCAGTCCTACTTCCCGCTCGAACCTACGTAAGTTGTAACAAATTTGCGTAATGCCAGCCTATGCTCTTCATTGGCTGCCCATGAACAACGTCTACTTTGACCCCGCCCCCAAACTCTGTAATGCCTGGTTCAGATTACACGATTTTTTTTGTCTGTTACGATAGTCACTGTGTCAGATTACACGATTTTGACTCCTAAAATCTTGTCGTGGACAAGAAACATGTCGGACTACACGTTGCTTTCCGACCAGTCATCGCGTGCTGTCTCACACAGATTCACTCACACACATACACACGTACTCACACACACACACACGCTCGCTCACTCACACACATGCACGCACTCACACACGCTCACTCCCACACACACACAGACACACACGCACACTCACACTCACTCGCACACACACACGTACACACACGCACGAACACACTCGCTCAGTCATTCACTCGCGCACACATACTCACTCACTCACTCTCGCTCACTCGCTCACTCACCCACTCACACACACACACACACACACTCACTCATTCACTCACTCTTGATGGAACTCGTCGTGGAGGACCGAAAAAAATAAGAAATGCTAGTCTTTTTATTGTGATATCGTGAAGCATTGCAGACGCGACGTAGGTAGTCGCCCACTATGACGAACTATATGAGATGAAACGATTGAATCTTGCGTCCCGACGCCCGTTTTCGTTTACAAATCCCCACGACACCCTTCGTCAAACGGATCGTGCCAAAATCGTGATAAAATCGTGTAATCTGAACCAGGCATAAGTTGTAGCGGAGACTGGAAGAGTTTGGTTTGTGTTGTTCATGTCGAGAAGAAGCTGTTTTCTGCGCTGCGAAAGCAAATCCACTTTGCTGCACTTCCAAAGGATGAAACTCGTGCTGGAATTGATACGGTAAAACTGACGCCATCGTTACTGTTCGTATCACTGTGTATCAAGTGCTGAGGAATCCTCCGGAGCTGAAGTTCAGATATGGTAATTGGCGTTTCTTTTTCCGACATGCATTGTAAATGATAGACCAATCACAACAGACTGGGCCATCTGACCAATCAGAGCAGAGTAGGCTTTCAGAAAGGTGGGGTTTAGAGAGACTGAATCCTTTATGGAACCGTTTTAGTCACTGTAAGAAAAGAGCTGATGCTGCAATGTAGATTATGGGAAAAGTAGTGTTTTTTTGCCCTTGGATGCATGTAAACCTATTGTAGGAGACTCAAAAACAAAACTAGGAGCCTTTAAAATTGCATAATTATTATAGATCACATATATAATATAAATTATTAATTCGAAGCGTTATAGAAATCCTGGAAAGGATAAACCACTCAGAATGATTTTTGGAGTGTTATGATCATGGTGGTGTTGAGTTGACAGTCACAAATACTCTATTTTCAAATGTAAATTTTTGTAGTGTAATTTTCTCCATCCGTGAGTGATGTGCATGTACACTATCTAAGCCATAACCAGCCGCTTATTGTTGCAGGTTCACTGCGCCCCAAGAGAGAGAGGATTTGCATCTGTCTGCATACAAATGAGCGCAGCTGAGAACGTAATTGTGCTGCTGTGAATTAGCGAGACGAACTGCAAAAGACGACTCTGAAAACGATGTTTTTGCATTCAATGATGCTATTCTAAAGAAAGCCAATCTCTTTGCAAGTGAAATCATCCTAAAATGACCTCTGACTGTGAAATGTAAAGTGTACCGAGATAATTTTAATGAAATCGTTTCATTGGAATACACTAATGGAAGGTTATTGTAAAGGTTGTTACATTTATCTCTCAGAAAGATATTATTGTACAGCTACATTTTTACATTATCTGAAGAAGTGGCTCATAAGTCACAATGCACTGGTGTTTTGGGTGGTTGCCAGGCTGTTGCTATGCAGTTCTTAGTGTTTTAAGTGGTTGCTAGGGTGTTCTGGGTGGTTTCTTACAGGTCCAAGACAATGTTTCTATCCACAACCCATTTTACAAGAAGTATAGAAAAATATAATGAATATGGGGTATTTCCCTCCTGGACGATTCATTACATTTACATTTATGCATTTGGCAGACGCTTTTATCCAAACTTTTTATACACATTTACATTCTTATCAATTCTTATCAATTCTTGCTTTCCTTAGGAAACGAACCCATGACCTTAGCATTGCAAGCGCCAACGCTCTACTGTTTGAGCTACAGGAAAGACATATCATTCATTAATGTTTTTTATTTTTTATTTTAAGAATGAGTCTTTGTGGAAAACACAAATAAAATGATTCAAACGCCTCCCCTCGCCACCCTCTCTGTATCTGCCATAAATTCCCATATATCTCTGCATCCTGAGAAATTATGACCGCTAGTGGCAATCTGTATCAGGATGCTACTGCAAATTACATCTCATTCAAGTGAAAACGAATATATCCAGGCCGGCGTTTGCAGAAATTGGATGGAAACAGTATCACTGGATATAACTACTGTATGAAATTTCTGGCGCTTCGCTGTGGGTGGTAGAAAAACAGCAGCAAAAACAGTTCTATTAAAAGACCAACAGTAGCGCTTCTAAATTTATATGCATGGACTTTTAGCATTTGCAAATTAATCTCCAATTTCAGTTGTGTTCCTTTCTTCCATCTATAAGTCATTAAATCAGTGCCGGAGGAGAAAATAAACACATAATGATTTTGACAGATCTTTGGCCGGTCTCTCCAGCCCAGCGTGAGTTTAATGTGACTGAAGAGAAGTTCAGATTCTGGGTGGCAGAATAACAAAACATTTGAGAGATGCAGATTTTAAGTTTGTAGATATGGTCAGTTTATGCATATTTTGCACAAAGCTTCTGTAAAAGTAATCTTGGATATTTGAATTTGCAATTCAGTTCTTAAAACTCTAGGCGTCGGATGTTTTGTTTCTAGTTCACGGGTGAGATCTGAAATGAAGACAGAAGCCAGAGGACAGTTTCAGTAATATGGGAGACATTTATATTTTATTAAATGGCTTCATAACATCAGAGGGGGAAGGTCCTGATAGATATGCCCAGGGATGGATGGAATATTACTCACATCAATAATGGAGTGTCGGATGACACCGGGAGCCCACGCAGGGCCACTGGTTTGATGTAGTTACGCCGTCACTGTCCCAGAGGAGCACACGGTCAACCACGGGGGTCGAAGGAACATACAGTACTTATGATATAGTCACAGAGAGATGATTGACAAACACGTACACTTTGGAGTGGACTTTGAATATAACATGTTTAAATAACACTTATCACTTGGTTTGTGGAGATTTGCTGTAAAGCGTACTGTAAGGAGAGCTGACAGACAGCGTCCTACCACAAAACTCAATCTCAGCTGTAGCTCGAGCAACTTACCTGCCGCAGAACGATCCGTTTATGTCAACCCACGAGCTCAGTCAAGCATCTGTCTTTAAGACAATATGTGGGTGTCTAGAGGTTTTTGTGATTTCAAGTTAAGCCTCCCACACTAAACTGTCCACTGCTGGATGGTGTCCTGGTAACTTTGTTCCTCTTCAGACATTGTTCCCCTTATGAGTGCACACTAGAGAGGTGACCTCTTTAGCACACAGCTGTTTGATGGCCCTTTTATCCTTTTCATGCAGTTTTTCTTCTTGTTCAAACGGCTTCAAAGAAAGTGCAGCAGCAACCGTCTGTGCATTAAAATCACCATGGATTAAGGATGTTCTTATATGATGAAGTGAAAGTTTTAGAGTTTATGAGCCAGTCAACTGGGTGAATTTTATTTTAACTGTATATATTTTTCTATTCATGCATTTAAAAAAAATATTTTATATATATATTTATAGACTTTTACACATGAGGCCAGTGTGATTAAAAGCACTTAACAACCTTTTCTGTTTTAAGTTAATTGACTGTAAATTTAATAGACTTCTATTGAGTTTTAGAAGTGTTTGTATTTGCACATACCAGAAAATATTCAGACGTAATATATCATAGGACTGGATAAGAAATCTTCCTGTTTTGTACATTTGAAGTCTCCCCTTGAGAAGCTCAATGTTATCTGTGTTTGTAGGTTGAGTTATGAGTGCAGGGAATACGGTCTGCAGATAATTCATGGCAAATCAAACTCGAGCGCTCATGTGGTCCCATGAGGAGGTACGACAATAGGCTAGTGAAAAAGTGAACAAACCCCAGAGAGATGACAGCAGTGACCAAATAAAACTCTAATGCCCAGTTTCACAGACGAAGCATAAGTCTAGTCCCAGACTAAAATGCATGTTTGAGCTGTTTTAGCTGAAAGCAACTTGCACTGATATATCTTAAAATATGTGCCATTGTTTCATCTCAAGATGAACACCAGTAATGTTTTTTCTAGGGCACGTTTATAAAAGCTACTTAAATGCCCTAATTGAACTAAGGCCTAATCCTGGCTCAGTTAAAGCCCTGTCTCTGAAACCAGGTCTAAATATGGCGTTTCGACCTTTAATTTTGATGTGCCGCTGTATAACGCAACAGTTTGCTTCTGGAAGTAAAATCCAATTTTCTACATGCATAACAGTCTTGTAATGATCTTGTTTAATAAAAGATCTGATTCAGATCTAGATAGTTTGTTTCATGTTTTAACTCTGTTTAAGGATGTTTTGAAACCCCTGTTGGTAAAATAAATGGGAGAAATACTTTCTGAAACCAAGGCCACTGAAACTGTAACTGCTATATATAAGTTCCAGAATGGCCTAATAATGTCTGAGGTATATAATATATAAGTTACGGGGCCTTATCTTTCACCCAGCGCAATTGACTTTGTACAGCGACACATGTATCATTCCTATTTTGCACCCGACGCACAGCGGACTTTTCCCTCGACAGACGCACGTCGGTAAATTAGGGAATGAACTTGCGCTCCCGGGGCCGGTTCAGCGAAAAGAGGAGGCGGGTTCAGGCGCAAATGTTCCCTGGTGCTATTTTGCAGTTTCAGAAAACAATTCCGCCACAGACCAGGAAAAACCGAGTCTAAAGTCAGTGGCATGTTCAGATGCCAGATGATCCGCCGTTTTAATAGCAATCCGCCATGGAACAAGCATGCCTGCTCTTAAAGGGAATGTGAGATGACGCTCTGATTGGTTTATTGCAGGTTACGCCCAAACCCACACCTATGAGTAATGTAGCTACTTCAGACCAACCTATTTTAGATTTGTGTCGAGATCCGCCCACAAAGTTACTTGCGTTTCACGTTTGATGCTTACGTTTCAGATCTTTAAAATAGGGCCCATGATGTCTAAACATTAGTGAGTTCACTGAAGACTTATGCATCTTTAGCCATTCCAGCATCCTGTGTGTATCATTCATCATGAAAAAAGAGGCATGAAATATAACACAACCATGAAAGTGATTATTTTGGAGAAGATGAGAGTGGGGCATTTCATCTCGAAGAAACAGCATTTACAAAGCCCCGGCTAGACGCATTCAGCAGAGTGAAAAGAATCAAATCTGGGGTTATTTTCCCTTTCTTTCTTCCTTACAACCAAACACCACTCATCTCAATCTGTCACCGTGTGAATTGTTGCAGAAACTGTAATGACATTTTATGCTGTATGATTAACCATATTTTATTTCAATTTCTACAAAAGATGGCTTTGTGAAAAAGGCCACAAACGAACAAATCCGTATGGTTGACCAAAACCAAAACAATCAATTTTTCAGTCATAAATTAAGGTCAGTGGTGCTGCAAAACTTCTCAGACAGACTGCATTATATCAACATATTACTTTATATCGCTTTAAGTTAAACTGAATTTAATTCAGCTTTGTTTTGATCAATAGCTCTGAGTGTGTGCAATAGTAATAGTGATGATGATTGCTTTGGCAAGCACCACTATAATGTATATATTTTGTGTATTTTGAATAATTAAAAGTGCAGTAAGCGTTTTCTGAAAAACACTGTTGATATTTGAATTCAACTCAAACAAACACGCCCCTCCCTTCATTGCTCCGCCCCCATATGCAAAAACACTCAATGCAAGAGTAGCCGCGTTTCCATTACCCCTTCAAATTGCGCAAATTGAAATTGCAAATGGAAAATATGCCCAATGGAAATATGTCAATTTCGCAAAAACTCCCATTTATCGCAAACAAGTTTTTACACTCGCATGAGGTGGTTTTTCAGGCAATTCGAAAAAGGAATATTTCGCAAAACTGCAATGGAAACAGTTTTTGCGCATTTACAGGTCACCTGACATAGATGATGCTGTATGTTTGGACAGAACACGAGACAGAGTTCTTTATTAAATTCATAAAAGACAGAAGAATTACAGGAATACTGGATTCTAAACCTCAAAGAAATGCCACAATCAAGACCTCGAAGCAGAAATGAGTGAGAAACACCCAGAAACACCTCATATGTGCCGCTCTCAAGTATAGGCTAAGGGTCTTTCCTTTAATTATTGGATAACACACATATACGTCTCCTTTGATTAATAATAATGGCCAGTGCGGTGGTTGAGATACATAAACCTACCAACGTCCGTTGCTGTGATTCTTGGAATGACTTTCCTCGCAAGAGGAAAAAATGAAGTTTTAGTCGCATAACATCGGTTAATGGAAACGCTGTCTTTTCGCAATAGTTTTTTGTCGACATTTAGAAAAAAATCGCAAGAGTTTTGCGCAAATCTGTAATGAAAACGCGCTTTCTGTGGATGTCTCTCTATCATAGCTGAAGTGAAGCAAAGTAATTCTTTGTGAAAAATAAAGCAAAGATGACAAACGAACGACAAGGAAGAACAAGAAATGAATGTATATATACATGCAAGAGTTGGTTGTTAGTCTTCACTAGCACAGCAGCTCCAGACAAACAATAGCCGCTTTCCGACCAAGTAGTTACAGGAACTTAGTTATAGGAACGGTCCACTTCTAAACAGTTCTATGAACTACTCTCCCCCAAACTCGGTTTTGCTGTTTGCGTTCGCACTGGCCAAGTGGCCATAGGAACTGATAGGAGGGTTAAGGGAGTGACACAAGCGCGGCGACTTTTATTTTGACGGCGCTGACAACGCCAGAGCAAACAATGCTTGCATTCTCTGTGTTCATTAGTTAGCGATCTGTCTAACAGTACTGTTTAACATGTTATTAGATAGAATTGTTATAGAAAGTACACAATATATGAAAAAAAAGTTATTAGCCTATGCCGTGTGGTTGATGTCCAGTGTTTCTAGCTGAGCAGAAATACATAATCATGTTTGACTTGGTCCCCTCAAAGTTGCGTTGGAGTTTCTCTTCAGCATAAAGGTTTAGAGACCCATCCCCATCTATCACTGTTTTCCATGTTTGTATCTAGTTTCTGGAGTAAATATATAGGCTATAATCTGTGTGTTTACATATAGCTGTTTTAAAAATGGCAGGTGCTGGTGTTTTGCGTGCGTTCGGTCATCGTACACTAACGTCACGGGTAGTTCCTATAGTGCTGGTTTAGACCCTACTCTGAAGTAGGAGCTAAATTAGTTTCTCCAAATGGAGTTCCTAGAACTAAAGTCGTTCCTAGTCGGCGTGTTCGCACCGCAGGAACATACGGGTACTTTAGCCAATAGTTCTAGGAACTGTGAAAAGGTTCCTCCGGTCAGAAAGCGGCTAATGCCACTGTCCTGTTTCTATACTGTAGCTAACATTACAACAGCATATCTGGGTTATGTGAAACATAGCAAAACCAAAGTTACTCACACATGGAGCAGAAACGCAACCTTGGTGTATGTTTTCAGACCTTCATGCTTTTCTTCTATTAATGTAGATCTTAAAGCTCAAGCATAACCCTTCTTTTTCCAGTGATATTCCTTTGAGTTTTTTTATTTTATAATGTCTCTCAGCCATCTCTTTTTCTACAGTCTTTCTTCAAATCTTTCTCTTGTTTCTAAGAAATCGATTACTGCACCTTTAAGGAACAGCACATGTCCTACACCAATTATCTTGATTAACATAATTTGTTCAAAATGGGCCACAAATTCATTTTATGTTAATTCTAGCCTTTTTTTCTCACAGAGAACTGAACACTGCTAAATGCATTTTGCTGCTTTCTGTTGGACAGTGTTAAGATCTCAATTAACCGAGTAAATTGAGATGAAAAACAAAACAAAATGTTGAGTTCCACAACAGTGTCGCATACGGATTTGAAGTGATTTAGAGGTCCAAGATGATACTTAGGGGTGGACTAACCAGTTAACAGATGGTAAAAAATCTCTTATTCCTTGATTCCTCATCAGATTTTTAAAAGCACAGGTCACACACGCTACTTATCTAGCTTATACTTGAAACTTCCCATTATGTACAGCAAATATTGTTGAGTTTTCTTTAATAAATTGCTTGTAATGTTCCTTATTTTGCTTTGGATAAAGGCATTTGCTAAATGAATACATTTAAATAGCATATACACTGGAAAATAATGGTTTATTGATTTTTACTCTATTTTTTTCAGTGGTTGCACTTACATAGTTTTAATTAAACTTAGTCAATTTATATCAGCTCGCTCACATTGAGTAAATTCCAGTAAATTCAAGTATGTGTCGTTGAGTAAATCTGCTAGTGTTATGTTGTAGTACATGCATCGTTCAAGAATTGCATTGCCTTAAGTCCAATGTAATTATTGAATAAGCAACAAAAATATACACTGATTAGCAAAAACATTATGACCAGTCACATCTGAAGCGAATATCAGTGATCATCTCCTAACAAGGCCACATATTAAGGTCTGGATAAGATAGTAAACAAACAATCAGTTTTTTCATTAAAAATGCCAGGCACTTTCCAAAAATATAATACTGGCCTGAATTTTTTTTTTCCCAACAAATTAAAAGAGGTGCTTAAGCTTAAGAAAATGTTGATGTTAGCTTCAGAACTTGTTTCTATGCAGTTTACCTGGGGAAGTGATACACCAGGATGAACTGTGGGACGATGAGAAGCCACTGGAGGGAGTGTGACGCTCTGGTTAATGTTCTGCTGGAAACCCTGGGTCCAGTCACTCATGTGGAGGTCAATTTGACACATGCCTCCTTCCTAAACATTGTTGCAGACCAAGTGGTGTTCCCTGGTGGAAGTGGCTCTTTCAGCAGGATATACACCCTGCCACACTGCACATATCGATCAGGAATGGTTTGAGGGATATGATGAAGAGTCAAGGTGTTGCCCTGGCCTCCAAATTCCCCAGATCTCAATCCAATTGAGCATCTTTTGGATGTGCTGGACCCACAAGTTCAATCCACCTCACAACCTACAGGACTTAAAGGACCTGCTAAAGTCTTGTTAACAGAGAGAGACCACAGGACACCTTCAGGGCTCTTGTAGAGTCCACGCCTCGGCGGGTCATCGCTGTTTTGGCAGCATGCAGAGGACCAACAGCATATTAGGCAGGTGGTCATAATGTTTTGGCTCATCAGTGTAGATTGTGTATATTTCTATATTTTTATTTAGTGAATCACATTGAGATATTGAAGGAAATGTTTACACATTTGACCTTTTGACCTGCTGTCTAATGTATTTCTTTAATGTCTTATGAGGCGTAAAGAAACTCATTTGAATAACTTGCTCATTCAGTGCCGCCCCTGATTTGAGCGCGGCTAATAGAGAGATGGCACGTATAGATTAGATGCTCTCAGGTGGACGTACCGTTAAGCAAAACAATTATTTCTCGCTAGTTCAGTCAGTGTTGTACATTATCAGCATCTTGCATCTATTGAATTGATGTCTTCTTTTCAAAATGTTCAATTTCTCATTCGTAAAGGGGATGCAATGAATAATTTAATAACAAGTCATGTGTGTGTGTGTGTGTGTGTGTGTGTGTTTGGAAATGTACGGACAAGACTGCATAATGAAATCAATACAATCAAGTGCAGCCAAGTACGCTGGACCATAAATGCTGCTTCAGCACGTCCACGGTGTGTTTAAAGAACAAATACATCGAAATTTTTCAAGCTCTCATCACCGCTACAAGGTTATCTGTATCAGAGCTCCACAACATCCGTCCTGCTGAACGTCTTTGGGTTTCGCTGATGGCTGCTCCTTTGCTCGGTTGTTATTTTCTAATTTACCCTTATACATTTGCTGACTTTCAGATCCTCGTAGGAGCTACAATTGGCTCACGCTGGATATTAGACGAGGAAATAATTCACCTTTATATTTAGCTAATGGCCACAGGATGAAGAAAAGACTGCTGGTTAATACTTTTTCAGATTGCATTAGTGCTTGAGAAATGATACGGATTGGATCCTTCAGGGGAGTTTTAAACTTATTGAGCTTAACCATAGGAAAGCAAAAAA
Organism: Scardinius erythrophthalmus; assembly: GCF_964197995.2. Taxonomy (NCBI): domain Eukaryota; kingdom Metazoa; phylum Chordata; class Actinopteri; order Cypriniformes; family Leuciscidae; genus Scardinius; species Scardinius erythrophthalmus. The sequence continues at coordinate 28,198,669 of NC_138243.1, forward strand.
TGAATTAAATGAATATCTCAGTTGTTTCTGCTCCAGAGAGCCAATGAAGACTTTTGGTGAAGTTTTCAACAACACGACAGTCAAAAGTCAGAGATTTCAATATAAACGTAGACATTTCTCATCAAATGATCTTAGCTGCTATTCACTTTTTTATAGCTCTTTTCTCTTTCTGTGTGACAACTATTGAATCATTTGGGTCTATTTTTCCTTAAATTTAAGGGAAACATCTGAGACATGTTGATACTTAACCCTGTAAAGCCTGACATGAAATAATTGTCAGATGAATTGTCAAAATCTATTTTTAAATAAAAAAATAAAAAAAGTTTGCATATTTGTTTTATGTGTTTCATCTTTTATTTCAGACTCAAAGCAACAAATAAAAAAACAGCAAAAATTTGCTATTTGGTGCAGTTGCTGATATTCATATCGTCAAAAAGTCATTGCTTTTAATGTAAATCAATGAGATCTTTATAACAGTATTGCAGATTTCTTACATAAAATGCATATAAATATCAGTCGCCACTCTACATCTCCAAATAACGCCTTAGTAAAATGATATTTAAATGCTAAGTTTTAGAATCAAACCTCTAGTTTTATAATGTAAATGCAATACAATGATGATTGAGAGATAAAAATAAATGTTTCTCAAAAGCCTGATGGATCATATTCGATATTCATATTGTAACATGATTTTTCAAAAAAAAAAAAAAGAAAAAAAAAAGGATGTATGGTTAATGAAGTAAACCTAAGTTGCTTCAGTCCAGTAAATGTTCATCTTGAAATATTACTAATCATATAAATGTTATTCTTACATTTACTGTTTAAAATCAGTAAAAATTTCACAGCAAAAATACTACAAGCTGAATGTGGACATTTTACAATTATTCTAAAAGGCTCTTACTTGCTAAAAAGGATAAACCATCAGTCAGATTACAGAAGGCATGTACTGTAGTAGATTATGTGCAACAGGTTTTTCAGCAAAGTTTTGATCCTGTGGATAGAGGCCGTCGAAATTTGGAAACTCCATAAAGACTCTTGAGCTTTGAAAGGGCAATCTTTGAGCTGTTTGAAATGTAAAATCATTCACAGTTAGCATTAAGTGGAGAAAGGGCAAGCATTTGTGTCTTTTGGATTCTGTTTGTATGTGATGCCACAGGTGCCGTTCTGACCCGTGGCATTTTGATGGCTTGATAGACAGCAAGAGTGCTGTGATTTTCTTTAATAGGATTTGACACCAAAGGCCAAACTAAACTGAAGGACAATGAAACCACTGACATTTCCCCCCCGTTTGTGTGATCAATAACTGCAGCGAGCAGACATGCTTCAGGAGCTGAATCTTATTCCTCAAAACCATATTTTCTAACCGTTTCATGTGACTGCTCTCCGACTCACCTGCTGGGAATTTAGATTTTGGCCTTGCTTTGCTATAAATCATTGCATTTTTGGAAGACCTTTTCAAGAGTTCTTCTATGCCGTTGGCGTGACGTTTAGGCTAATGGTGTTTTGCGTCGTCCTGGCTTTCTGCCTTGGATCTGTGAATGAGAAAATCCATGAGTCCTTGGAAAAGGATGAAATAAAAATCTCAGACTTCGGCCTGACACTACACTCTCAAAAACACAAACATCTCCACTTCTTTCTTCAATTTATTAAAGGGATAGTTCACCCAAAATGCAAAATTCTGCCATGATTTATCCACCTTCATGTCATTCCAAAACTGTCCAAAAATGGGTGCTGTTGTGCTCCAAAAAATGAGTAACATAAAAGTTGTCTGTATGAATTGTGCACTATATTTAGAGCCCTATGATTTCTGTGATGCCGAAAACACAGCCGGAATCTTGGAAAAGAACGATCACAGCTGAACAAACAGTCTTTTCAACCACACATTATCACTATTTTACTATAGAAGTACTGGGATAAAAGTGTATAGCTCTACGGTTGTGATCAAAATCGAGTAATTCACCTATTGAAACTTGATGCTTCATCTAAAGAATGTATCAATTACACCATTACACCAGTAGACGACAAGGGACTGTTAAAACAATGTATTTGTCATTGAATCATTCATTCATTCGCCTACTCTCCACCTTACTGATCTAACGCAAAATCATTATGGGAATCACGCTTTAAACTTTGTCGGCTGAAGACCAAGTTTGGTTTGAAGAAGAAAACCGTACCAAGCACGATGTTCTCTCACCATTCCTGATTTCTAACACACACTCACAGCGTTCGGCGTGATCTCGCGGCTCAGAGCAGATTCTCTCTGTATGTTTTCTGTCGTCTCCAGGCACATTCATATGTAAATTGCGTAAGCTTATTTTGCCCATTAGATCGAAAGATCTGAAAAAGCCTATTCATTTACCCCGGATAGACCCTCCCCTCGAAGAAATCAGGACAGAAGTGGTTGAAAGTGGACAGAAGATTAATACACAGGTGTAAACGGGAATGTGTCTCCCTTGTCTACTTGTGATCCAATCGACCAAAACGCGTCTTAATACCAGGCAGGCCTTTGACTTTTGCCCAAAAATCATATTCGAAGTTTGTTTGTTTATTAATATTAATATTAAAATATATATTAATATTCAGATATATTCGAATGTTTATTAATAATATTTCGACCATTAAATGCCTTCAGTAAGACCCCTATCCCTCCCCCTCCTCCTCTTCCAGCTTGCCGGGATGTAGTGTTGACAGGTGGGTTCTCATGTTCCTGGTCGTCGCGTGGTATGTGAGTTTGGTCCTACATATTTTACACATAACTTTGTCCTTACTCGTGATTTTTCCCTGTTTCTTTGGGAACCCAAAGTGGCGCCACACGTTGCTTTTCAAATTGTCAGGAGTGTAGATTTCGAACTCCTCGTCAGGCGTGGTTGTTGTAGGATTTGGCGCTAACCAAAATTGGCGCTAACGTCACCTACAGGAGCCCAGATGACCAATAATAGCCTTGCTAATGAGCTCGCGATTCACAACTTTACCAGGCGTGAAAAAGGCTACCTAATATTCATTAAAATATTCTCTTTTTTAAATGTTCGAATTATATTCGAATAATGAAGTTCGGAGTCAAAGCCCTAATACTAGGTGTAAACAGGGCAAAACTTTTCTTTTAAGATCTGTTGGCTGTAACACAGTCTCACCCCCAAACGTCACATACTGACGAGTCTTGACCAAACGGCAATATACGACGAAAAGGGTACCCCTAAAACGTCCGTATGTGACTATTCGGGTTATGGGTAGGTTTAGGTATGCGTTAGGGTACCGCTAAGAGGCGCTGCTGGTGCGCTTTTGTCTTCGTCTCATGTGGACGTTTTAGGGGTACCCTTTTCGTCGTATATTGCCGTTTGGTCAAGACGCGTCAGTATGTGACGTTTTGGGGTGAGACCGGGCTGTTCACTGAAAGGTTCAAAGTAGTTATTTTATTGCAGTGCTGTGTAACTCCTCTTTTGCATCCTTTATTTTAAAGAGTGTTTAAAATAAAGTTGTTTAACTTGTATCCCTTGTGCATATAAAAAAAAGGGTGCATCAAGACCCCTATGAAACATTCTGCCTAACTATCTCCTTTTGTGTTGTACAGAAGAAACAGTCACACAGGTTTGAAATAAACTGAGGGGACAATAAACAATGGCCATTTTGGTGTTTTTGTTTTCTTGCTTTACAGTTTGAGAAGAAGTTACATGAGAAAATTACCCTCATGCACTGAATCCAGTGTTGTTCAGTGGTGATAAGCAAACTAAATATAGCCTGAACAACACAAACAAGCATCTTGAGCTTTGGTGCATTCCAGCTGGCTGAGACAGATAATTGACCCGTCTTGGCAACTCGGACTGGATAACAGGTACAATCATGAATCTTTTTGAGCGATCAGTCCAGTTAAAGAGAGCTTCAGGAAATTCCAGCTGCAGAACCCCCCCCCCCAAAAACCAATTCCTCCACACTCAGAAGCTGAACAGAAGTTGGAACGTTAATAGAAACCTAAATTGGTTTTAGAGTTATAATTTGTTTTTCTCCATACAGTCATAGCCGTTGTGCAATTTTATGGTTTTCTTTTCAAGAAATACAATAACCAATTGTCCCGGGCTTCCTTTTGTTTTCCAGAGTTTTTGAAATAGATGAAAGTGCTGGTCAGGTTGGAAGTATTAAAGTACGATCGTTTGTTCTCCAGGCACTTCTGAAGGCGAATATTCTCAACCGTACGAACATGTGCTTTATCAGAGTCATCAGAGCTTCACACTGATATCCCCACACTTTTCCATGTTACTCTGGTAAAAGAAATTCCTACATTCTACATACATGAATGAATGCACATGCTTTCTAGCGACATAAACTTCATGTGTTTTTAGATAGTTAGAATTACAATCCGCACAGTAATGCAATGCAAGTACACTTGCTTTGTTGCTGTGAGCATTACTATAAATGGTCTTTTACATCCGTTGCTTGTCTGGTTAGTTGTGGCATGTGTTAATATGTTAACAAAGTCAGATCAACAAAATATCTTCTTTTGTGTTCAGTAGAAGAAAGGTTTGGAAAAACTTGTGAGTAAATGATGACAGCATTTTCATTTTTGGGTGAACTATCCCTTTAATCCCTTCTGAATTTAACTGAGAATGCCTTTTAAAATTACAATTAAATTCTTGAATTTGAATTGAGGTTGCAAACAGTAAGCAAATTGCAATTCGAATTTGAATGTAAGAAAGCAGAATTAAAATACATCAAAATTCAAAGAACCAGTCGTTTTTAACTCAAAATAAAAAGTTCATCAAGACAAACTTTGAAAGTCTTGGAAAGTTTTTTAAAAAGTTTGAAAGGCGTTACATTTTTAAACAATCTTTTATTGTTTATAAAAATAGATAGATTTTTAGCTTTGCAGGTTTTTGAGATATATATATATATATATATATATATATATATATATATATATATATATATATATATATATATATATATATATATATATATATATATATATATATATATATATATATATTATTATTATTATTTTTTTTTTTTTTACTTACGAAAACTTTGTGAGCGAAGAAACTTTGGCATAAACATATTATTTCTGTTAATTTGTAGCCTACAAATAAAAGCACATCACATATTCCTTTAGTCACAGATACAAGCGTATTGAATCAAACACATTCTTAAAATACTTTTTTTTTTGTGTGACAGTATTCGTGCTTCATATTAGATCTAAAATAAACTCCAAGGCATTATCTGTCAGAAATGTCAAAATTCATTATAATCACTGTCAAGAGTATTTCTGGATATTTGTGTTATGAAAATCTCTCATGTTGTTGAGGATTGTTAAATGATCTTCAGCATTAGTACATTTGCATTTAATCATTTAGCAGACGATTTTATCCTTACCAGTGAGGAGAGCAATAAAAGCAATCAAACTAACAGTAGGGCAACAAAATGCAAGTGCTGTGACCAGTCCCAGTTAGTCCAGCTTATTTTAAATAAAACAAATAAATACATAGAATAATAACAGATTAGTAACTGCTTTTATTAACAGGTCAAGTGTTGACAAAAAAGATGCGTCTTTAGCAGTTTCCTGAAGATGGCTAAAGGCTAAAGGAATAGTCCAGGTTAAGGTTCGGGAAAGAGATTTTGTGCCTCTTTGGGATGATGGCACCACAAGACGCCGTTCACTTGCAGAATGCAAGATTTTGGAGAGCACATAAGTCTATGATAGTGAGTTTAGGTATATGCGTGCAGAGCCAGTGGTCGTTCTGTAGACAAACATCAGTGCCTTGATTTAGTAGTAACAAAGTAACAAGCACATATTCTCACTCCTGTCAAACTGCACTACAATATTTGACTACAATTCAGCATGTCATTTCCTGTGACTGATGATGTGGTTTGTACCACTATGACGTTGACAGGGGTTCTGCGTGAACGGTAGCGTAGATTGACATGAGCTGTGTTCGAAATCTCCCCCTATACCCTCATTCACTATTCCCTACATCACTACACTAATATAGTTCAGTTGAAGGAGTGAATGAAAACGAGTGAGTGAATTCGGACGGGCTTCTGCTTTTGTGTAGTTTGTGCTTGTTGTTTAATAATCATTGGAAACTTAGCAAACTAGCAGCTCTAGTAGTAATGAAAAGATTTATCTTCAACTTTGTCATGGAAACTTGCATAAACCTTAATTAAACAATTTAATAATCAATTAAAAAGGAATTCATACCTGTGTGATATTACACTGTACCCACATTGGACCAGCGGATTGCAAAATGGATGGATGGATGATTCAGCAACGGCGCCATCTACTGGTGAGACGCGGGAATTCATTCGACGAGCGACTCTCACAGTGCAATATGGGTATTCTGTATCAGTTGGACACTTGTTATTGCGGTGCATTGTGGGATTGAATGAGTCCTCTACGGTTTCAGACACCACAACAAATGGCTGTCCCTTCAAAAAGTGCCCTATTTACAGGTATGGGGCAATTTCAGACACAGCCATGAATTTGGTGAAAATGTAACGTGCACGGCCTTCATGCACTCGTTCTGAACTGACATCTGTCATAAATGAAGCAATAACCAGTGATTGACATGTCAAGGCTACACCTTTAACAGGCACGTTTTCCTGAATGGATGTACTTTAGCGGACAGAGAGCATTGTGCTGCAATGCTTTCTTGCATTATTCAGGTTGTGAACTCTGAATGATCTGCAGACGTTTGGACTGACTTATGTATGTCCAAGAGTAATGATGCAGACGTTCAGAACAGCCCGCAGCCAATAATGCTAAACGAGCCGCTGTCTCATTCTGGCCATCTTCATCCACTAACCCTCAGCCTGAGAAGTTTGCTTTATTTTCTTTTTGGTTTGACAAGGTAATTTCTTTATTGCGGAGAAAAATGAGGGAGAGTTAAAGCATCTTGTGGGTCGTTCACGGTCCAGAGGGCTTCCTGTGACACATCATGTAATGCAGTGAAGAATGTTTGCAGACACGACACTCATGCAAATGATCAACGGCGCTTCTGAAGCGACATTATTCACATGCTGAGTTTGTGTTTTCATTTCATTTGAGCTGCAGTAGATTTATGCATATTTGAATGAACATGTTTGTCTGCACAAAAGATAATGCCATTCTTTTTTTAGTGTTTTGCTCTACCGTTTTTATGTTATTCTGGGTGGTTGCCAGGGTGTTGCTATGCAGTTGCTAGGGCTTCTGGGTGGTTACTAGTTGTTGCTCATGGTTGCTAAGATTAAGCATGCTGCCAGGCTGTTGCTATTTAGTTGCTAGGGGATTCTGGGTGATTGCTCGGGCATTGCTCTGTGGTTGCTAGGATGTTGTCAGAGTGATGCTATGCTGTAGCTAGGGCATTCTGGGTGGTTGCTAGTTGTTGCTTAGTGGTTCCTAAGATAAAGTATGCTGCCAGGGTGATGCTATGTAGTTGCTAAGGTATTCTGGGTAATTGACCGTTCGCAAAAGCCACGCCCCCTAGTTATTGTTACTACGCCCGTCAAACAATTGAGAAACAGACACATGGCTGGGTTGAGCTCCATACCGGTATAAGTGATTGGTTTTGGAGTAATGCAGCAGACATATCCTCCAGGGCACGACAGAAAGGGCTGCAATATGCAGTGGAGGGATATGTTCAAAATGGTAAAATAAGCAAAGACGGGAATATTACAACAATCGAGGCCAGTGCTTGAAGTGGGGGAAAAAGGTGCCAGTAGGCTAACTGTTACTCTCTTGCATTGGCAAATCATGACATTTGAGATTAATACAGTAAAAAACAAAACTTGAAGATATTGCTGGTACAACAACAATTTATTGTTATTTATTAATATAAATGTATTTAAACAAGTCGTGTGTGTGTGCTTGTGTGCAAACGGAACTCCTCCAAGTCTGCAAGTCCAAAATACATTTAGGCTATGGTGAGTTTACTACATTTTATTTTATTAAATGCATTTATGGTGAGATTATTATATTTTCATGTCAATCTGTGTTCGTTTTGACCAAGAACCATGCGCTGTCACTTTAATTCAGCGCGTGCAGCACAGCAAAAATAGACTCGGTGCAGAAACGACTGCTGCATCCGCGTACAGTGTGAAAGCTTTACCTGTTAACACGGGTGTGAAAAAAAAAAAACCCCACTGTAAACGGACTACGGAGTATATGTGAAACGGGCGTGACTGACGCTTATATATTATATACGCTGACATATGTATGCTTATTAATCTTCGAGGCATTTAGCTGTGAGTGAGGTCTGCATTGTCGGCATCTTTCCGCTTGTGTCTTGGGTTTTGGAAAGGCGAAAAAAATCCCTCCCTCTAAACTTTTGGGGTACCTAGTGTCAGACTTGCAGGTGCCATAGGCGTATCGTTTCACCATGTGCTGAAATCGCAATGTTTGACGGAGGTCCTTCTCCTTAGTTACAGTTGCTAAGCTAGGATTGGACGAGGACCGTTCGAGGGCGGGGTTTTGCGAACGGTCAATTACTACACCATTGCACAGTGGTTGCTATGCATTGCACAGTGCTATGCAGTTGCTATGGTGTAATGCTTGGTTGTTAGTTGTTGCTAAGTGGTTCCTAAGATAAAATATGCTGCCAGGGTGTTGCCATGTAGTTGTTAGGGTATTCTAGGTGATTGCTAGGATGTTATAGGATGCTATCAGGGTGTTGCTATATAGTTGCTATGGTATTCTGAGTAATTGCTACGGCTTTGCACAGTTGTTGCTAGGATGTTTGTATGATGTTGCCAGGGTAATGCTATGCAGTTGCTATGGTGTAATGTTTGGTTGCTAGTTGTTGCTAAGTGGTTCCTAAGATTAAGTATGCTGTCAGGTTGTTGCTATGTATTTGCCTGGGTATTCTGGATAATTGCTACACCATTGCACAGTAATATTATACGATGTTGCCAGGGTGTTGCTATCATATACTGGGGGGTTGCTAGTTGTTGCTCAGTGGTTGCTAAGATTAAGTATGCTGCCAGGGTGTTTCTAGGGTATTTGGGGTAATTGCCAGGGGATTGCTACTGTATGCAGTTGTTATAATAGTGTTTTAGTGTGTTGCTATGCAGTTGGTAGGGTATTCTGGGTGGTTGCTAGGGTTTTTTTCAGGATGTTGCCAATAGATTTAATTTAATACCTGGATCTCATCACTCTGAGCAATAGTAATAGTGAAGACTGAACAAACAGCACTAATAATAACTTTGAGATACAAAGAATGAAAGGTCTTCCAGATATTTCCTTTGAGCTTTGTGGCACATCTGTTTACTTCGCCTGTGTGTGATAAACTGCTGCTCGGTGTTGATAATGCTTCAGTGGAGAGTCACAGATTCATTTGCCAGTCAGCGGACTGTTACGCTCCGAGAGGAACGAGTATTTAGCTTAAAGCACCTTTTCCTACAGTACATGTTTCCCTGCAATGCCTCCAGGAACAAGTTCAAAAGTGGCCGTGTTTAGATGAGAGCAATATATATATATATGCATGAAATCCCTCGGCTCGACCGGCGGCTCTTGGCACAGGACGAATAGATCACGGGGGTGGGAGTCTGCAATTGTTAACGTTTTTCTGATACGCATCCGTAAAATGTTTTCCATGTCGTGCTCTTGAAACGCTGTAGTTTGGGAAGAAAACAGACATCTATAAAAGTAAATTGCAGCCCAGCAGAACCCTTGCTTATGTTTATTTTGTCAGAAGCGTTTTGCCGACAGCATTGAAGAATCGTGATTATTCAGAACCGCATGTAGGTTGAGCAATTCATATTTCTCCTAAATGGCTCGCTGTCAACGTGGGCTGTTATAAACCCACTTCAGAGTAAATCCAATTATCACATAAGAAAAAGCAATCCATATTCAGATATGTAATTATACGCAACACCTTTCCTGTTTTTAAAAGGCCAAGCATACAGTGCCCTCTAAATGGCATCGCTTGTTTGTTTATCATAAATGAATGAAGTCCATTGTTGACACACAATGACATCTATGCAAATCCCTTCTACTGTGTTTCCCGGGATTATTTATGAATTGACGCTCATCTAATAGTTTTCATTGTTAGCATGTCAGAGACCTTATTTTCATGCACACTTCATACTTGTGTGACTTTGGCGAAAAGTCATTTGAATTAGCGAGCATTGCAGCAAAGGCCGGGTCATGCATTTATGCACAAACCCATATATTAATGAACAATTATCTGCTAAGCAGCATTAGAGACTCTTAAATAAACAGGCCATTTTGCCGCAGTTGCTATGGGACACGCTCTTAGCAACTGTAATTAACAGCAACAACTAATTAAAGAGGTAATGCACAACTCTTCAAGCTGCTACGCCGCTGTAAATATTTTTGCGGGCCGCTTTCCAAGTAATTGCTGGTGGAATCAGTTTTTTTGCCCTCAAAATATTTGCTAACTTCTTTCTGACTGACAAATTGTCCCTCAAACGAAGCATGAAGGTGTTTCTCCCTCGTCGTACCGCCGTTTCGAGAACGTCTCGGCTCAGATGTGCTGTGCGGTGAACTGTGAACCCAATCCCTCTCGATCAAACATGAAATCACTCTTGCTATATCTGAGAGCTCTGGTTTTATGACAAGTTAAAGGGATAGTTCACCCCAAAATGAACCTAGCTGTCATCATTTACTCACCTTCATGTCGTTTCAAACCTGCATGACTTTCTGTCTTCTGTGAATTATGAAATGAGACGTTTAGCACATTGCCCACGCTGTCATTGTCTATACAAAGGAAACAGACAGTGAGCAGGAGCCGTCAAGCTTCAAAAAGGACAAAAAGCATCATGTTATATGACAGCTTTGTTACAGTAACAAAGTTAATTTTTTTTCATGCATTTTGCAGATGCTTTTATCCAAAGTTTTATCCAAATTTCAATTCATGCATTCTGATTCAAACCCATGACGTTGCTGCATTAAGATGCATCATACCATCAAATGTCATTATAGTCTCGTAACAAATTATGTTGCATCTTTTGGTAACATTTACAATAAAGTCTCATTTGTTAACAATAGGCTGATGGTGTTTCTGACATCACAAACTACCTTGTAACCAATCAGATCAACGTGTGATCGTCAACGAGTGGATCTCTGAGCTGGAGTGAGTGAGTGGAGGCGGGGCTAATTTACATATTCACAGAACCGCATATAATGAGGCAAGAGTTTAGAGTTATGTTCAAGCAATTTTAAGGCAAAAAGAAAATACTTTTAAATAAGTCATTTTGTGTTCAAAGATGAGTTTTAAGGGATACAATTATTGACTACAGGGGGATTTTAATAAATGCAACAGCATTTATTAACTAAAAATAGATAACTGTTAAGCCGTCAAGCTTCTAAAAGGACATCCTGTTATATGACAGCTTCATTTCAGTACAAAATGAACACAGTGAAATTTTTATATAATGTATTTATATCCATGCATTTGGCAGATGCTTTTATCCAAAGTGGCTTGTCTTGCATTGCAAAGCAGCTTTACAGAAAATTATGATTTTAATATTCAAAATATGTTATTCTTAATATCTTCATGGCCTTATAGTTGCATTTAGCAGATTACAGTTGGACAATAATATAGTATTTACATTTTGTGGCGATATAAACAATCAAGTTTTTGCTTTATATTATCAGTAGCGAACCGTGACACTTATAACTTGGCCCTCTCACCCCTTCCCTCATCAGGAAAAAAGCTTACGCGTCCTCTTCTATAATACTGCATGTTTCCTTTGACAGGAAATGCTACAAGCAAATATCACCAAAATAGAATAATTGCATTATCACACAACCGGTGTGTGCATTTCAGTGGAATATGGTGACAACTGGCCACAAAACCAACAAAATTCAATGTAAGCAATGCATCAACTTTTATTAACTATTTTATCAGCGTCTTTTTTTTTTATTTTTTTTTATCATGTTCCCCAGTGGGCGGAACGCGTTATAATCTTAGCAATAACAAGGCAGATTTGAAGGGGTTATTTCCTCAAAAAGATTTAGATGTTTATTTTTTATATTATATTTCTAAAATAATTCCTAAAATAACATTACAACTGATGACTTTTTATTAAATATTGTATTTGTTTGGGCCCTCTCTGGCAGTTCCCCTCTGTATAGTATATATTTCTTTATGTTAGTGTTCTGTATGTGTGTGTTTGTGCTGCCGTGTCATCTTTACATGTGTTACTTACCCATCTTAAGGCATAGCAGATGCAGTGTGTCAATAACAAACAACCTTTAATGTTATTTCCACTTCCTCACCCGTGTTATCATCTGTTATCCAGCACAGCAGCACAAGGGAACTAAAGCAGAGCTTTCCAGGAACAAAATCCCAGCCGGCGTAATATGTGGAAGCAAAGCCAGAGCCGTGATCCAGAGATTTAAGGAAGTTTGTTTATATTAGATGTGGAAGTGCCGCTGAAATGATCAGTTTTCAGTCTCACGGGGACTGGTGAAGCATTACTGTGACTCTGATAGCATGTTGCAGCATCCACTGAATGAGTTGCTGTGTTATGAGGTCTGACGGAGTTAAGAGCAACGAGTAGAGTTTGCCAAATAATAATAATAATAAAAAAAACATTCTTTTTACAACACCACCATGATGGCAATAACATTTTAGCATACCAGTACCATCATGTAGGTGAGAAAATCTCCAGTGAGATCTCTTTACTTTCTCAAGTCTTTCTTATCGATGTTAAATGAAGAGGAAATGGAAACATTTGTCTCAGATTTGTTTTATCATCATGTTTTTACAGGATCAGATGATCTGAACTGCTATCAACATTCATTTTATAGCACTATACTGTATACGGAAACACTCTATAAGGTTATTATTAAGTTGTTAAAATTAGATGGCTACATTAATTAACATGAACTTACAATGAAAAATACTTCCAGTCTTGGTTAATTTTAACATTTATCATTATTAAAATCTGAAATGGTATCTGTTGATATTATTTAATTGACCTGAGCTAACATCAACAAATGAACGGTTGTATTTTTTATAAACTAACTTTAACTAATGGAACCTTATTGTAAACCGTATACACTAAAAAATCTCCACTTAATTTAAATTCAGATTTGAAGTATACTCAAAGTGCCTAAATAAGTCATTTGAACGATTTTTTTTGTCTAATTAAATCTCATGTAACCTTAAAAAAATTAAGTTGAAATGGTAAAATTATTTTGATGAGTTAAAGTAATGGTAAAACATGATCATATTTTTTACTATATATACTGTATGACTCATTTGCGTCTTTTTATTTCTCCTGCGGAGTTATCTAAGCAATAAGTTTCTCCTGTGGTTTGATCATCTTGCCGTTTGTATCGCGGTACAACCATGTTTGCTTTATTTATATACTATTATGTGTTTAAATACATCAAAATCCGGTGTATCCAATCACAAAGTGTACAGTAGTTTAATAATCGTCTGAGGATGTTTAATATCCATATCTAGCTGTTCTTTTCATGCTTAGAACAATCATCGTAGGAGTGATGTTCTACAGACGTGATGCTTGCTCAACTGATTTATCAACTCATATTTGTCAACACATATATGATGCCTGTAACCTTCCTTATAGGTGCAAATGCTGATGTGTTGCCAGCATTCACCACACATTTGCATAGCATTTGAATGATGGGAATTATGGTAATTTCGACAGCCAGTTTGGCGTCTGAGGATAGAGTGAGAGCTGCAAGCACTCGTTTTCTAAAAGTGAGAGTATAATCAGTTAGATGTTGACCTTCCAATCCAAACAGATGGTCCTCAACACTGCCAGAGAACGAACGAGAAACCAAGATGGTAATTAGGTCGGATAAATATTCTTGGCTGATTCTTATGAGTTGTGAATTTTCACACCAGTCGGAGAATGACACTTGTTCTGTGTGTGTTTGGCAAGCCGGTGTGTGCATGTGTCAATCCCAATCCATCAATCAAAAACTATCATGAGACTACCATGGAGTTTTTTTTTTTTTTTTTTTTGGATATGGCCAGGTGTTTCTATTTGTGTCGGATTACTATCCCATCTTTAAAATTGACTTTGATTCCTTAACTAATCATTTTGAATTTCTGAACTGGTTTAAATAATTAATTCAAAAGAACTGATTCAAACGAGTCCATTTGAATGAGTTGATTCAACGAACAAATTCTTCGGATCAGTTCTTTCAGTTCAGTTCATTTGAGTCAATTATTTAGAAACGATTCATTTGAATCTGTACTTTCGCTGATCTAGTGGCCAAAAATTATGTCAGGTGTAGGAAAATTTACATTCTCAACCTTAATTCAACAAATATTAAAAATTTGTAAGCATATTGTGTAGTTGTGCTTAAAGTCAATTGTTTTATTTGTGATAACGCAATTAAACATGCCAAATTGTGCCGACATTGGCCAGGTTGTCATACAAAGAAATTTTGAACAAAACAAGAGAGAACCAATGAAATATTAATAAGTGATTATGCTGTAGTCAATCAGGACTAACTAAAGAAAGGTAGCTTTCACAATGAATGCAGTTTCAGTGAGAAACATGCTGTGATAACGATGTGTCCCTCAGGTGAGAGAGTAGTCTGAACGCGTTGTTCTGTTGTGTTCTTTGTCTCATAAAATACCCTCAGAGCACTGAGGAAAACAGCCTCAAAAATAAACCGGAGCTTAGCGTTAAACAATCGAGCTGTCCACAAGAGGCCTGAATAACTGAATAACACTTGTTAATGCAGAAGTCCGTTCATGAATGTGGTAATAATTGAGAAAAGCGTCGCCCAGCAAGACGCTGCCATGAACATTATAACTGCAACCTTGCAAAGTGAAGCCACAGTGGGAAGGACATGTTTTGAACGACTGCTATCAAAGGATCTTTTCTTTTAGTTTGTTAGATGCTTTGTAAGGCAGTTTGTAAAGAAATTCAACACTAATATATTCAGCCATGTTAACAGAATTTATTAATGATAAAACTAGATTTGCATTACCTGAAGGAAACATATAACATTCAATAAGATGAATGTGCAGATAGAAGAACCAACCTTGTTCAGTTACTCTAGAATGTGTATGCTAATGAGCTAGACTAGCCTGGAAAATGCCATTTATGATTAGAATTAATGTCAGATTGTATTAACTCTTGCTTGTAAATACTCTTGTGTACTGTATGTTTATTTCTTGTTCTTTCTTGTCATTATTTGGCTTAGCTTCAGCTATGATAAAGAGGCATCCACTGCAATGCGTGTTCATGCATTTTGGGGGCGGAGCAATGAAGGGAGGGGCGTGTTTAAATCAATAGTGTTTTTCAGAAATCGTTTTACTGAAACTTTAAAATAGATTAGAGCGGTTTTTGCATGTTTTTTCCAGTAGGGCTGCCCCTACTAAAGCTTTTTCAAGTTGATTAGTAGTCATTCATTTAAGCCATTAATGCACAACATTTTCTTATTATTGTGAGATTACACAAATAAAAGTAGACCCTATTTTAAGATGTTTCTGCTGTTGTCAGGAAAAAATGCGAGTGATCGCGTCGGCGCCTCCATGACATGCAGTAAAGTGGTACAATATATGCCTAATAATAGAGGACATTTATCTAGGTTAACGTTAGAGCAAGTGGCCATGCAAAGTTGCTACTAACATGTTTCAAATGATTATCCATATTTGAGGTTGATGGATGATAGGGAAACGTTTGGATTTCGTGCTCGATATGTAATACCTCAAGAACTGCCGTGAACAATCTGTCCCTCACAGACTATGTGACATCGCCACCAGGTTTTTATTTCTGCAACTAACTAATACTAATACTATTTTTGTCTACTAAGCCTTTAGTTGACTATTAGGGGGAAGCCCTAGCCGCCAGTATGTTTTCTCTTAAATTGACTAAATTGATGAAATTGACAGCTAGTGGTTGAAATGGGTACTGCAGTCCAAATTCAAAATATTGGAGAGAGTTGTTTCTCCTGTTGCCAGATTGAGGACATGCAACAGGAGCTTGCGCAGTTGACAATAGAAGGCAACAAGCCATTTAAAATGCCTCTGGACATAGAGCTTTTTAGATGGAGGCCATGGCTTTTTAGGTCAGGTAGAATCTGTGATCTCTGACCTAGTTTGATTGCTGGCTTCATTGGCTACAATACGCTGGGTTTTCTGCCAACTAGCAACCTGGGGGGGTTGAAATACTATTGGGTAAATTGGCAAATCACACAGACAAAAACAAAAACAGACATTCTGTCAGGAAACACACATGCATTTCATAGTTGAATAACTGGCTGTTGCATTGATTTTCAGAGAAACAAGCATGTGAGCCTGTGCTTACAGTCAAAAAAAATATATATACAGCACCTTTAATGTTAACTAGCCTAATGTAGTAAACTAATGGTAACAAATAGAACCGTTTTGTTGTGTTTCCAAATAATTAAAGTGAATGAAGTTTGTATATTTGTATCTGAATAATGTGCAGAATATGATGTAGAAGAATATTTTGCTGCACTGCAAACACTGTATATATTGCGCTGTTGTGCTCCTTTCATGGTCCTGTGATCAATTGTTTATGAGCCTGTATTGCAGTCAGGCTGAACGCACGGTCATCCAACACTTTGAGAGCCGAACACTCTGTTAATATCAGTGCCACAAAAGCCCGACCCAGCTTCAATAACACAAAATGTAATCTTTTGAGCTTGTAATTTCAGACATTTTGGGACTGTGCTGCTTTCTCTCATTCATCACGAAAAAAACCTTGTTGTGAGGTACACCACCTCTCTCGGAGCTCCACAGTTGTCTTAAGCAGAGAACGATTGATTCCTGACACAGCTGAATCCATCACCCTCACGGCAGAAAAGCCCACGTAGAGTTAATCAGTCCTGCAAATGGACCGCAGGATCTGTGTTTGTGTGTGTGATTTGCTTAAAGTTCTAAAGTTTAACGTGTAATCCATTATGCAACTTATCTCATCCAGCTTCAGTGATCTTATCTTTGCTCTCACCTAGACATGTTCTTTCTCCTCTGCACACGTGTGTGTTTCCATCCTCATGTAATGCTCCTTCATTATGTGCTCCTCCTGATAGCGCTGGATTATCGTTATAAGGGGTTTTAATTATGTGATGTTAATGATTTAGCCTACACTAGAGGCCAATCTTGTGCCAAATTGATGTTGAAAGAGGCATTTTGTGTCAATGCCAGTGTTGGTTTAGAGCCACTGAGAGACTATTTGGGATTTCTGTTCTAGACTATTGCTATATTTTACTTAGTTTTAATCTTTTTTTTGGTCATTTTTAGTACTATTATTTATTTTTTCATTTTGTTTTTTTGAAGAGACCATATTATGCCCTTTTTTTAAAGTCTTGATTTTGTTTTTGGGCTCTACTAGAATAAATTTTCATGCTTTAATGTTCAACAAACATTGTTTTTCCCATATTCCCCATTGTCCCCGTTGTCTGTCAGTAAGGCTCTGGGGTGCATTTCCTGAAAGCATAGTTAGCCAGCTATTGTCGCAAGTTCCATCGTTATCAACGTAGTTCAATGATTTGACGTTTCCCAAAACAATAGTTCCAACGAACATTCGCAAACAGCATCGCAAACTTAGCACTACAGCTCTTGATTTTTGTTTAGAAGCATAGTTTCCTGATAAATGAATTCTTCATATAATATACATTATCTTTCAGCGTATATTTTTGCGTGTCAACAATCAGCGGATTTTTGAATAGTGCACATGTGTGTAAAATGCACAAGGGAACTCCAGAGTATGAAGTATGAGGGAACCCACGATTATTAAAACATCAGTTAAAGCAAAATTACATGAAACAAAACAGTGAAGTCATTGGGCATAGGGGCTCGGGGATCTTGAATAGAATAATCAGCAGAAGTCGTTACTCCTCAGCCCTGCACGTGACGTCATTAATGACAGGCCTATATTGTTGAACCAGTGTGGTTTAAATGACAGAGGTGTGACCAAGCTACTACGGTTTTCAGGAAACAGTTGTGTCTGGTTGGTTAGTTTCTCCAACGATGCATCGTACTATTAGCCTGGATGCCGGCCGAACTTAGCCCCGCCCACAACATTTGAGGTCGGGAAGTTCGGTCTGGACTTGATCCGTTGTGGAGCAATTATGCTCGAACCGGAGCTGTTCGGACCAATCAAATTGTCAGGGTGGGCTTTATACGACGATGGACAGATGATCAACAGTAACATAATAATCCACGTCACCAAAGAGCGCTTGGGTTGAATTCGTTTACAACAAAGATGGCTGCCGCTGGAGAATTGAGATGTGTAGATCCCGCCATCGCGTCTGGTATAGAAGATATCGACAGCGCATTAATTTTAAAAGAGGAACAGAGAACCGCGATCAAGGCATTTGTCGATCGGAAATGTTAAATGAATAACATACATCACTTACTCCGTTGCTCTGATTGGTTGTAGGCCTATCCAATTGAGTGCAGAGGCATTTTCTTTCCTGGTTCGGTTGAAACGCCCCATAATCACAGCCCAATGGAGCAATATCAGACTCATATTCTGACTAGAATCTGAGTATGACGACGTCAGGCTATCCTACTATGGTAGTTAACCAGCAAGTTACATCGTTGAACTGGAAACGGACCTCAGTTCCTGTCTCTATGAAGCCCCTCTTTACGAAAACCGCAATGTGCTCTGATTGGCTTGCAGGTCTTGGTTTAGCTGGTCTCCCAACCTGGCCAAGCTTGTGTTTAGCTGGTTTATTTGCTTCAGGCATCTTTCCTGGGCATGATCATCCAACCTTCCTTTGGAAAAATTCTAAGACTGCATCACATGCATCTTTTGCAGAGAAGATCGCAGATTGGAACAAGTAAAAAAGATTTAGGATTCAGCCATGAATTGACTCAATAACAACACCTAATATTTGTTTGTGCTAATTAGAGTTGTTAGCAATTGTGAGTTGAGTCTCCTGTGTGAGATTTCCACTAATCCCATGAGCTCCTGTTTTATACATTAGCCATAATTTGTGTTAAAATAAGTGCTATTGTCTCTTTAAGATTATAAATATTCAGCTAAGCTCATGCTGCTTCTCAAATGAGCTCATTTCTACGTTTTTTAAACCTACAATTCACACAGCAGTGCATGAGGTCTCGGATGAGCCTGTGTGTTTTGTCACGTGCATGCAGGCTGCCATATGCCTCGCTCACAGGCATCGCTGAGGGTGTGTAACCGGCTTCAGACTCATGCTGTTTCTCCCAGATTTACTCAAAACCCTGAGGCGGCTCATCACTATGAGAGCCGCTGCGCCAATCAACACGATAAAGTGTACAAGTGGTCCATCCTAAAATTTCATGTTTATTGAGGTGCGATTACTGAAACTAATTTTTTGGGAACATTACTTTAACTCATTACATTGCATTATTTTGTATGGAAAGTGAGGCGTTAGTTATTTTGCATTATTTCTTCCTCACCATCAGTTGGTTTTAAGAACATTCTCTTGCAGAACGTAAGTGTTATGCTTAGCTATATATTCAGGGCTTGACATTAACACCAACCAACCCGCCAAATGCGGGTGTATTTCAGCAGTGGCGTGTAACGCAGTCACTCCTAATAGACACTTTGGTGGGTTGAATTTTATATATAATATAGATTTTTCAATTGTAGTCTTTTAAAAAGGCATCTGAAATAATAAACTAAGTGCAATGTAGTGTTGTCAAAAATATAGATTTTTTGATTCATAACGATACTGAAATATCTGAAACGCTTCAAATACTTATTTTCCACAGAATAGATACACGATACCAGCTGCTCTTTCTCTCTCTCTCATCTCTCCGTCAGTGAGTGACATACAAACCCGCCTCTCCTCACTCACCCTTTTCTTTTGCTCAGGATGAATATTGTTGGTGTTACAGGGCTTTAATTTCGGTGTGGGATTGCTCATGTTGCGCATAATTTTACTCATTCCCGCAGATATTGTGCTCACAGCCAAAGTGCTCACAAATAAAGCCACCTCTCAGTACTAAATTTAGTTATTTTTCACAGCCTATTGCTCTTAAACAGTCAAACACACAAAATAATGTCAAAATGCTGGTCTTGGCGAGTATTCACGTAAACACAGTCAGTTATGTTTTAAGTGAACATCAACAGGTGAGAAATAAAACGCGTGCATAACAGTATAATGGATCCGTGCGTCAGGTCTTAAAGTGACAGCAGCCTAATATTCCTACTGCCAAATTATGAGATAATATTAAAAATATCTATATGGCCGTTTTTTCCCATGGTATCGATGTCAAAATTGTGGCCTGTGAAGATGGCGGCTAGTAACTTTTTACATACAACAAAAATTTACAGAACATTAAAATGAAAAGAATTGGAGGTCATGGACCTTTAAAACAGCTATATACTTCAGTACGTATCCCGCTGAGAATTATCTGAGTCATTCTAGTCTCACTCTCACATAGGCCACTTGGGAATAAAGGTATTGTGGCAGTTGATCCCAGCATGCAAGTCTTGATACTGCCGCATCAGTCGCGCATTGACTGGCAAACAGTCACTTTAAGAGCTTGAGAGAAGAATTGATCTATTTATCCCAGTGAAAACCCCTAGAGGAGATGGCAAAGCAGCCCGGCTACTCATGTGTAACAAATTGTATCCAGCAGCACACCTCTGTGAGCCACTGTCGCTTCAGAGAGAAGAGCACGATTCCCCACAGGACGTGCAGAATCAAATCAGCATTCAGCCAGAAGAGAAAGTGACCACAACCACCTAAACGAAGCATCTTAAGTCCAGTGACGCATGCGGTAACAGCTCAACACAATTTCTTTAAAAGTTTCGACCCTGAGAGTTTTGAAATTTGCAGGCTGATAAATCAAGATGGGGCTGTCAGATGGGCCGGCTTCAACAAATCTTCAACAAAGTGTTCACATACTCAGTGGGTATAGAAATAATGATGTCTTATAATGTAGGCTCTCTGATAATGCTCACCACAATTTTATTTCTCCTCAAAACAAAAATCAAAACTCAGAAGTCTCGTTCACACCAAGAAGGTATACGATAAAGATTACTATAACGGTAACTATATTAGAATCCACTGTAATGCACGATATCATTCTGTTTATTATAAGCACACGCTGCGGTTTTGTCGTCTGTCACTTTAAATGCTCGATCTCTTTAAAGTCCACATGAAATCAAAATTGACCATATTTACTTTGTTTGCCTAAATTGATCGTTTTGTGGTGAACAATTCATCCATGCAAGTCAATCCACACAAAAAATTTTTTTGGCTTCGTAATCTTTAATCAAAATCTGAAAATGCCCCTCCCCTCTGCATTGGAGGACCTTCTCTGATGACGTAGATTTGACGGCTTGGTTTGGGAAACGCTTAACCACTCCCCTCAAACCGTTAGTCTGTTATGAGCAGAGATGGAGAGGAGGAGCGCTAGAGTAAAACCCTGCCCTCTGTTCAATCAATATTCCTTTTCACTGGGAAATACGTCACAACACTGGAGAAAAGTCGTTTGCAACTTCCGGTTCACGCGGACTTTAAAGTCAGGACGGATTCTGATTGGCTGTCAATGTTTTTATCGTTCATCAGCTGGTTGTGGTGTGGCGACAAATGAGCACCTTATTTTTCTTTAAAACCTTTAAAAGTCCCATAAATGATCTATTCTTTCCATTGTTTTCAAGTAGTGTTGCATTCTGAGAATTGTTTGAGTAGAAATTGACATCTCCGACTTTTGTTTTCAGGTTTTATTGTTGAGATCTTTTTAAATCTCTAGAGGAGATGCATGTGAGATTACTTTTTTAGTCTTTTCGACGTCTCAATTTGCTCTCCATTCAATCTCATTTCAGTCCAAGGAGAGAGTTAAGATGTTAAACTGGTCTAATTGGAGTTGTTCTCTTTCCAGTGGGTGTACTAACAGCACTAACCGCTCGGAGGCTTGTTGGGAGAAAATCTCATTGAGCTGTTGTGTGAGAAGCAAACACCCTCTCCGGATGAAAGCTGCTTTTGGACGTGCTGATTTGAATGCGATTCTTCCCACCTCTACCTATTAACAGCTAAATGAGTATCAGAACGCTAATTACTCATGGACCACTGCAGTGTTTGATATTACCGTGCCTATTTACCGCGTCCTGTGTGACTGTGTTCAAATAGCTCAGTTCTTTATAATTGGCTGGATGCAGGATGTTCGAGAGGCTTTGAACAGTTATTTGCTTGAAAGAAGGATTGTGTTGAAACGCTGTTCATCCTGCACCGGGGTTCTGGGAACATTTCAAACACCGTTCATTCATAACGATGTTCACTAATGACTGGAATCCACACGGCGAACCGCGCCAACCGATGATTCTCATTTTGATTCCGCTGATGTGATCGTGCTGATCTGAAAGAAATAGACTTGATTGTCCTTCAAGTCCTTGTTTTCCTGAGAGAGCTGAAACTTGGCTTCAATTTTGGACTGCAGTGTTGGAAGAATATTCAAGGAGGGATTTATTGTTGTTTGAGTAGGTTAATGTGGTTTGCTCAGATGATATGATTTACATCTTTAGGCCTTGATGTCGACTGTCTACAGCACATCAAGGATGTCTGTAATACATGCAGGAAGCCATTCGTTGGTATTCCCCATTCATCTGGTGTCGGATACGTGATTTGAAACCTGCCTTTTTCACTCATGGGAACCACAGAAGTGTTCCTGCGCTTCGTGAACTAGCCAAGCTAGATGGAAATGCAAACTCATAACTGTAAAACTCTGTCGGTATACAAGTATTTGCATATTAGAATGGCTCCAACTATATCCATTTTTAAAACTCAGTTAAAATCTCATTTATTATCCTGGGCTTTTAACTAGATTAGGTGCTGAGGCATGTTTTAGTTTGCATTTATGTTATTTTTTGCATTATTTGTTCTATGTATTATTAGAATTATATTTAATTTCTTTGTACAGCACTTTGGGCAAGTGGCTTAGTATTAAATTGTGCTTTAGAAAGAAAGAAAGAAAAAAAGAGAGAGTATTTGAGACCTCTTTGGCGCATGCTAATCAGCTAAACCTTGAACCTTATTTTAGCACTCATTTATACAGATAGATTGGCACCTTTATTTTATTTTGTATTCATTCATTCATTCATTCATTCATTTTTATGTAATTGCTTGTTTATATGGATAGCTGTCTCTAAACGTTTTGGCCTATGCTAACCAGTTAAACTTAGAACATTAACAACTTTTTATTTTATTTGTTTGTTATTTATTTTATTTTATCTTATCGCTCATTTATATGAATAGCTCTCTTATTAGAGTTATAGACCTTTTTGTCCCATCCTAACCAGTTAAACCTTGAACATTGACACCTTTTTTTTTCTATTTTTTGTTACGTTCTATTTATTTATTTATTTATTTGCTTGTTTTATTTATTTCATTTTATATATGTTTGTTATTTTCATTTATTTATTTTTGTTGTTGTTGTTGTTGTTGTTGTTGTTTTTGTTTTGTTATTTTTATTTATTTATTTTATTTTATTTTATTGCTCATTTATGGTAAATATTTTAGACCTTGTTGGCCCATGCTAACCAGCTAAACCTTGAACATTGACACCATTATCTTCTTTTCTTTTTATATTGGATTTAATTTTTGGTACGGCGGTGGTACACCAAGCATATTAGTGGCCTCAAAGCTAACAGCTTTTAGCCATTAAACTCCAATTTTAATTTTATGGGGCTTTCAGCAACAGAGAATCTAGTTCTCTTACGAGAGTCCTCTCGTACTGCGTTTTATCAAAACGCTACGGGAAAAGTCTCTTTTCACGAAACACTGAAGCAAAAATTATCCTTTAATTTTCATATATGTAAAACGCGTTGCGGCAGCAGCAGACAGCTATGGCGAGACGGCTTGCTCGCTCATTGGCTGCTCTGCGGCAACTGCTTAAGCCTATCGAGCGAGGCCTGAGATGACATCAGGCCAATGAGGGCGCTTCGCGCCCTCCTCGCCACTTCCCGCCGAAACGGGCGTGGCTTACCTCTATAAAAGGAGCTCGAGAAGGCTGACTCACTTGATTTTAATCTCTTCAGCGAAGCGCACGCATCGCTGGATCACGGAAGCAGCGTCGTTGAAGCAAGCACATCAGCGGGACGAGCCCTCGAAGCTGCTGGCCAACGCCGCCTTCTACAGCCGTACCTGCTGCGCTTTCCGGCGCCTATATCCTTTTCATTGCCTTTCTGTGTGTGTGTGTGTGTGTTTTCTGCAACACTCACCCCTAAAAGAGCTGCGTCTTTTTTAAGATGCCTTCTTGCGGCTCGTGCCGAGCCCCACTCACCGAGGGAGACAAGCACGTCATCTGTGTTTCCTGCCTGGGTGAGGACCATGCAGCGCTCGCGCTCGCTGACGGCGGATGCCCTCACTGCGAGCTTTTGCCGATGGTGACTCTGAGGACTCGCCTGGCATCCTTTTCCAAGCCTGCATTCACCGCCGCGATGCCGCGCCGTAAAAAGCGCCGCTCGCAGCGGGTCCCGGAACCCGCTCCAGCCCGACCAAGCTCGCCGGTTCGCCCGCCAGCTTCACCGGCCTCTCTCGAATCACTTCCTGATGCTCAGCGCCCGCAGTCTGCCGCCGCTTCATCAGAGGAAGTCGGTTCAGAGGCTGCGTCGGGGGAGAAGGATTCCTGCTCTCTGATAGCTTCAGGCAGCGAGGATTGGGCGAGCTTTGAGGACCTCGCGCCTCCTGCCCGCAAGCCCTCAACGAGAGCCAACATTGAGAAGGAGCTCATGCGAGTACTCGCGCTGGCCGCGGCGAGCCTCGGCCTCGAGTGGTCTGCACCGGAGCCCCCCTCTCGAACCCGGCTGGATGGTAGCTTCCTCCCTGGTGAGCGCACTTCTCCGGAATCTAAGCCCGCTCCTTTTCTTCCTGAGTTACATGAAGAAGTTGCGAAGGCCTGGAACGCGCCCTTCTCTGCGCGGACGCGCTCATCTGTGTCTCCCGCATTTTCCTCTCTGGATAATGCCGGAGACCGAGGCTACCTCTCTCTTCCGCCGGTGGAACAGGCGATAGCGACCCACCTTTGCCCGCCCTCTGCTGGACGGCGGGCTAAACCGGTGTTGCCTTCTAAAGCCTGCCGCATGACGTCGACGCTGCTCGCGCGAATCTTCTCCGCCGCTGGGCAGGCCGCGTCATCGCTACACACCATGGCTACGCTGCAGATCTACCAGGGTGATCTCCTCCGTAAACTGGACGAGATGGGACCTGACGCTATCTGCATCGCGGATTTAAGGAGCGCTTCAGATCTCACGCTCCGAGCTACTAAAGCCGCCGCACAAGCCATGGGACGCTGTATGGCTTCCGCCACTGTCGCTGAGAGACACTTATGGCTGACGCTCACGGAGATGGCCGATTCCGAGCGCACTGCGTTTCTCGATGCCCCGCTGTCTTCCACCGGCCTTTTTGGTTCTTCTCTCTCCGAGTTCGTGGAGAGATTTACCGAGGCCCAAAAAGCGTCTCAAGCCTTCAAGCACTTCCTGCCGAAGCGCTCCGGTTCTGCAGCGGGTCGTGACAAACGGACCCCGCGGAGCTCTCAGCCTCAGCCCCCGCCTTCGGCCGCCTCATCGCAGCAGCCACAGCAGCGCAGCTCGAGGCCCCGCTCTCGGTCCAGCGCCCGGCGCCCCTCCTCGCGCGGGCCGCGATCGAAGATCGTGGTAAAGCCTGAAGTGCCGAAGAAGTCCTAGCAAGCCTAGGAAAGCGCAGGTGTGTGAGTCCCGTTGCGGCCGGCCTCTCACCCAAGCGCCCCACTGTTTCAGTCCCAAGATTTGCGACTGTTCCAGTGTTTTCTGCAGAGAGCAAGCCCGCACTGCTGCCCGCTTGCCTGCACACAAAAGCCGTTTTCACGGCTACCCAGATAAATCTCAGAAAGAGTGTATTTTCTGGTGTCCCGGCCACGGCCGATGGTGCTATAAATGTAGTCTCGATGCCCACTCCTCAGTGCCCATCACTGCACGTAAGCACAGCCCTACACTTAGGGCTCGCGCACATAAAATCGACTCAGGTCGATTGCGCTTCCAGCATAGTGAGAGTGCCCACTTCCCAGTGCCCACGAACACTATGTCTAACACATCACAGGCTCTCTGTAAAAACGAGAACTGTGAGCGCGCGCTCTGCTCAGGCAGACGCCGCGCCCAAAGCAGTAAATGTGCCCGCTCCCAGCCCACATCTACTCGCTCACATGGGTCCTATGAGACTTTCTCAGTCCTCCCTCACTCAGCTAAGCACTGTAGCGAGGTCGAGGATGAGCGTCTCGCCCGCTGTATTAAGCGCGCGCCCCGCCTCAAATGCCACAGGCATAACGCCTATGTTTGTATCCCCCGAAGCGCCTCTGTCGCACGGCGATCAGAGCGCGCTCCGTATCCAGCCCCTAGCCAGCCATGCAGATGCATGGGCAGCGCTCCCAGGGGTTTCGGACTGGGTGCTAGGCATTATAAAGAGAGGCTTCTCGCTACAGTTTTGCCGACGCCCTCCCCGCTTCACAGCGCGCGTCGAAACTACGTTTTCGTTGGAAGTAGCTCACCTACTTCGAGCCGAAATATCAAAACTGATAAGCAAAGGGGCGATAGAGCGCGTTTCCCCAGCTCTAAGCGAAGGGGGACTATACAGCAGATACTTTCTAGTCCCCAAAAAGGACGGCGGTATCAGACCCATACTGGATCTAAGACGGCTGAACAGAGTATTAGTGAAACGCAGTTTCAAAATGCTCACAACCAGCAAAATTCTCGCGCACGTTCGCCGAGAAGACTGGTTCATGTCGATAGATCTGAAGGACGCGTATTTTCAAATACAGATAGCGTCACACCACAGGCGATACTTGAGATTCGCCTTCGAGGGTCAGACATACCAGTATACAGTCCTGCCATTCGGCTTGTCCCTAGCACCTCGTACATTTACGAAATGCATGGACGCAGCGCTCGCTCCTCTCAGACTCAGAGGCATGCGAGTGCTGAACTATTTGGACGACTGGCTGATCCTAGCTCAATCACGATCACAGCTCGTGGAGCACAGAACCATTTTACTCGATCACCTCGAGAATCTTGGTATCACAGTCAACTGGACGAAGAGTTCATTGAACCCCAGTCAAACGATTTCGTTTCTGGGTGTCGTTCTGGACTCACAGTCTATGACAGCGCGGCTGTCACC
The DNA here is from genome assembly GCF_964197995.2 of Scardinius erythrophthalmus. Lineage (NCBI taxonomy): Eukaryota > Metazoa > Chordata > Actinopteri > Cypriniformes > Leuciscidae > Scardinius > Scardinius erythrophthalmus. The sequence goes on from NC_138243.1 coordinate 28,225,694, forward strand.
ACAGCGCGCGCTGGCCATTCAGCGCGCGGCGAGGTCTTTTCGCCGCGGCGCTGTCACCCCGCTCAGGAAGTTTCAAAAGATGCTGGGTCTCATGGCCTCAGCATCGTCAGTTCTCCGGCTGGGCCTGCTCCGCATGCGCCCGCTGCAGTTCTGGTTGAAAGCGCGGGTACCGCGCAGAGCGTGGGCGACCGGTCGATTACGCCTCAAGGTCGATCACAGCTGTGTTTCAGCCCTGACGCCTTGGATGGCGGACGACTGGTACCAATCAGGTGTAAGCCTGGGGACTTCCTCGAGAGTGAGGATGGTGTCTACAGACGCATCCACCTCGGGATGGGGAGCTCTGCTCGAGGGCAGACCGTTCTTCGGCCTGTGGTCGGAACGAGAAAAGCTCCAACACATAAACTGCCTAGAAATGCTGGCAGTGCACAACGCGATGACGCGTTTTTGTCCCCGCATCAAGGACGAACACGTCATAGTCCGCTCGGACAACATGGCTGTGGTGTCCTACATAAATCGCCAGGGCGGTCTGAAATCCATATCCCTGTACAGGCTGGCGAAACGCCTCCTATTGTGGGCTCAGCACAACTTACGCTCGCTGAGAGCAGTGCATGTACCTGGGCTTCAGAATGTGGGCCCAGACAGACTGTCCAGGAACAATGTTCCCCCGGGCGAATGGTCTCTACACCCACAAACAGTCCGGCTGTTGTGGGAGAGATTCGGCAGAGCGGAGGTGGACCTTTTCGCGTCCCGCGAAAACGCGCACTGCCCCGCATTCTTTTCAAAAACCGACAGCGCGCTGTCCCGAAGGTGGCCGCGCTGCCCGTTATACGCTTTTCCCCCCGTCTCCCTCCTGCCACAGGTGCTGGAACGGGTCAGGGAAACGAAATGCCCAGTCCTGCTTGTAGCTCCGTTCTGGGAGAACCAGATATGGTTCCCAGTTCTTATGCAGTTGACAGATATCGATCCATGGCCACTGCCGTTGAGGAGAGATCTCCTCTCGCAGGCCGGGGGCTCGATTTGGCACCCACACCCGGAACTGTGGTCCCTTCATGTGTGGGTGCTCAACGGATACCCGTTGGTCTCACAGAGGGAGTCGTGAATACCATCACTCAGGCTAGAGCGCCGTCGACACGGCGGCTTTATGCTTCGAAGTGGTCGGTTTTCTCCGGCTGGTGTACAGCTCGGAGCATTTCACCCCTCGAGTGTGAGGTAACGGAGGTTCTCTCCTTCCTACAAGAGCTGTTGGATAAGGGCAGATCCCCTTCCACGCTCAAAGTGTATGTGGCGGCTATTTCAGCGTTCTTTGGTTCAACGCTGGGTCAGTCGCTGGGAAGGAATGATTTAGTCATCCGCTTCCTCAGGGGAGCTAGGAGACTGAATCCGCCTAGACCTCCTTCAGTTCCTTTGTGGGACCTTTCTACGGTCCTAGCGGCCATGAAAGATGCCCCTTTCGAGCCTATCCAGTCTATTAGCCTCAAACATTTGTCTTTCAAAACAGTGTTTTTGATGGCTCTCGCTTCAGTGAAGCGCATAGGCGACCTGCACGCGCTCTCTGTGAGCCCGGCGTGCTTGGAGTTTGGTCCTAATGACTCTAAAGTCATACTCAAACCTAAGCACGGCTATGTGCCGAAATCCCTCAACACGCCTTTTCGGGCTCAGGTCATTTCCCTGGCTGCCCTGCCGGCATCAAGTGAGGAAGGGGACTCGAGTTTTCTTTGCCCTGTTAGGGCTTTAAGAGCTTATATGTCCCGCTCTGCTGTCTTCAGACAGACAGAGCAGCTCTTTGTCTCGTTCAGTGGACGTTCCAAAGGAATGGCTGTTTCGAAACAAAGTCTATCCAGATGGATAGTTGACGCCATAGCGCTGGCTTATACTGCCAAGGGCATTCCATGCCCGTTGGGAGTCAGAGCGCACTCCACGAGAAGCGTGGCTTCTTCGTGGGCTTGGTCCAGCGGGATTTCCCTACAGGATATATGTACGGCGGCAGGCTGGGCCTCGCCGTCTACATTTATCAGGTTTTATAACCTAGAGGTTCCCGCCTTGCAGGCTAAGCTTTTGTCGGTGTAATCCGTTCAGCCGTCTAGTCAGACCGCTGAAACTCACGCGCTATGCGCTACCGACTATCTTGGGCAGAACTGTGTAAGACCCACATTTCCACATTAGTTCAGGCTCCCTACCCTGTCTATGTGATGTTATACTTGCGTCTGTGGACATGTCTATTCTACGACGCTACAATTTAGGGAATCAAGGCTCCCGCCCTTATTCCCTGACTCTGTGTGAGTCAATCTGGTGATTATGCACTGTATGCCTGAAATAGCTTCCGGTGATCAGTGTTTTTATCCCAGCACGCACGGCGTTTTGCAAGGGGTTCCCGTAGCGTTTTGATAAAACGCAGTACGAGAGGACTCTCGTAAGAGAACGTACTCGGTTACTAACGTAACCTCGGTTCTCTCTAGAAGAGGGAACGAGTACTGCGTTCTCTGCCGTGCGTACGGTTCACTCTGGTTCGCTTCGGCGATCAAAATCAAGTGAGTCAGCCTTCTCGAGCTCCTTTTATAGAGGTAAGCCACGCCCGTTTCGGCGGGAAGTGGCGAGGAGGGCGCGAAGCGCCCTCATTGGCCTGATGTCATCTCAGGCCTCGCTCGATAGGCTTAAGCAGTTGCCGCAGAGCAGCCAATGAGCGAGCAAGCCGTCTCGCCATAGCTGTCTGCTGCTGCCGCAACGCGTTTTACATATATGAAAATTAAAGGATAATTTTTGCTTCAGTGTTTCGTGAAAAGAGACTTTTCCCGTAGCGTTTTGATAAAACGCAGTACTCGTTCCCTCTTCTAGAGAGAACCGAGGTTACGTTAGTAACCGAGTACGTTTCCTAGAATAGACTGAAAACACCATTACCAGTCCAACAACTTCCAAACTAGTAAGGGCTCTTTATGCTGGTTAGTGGTGATTTGGTTCTGGTCACAAAATGAACTTGGTCAACCAAGGAAGTCTTGTTGGTTAAGCAACATGTTGGAGACACAAGCTCTAGCCGTGCAAGTCTAGACAATGTTAATGCACCAGATAATTTTATATATCATAATCTCTCAGATTTATGTAAGAGGATCTGGACTGATAGTATAATCTGCAAATGTGTCAGACACAACCAACTCGGATGCTTATCAAGCAGAAATCAGGGCGAATAACATTAGGAAATGCTTATCTGAAAAAGCCCTGCATCATATCCGGAAATAGTTGTTCCTTTTGAAAGGAATAGATAATAGTTGGACTAGAACAGACAGTCAGAGGTTGATGAGCTGTTCATAGCCTGAGAGGAAGGTTATCATCTTCAATCACATAGTTCCTCAGAAAAATGAAAGACCTTAAAGCTGAGGGAAGCCTGGTCCTGATGCCCCGGTAAACAGCAATTTCAGCTCGGCTGTAATCAAAGATGTCTGGCGCTTCTGATTGAAGAGAGTAAAAAAACACAAATATCCCTGTGTTGTGTGTGACGCACTCCCTCACAAATAAAATACAGCGTGAAATGCTTCCTGCACAGAGACACGCTCAGACGCATAAAAGAAAGGCGGGAGGAGGGATGAATGAACCAACGAAAGAAGGAAAGAAAGGAACATAATTTCACAAGGACTGGGACGCGATCCAAACCTCACTTTCTTCATGTCTTATCAGCCGGTGCAGTAGGGACACATTGCAATGCACACGAGAGAAAAAGAGGAACAGATAGAATACATTAAACGCGTGTTAAACGGAAGGCTTTGATGAGCGCTCCACTCTTTCAGTCCTGTACGCGAGCGGGGCCGTGTGGCCTTTACTGCTCTAGAGAAGTGCTGTTGAAAGACTTGAGTGTGTGTGTGTGTGTGTGTGTGGTTTTGTTCCACTCTTCTCTGAGGTCACTGCATTGTGTTCTGTTTCTATTGTGTATTCAGTTCACAGGGTCTGTCTGTCTCTCTGTCTGTTCATCAAGGGAGTGTTCTATCTATTTATCTGTCTCTTTCTATCAATCTATTATTCTATCTATTTATGTCTGTCTGTTTGTTTATCTATCTACTATCTATATATTCTATCACTTTTCCTATCGTTCTATCTATCTAGAGAACGGTCTATTATTCTGTATGTCTGTCTATTTATCTAGGGAGTGTTCTATCGTTCTATCTATTTATCTGTCTGTTTCTATCAATCTATCGTTCTATCTGTCTGTTTGTTATCACTATCTATACTATCTATACTATCACTTTTCTATATCATTCTACCTATCTAGAGAACGGTCTATTGTTCTGTATGTCTATTTATCTAGGGAGTATTCTATCATTCTATTTATTTAACTGTGTTTCTATCAATCTATCGTTCTATCTATCTCTTTGTTAACACTATCTATATATTCTATATTTTATCTAACTATCGTTCTATCCATCTAGCGAGCATTCTATTGTTCTGTCTATCTACCTTACCTATGCTCATTATATACCCACTTTGCATCCTTCTGCTGTTTCTCTGTGATGGCTAGAAGTCTTCAAAGTTTGTATAGTAAAAAGTTCAGTAATGAATTTCTTTGAATTTCAAATCTTTTTAATTCCATTTCCTTCAAAAGTCTATTCGATTGAATTGGAATTTGCAATTCAAATGCATGTGGCTCATGAGAATCTAGAGTCAGAACCATCCATTTCAGTGAATCAAGTTCCCTTGTGTCTTTAAACTTCCTCCTGACTGAATCACAACAGCTTTGTTTTGCATTTTATCCAAATCTCACAAACAAAGCATTTGCATGTTGTCCGTTTATGCAAGTAATATCTGAGCACAGTAATTTCATTGTTCGGTCCCAGCACAAGACCCTTCTCACAGTAAATTTGTTGATGTACAGTAACTCACTGTTTCCCAAATCACCTGCATATTCTTCTACAGTCACATTTTCACATCTGACTGTATTAAATCTTTGGACACCACCTTCTTACTTATAATTCAATCTGTTGCTTGTCGCAGTTGCTGTCAGTGGCGTACTGAGCCCCTCTATTCACACAGCCATAGCTATCAAACTCTTTCAGTCGATGCACAATAGAGATCTTCATATTGGACTTTGGCTTATTATGAGGTACAAATGAGAAGTCACTCCGGATCACGCGGCTATAAAGTCCTTGAAGGTTTTCCATTCTTGCGCCACAAATGTGCATTCACAGTTTATTGACCTCCCTCTAAGAAGCAAAACCCCGATTCCTTTTCATTTGGACTGGACGCCCGCAGGATGTTTTAAACATGAGCAGGAAAGTGCGTCATTCAGGCGACTGACCCGAGCTCCTTAACCGAACGAGAGTTTGCGCTGATCAATGACCTAATCGCCTGCCAGAGGTGAATAAGATTAAAAATGTTCTTGAGATGGAAAGATTATTATCTAATGAGAAAAGCATTAATCTGACGCTGCCTCCAAAGAACTGAAAGACCCCAAATGTCCTCTTATTAATGCTAATTGAAATAGTGTCCGGCACAGCTGCGGTTCTTCGTGAGCTGTAAAAGCGCTCAGGTAACCTCTGGATCCGCACGGTTCCTGCGCTGGCGCTTTCAGATGGACTGATGATTTAACAGCTGTTGATTAAATATTTTGTCATAATTTTTGCACCCAGGGAGGGCTTCGCTCTCACTGTCATAACTCTCAATGATTCATTTTTTCCGACCCAATTTCCCTTCCAGGTCTAGTGGGACTGTTTATTTATCTAGCTTGAAGTCTCATTTGTCACCTCTGAAACACAGGCGTGTGTTGAGAGCATCAGTGCGACTACAGTCCCTCTCTAGGCCTGAGACGGACTGTATGCAAGTACACTAATGCAGATGAGCAAGCTTGGCCAAAACATTGTACATATTACCCACATATATAAAAGCATTTCTTTCAAAAACAAAAGTGTGTATGTGAACAAATAAATAATTGTGCTACAAAATGGGACACAATGCAATTTAAAATGCAATACGAGTGTGCACTGCATTTTAAATTGCATTGTGTCCCATTTTGTAGCACAATTATTTATTTGTTCACATACACACTTTTGCTTTTGAAAGAAATGTATGCTTTTATTCAGCAAGGACACATTAAAGGGATAGTTCACCCAAAAATTAAAATTACCCCATGATTTACTGACCCTCAAGTCATCCTTGGTGTATGTAGGCAGACGGCCTACGCAAGTCGACTTACGGCAAGAGACTTATCACTTGACGATGTTTGATGTAGGATGTAGGAGTTGGAAAAGCTTTGACGCCTCTCGCGGTTCAAACAAACATGGCTGGGCAACTCAAGCTCCTCTGACCTTTCTCTTTAAAACTCTCGTTTTAGACTTCTTATACGTGACTGGTGTTTTGTTTTGCTCTATCCTCTGCGCTTCCGCGTTCGTCAATGTGTTGTGCGTCAAGTTCAAGTGTTACTTTTTCGCCGTAAATCGATGCGTGCGGCCGGCTATCGGAAGCTAGTTATTTTAGTCGATAAAGGATATTTTGCTCACACGAACACATCGCTTCGCTTCGGTGTGGAGCATTTTTAGCATGGATGGATGCACTTTATGTAGCCTAGAAATCTAGACGCACCCTAGCGGCAGCAAAATTTTGCAGCCAGGGTAGTCTAGAAACTCTCCATAGACTTTCGAGCTGCAAAAACCTAAATTGGGTCAGGCCAATCACGTCGTGTATAGAGTAGGCGGGGCGGGCTTAACATATGACGACAGAGTTGCGACGGTTACCTGCGACTTGAAAACAAAGAATGGCGGCTGCTTCTGGAGAACAGTCTTTCGAATCGGCTTTGGCCGCGACTCTGGAGGACTTGGAGTTAAGTTTTTCTTTGAGAAAAGAACGGCACTGAAGTCATTCTTAAAAAAAGGAAGATGTGTTCGTCGTTTTGCCGGCCAGATATGGCAAGAGTTGAATCTATCGTTAGCTCCGCTGTTGGGAAAACGCTCTGGTTGGTTGAAGCGCTGTCCTATTGCGTAGAGAGGGAATTTGAAAGACAGCCGTTTATCCGACCCTCGGATTAAACCGCGTCTATGGTGAGTTTCTAGACCTAACATCTTGATGTAGGTCTGGCTTGCCAGGCTACACTTTATGGGCTTATACGGCCATTCACTGCCATTATAAAGCTTGGAAGAGCCAGGACATTTTTTTATATAACTTTTAGATGATTGTATTTGTCTGAAAGAAGAATGTCATATACACCTAGGATGGCTTGAGGGTGAGTAAATGCTGTAATTTTCATTTTTTGGTGAGCTATCCCTTTAAATTGCTCAAATAAAGACATTGATAATGTTACAAATGATTTTTATTTCAAATATATGCTGTTCTTTGAAACTTTCTAAGAGTTCTGGAAAAAAAGCATCACAGTTCCCACAAAATTATCATATTAGAGTGATTTCTGAAGGATCATGTGACACTGAAGACTGGAGTAATGATGCTGAAAATTCAGCTTTGATCACAGGAATGAATTACATTTGAAGTTTTGAACATATATTGTAATAATATTTCACAATATTCCTGTTTTTTACTGTATTTAAATAAAATAACTGCAGCTTCAGTGAGCAGATATATTCAATCCTTTCAACCCCAAACTTTTAAATGGCAATGCACTTGAATATGTTTCAGACCTAAATCTTCAGTTATCTACACACACTGTGAACAAAGCAAACTATCAACACACGTAATAATAGACATTTGGACAGCTTCTCCTGTTGACACTACACTTCTTACATTCATATTGCGGCATCTCTCTCCTGGCATCATGATCGCTTCATTCATCTTGTGCATCTAGACTTTACTATTCATATAGTGTTCGACCCATAATGCAGTTTATTTCTGTATGCGTTACGATTGGTTTACCTTGTCAGAATGTATGACACAACCCCAGTGAGATCTTGTGTAAGCCGAGGCAAACATCAACTGGCCTTTATGTCAGACTGTATGTTTACATCATACTTTTATATATCATCATATGATTGACAGCATGACTGGACGCTTTACTTCAGCTGTCGATGTCCATTCTGACATCCACATTTGCTGTGTGCTCAATCTTCAGAGCTTTTCTGTCAGTTTTGGAGCTCAACAGCCCATCGTCATCACTAGTGTTGCGCATTACAAGTAACGAGTGTTTACTCGACAACAACTCCCAGAATGCACTTGCTTCGCTGCCCTACGAGGCCACTCCCAAGCCACGCCTACAGATTACTTCTTTGAGGTAACTAGTAAAGTAACACATTACTTTTAAATTACTTTTATTACTTAAATTACTAAGTTACTTTCTCAAATAAGTGTCACAAGTTACTTTTTTCCCCATTTATGGACTGACAGCTCTATTGTCCCCATGTTGAGAGAAATCAGGAGTAAGTGTAGAGGCGTAAACATGATGGGTATTGTAGTTCTAGGATCTAGACTAAATGTGAGCAAGCATAAAAATAGTGAAATGCAAATTCAGAATATTACACAAACATGCTAAAATCAAATATGTTAAATAACACAAATATACTTTATGTATTTAATCTCACTTTATTAACCAATGTTTTTGCTGCTGACCTTTGATGATCCAATTCAGCCATAAGCAAAAATGACTTTAGTCAAACATCACTTGTGTATTTCATTTTGTTGTTTTTATTGCTGTGGTAAGAGAGTTGAACTTTCTTCTCCTGTGTCCTAATCTTCTGCAGTCCAGTATGGCAGCGCCGCTGAAAGGTTTCTTAGAGCTGCTTCTGTACAGGAGTAAATTTGCATTTCCTTCTGCCTGAGGTTTATTCTTTTCACTTTTGGTGTGAAAAGGTCTTTGCATTTGCCAAAAATATAACTCTTTTTTTTTTTTTTTTTTTTTTTTGCTATAAAAAAAAAAAGCAAGCCCATCCCAGGTGAGAAAAAGTAACACAAAAGTATTGTAAAAGATTACTTTCCATAAAAAGTAAATAAGTAACACAATTAGTTACTTTTTTAGGGAGTAACGCAATATTGTTACACATTACTTTTAAAAGTAACTTTCTCCAGAACTGGTCATCATTTTAATGAAAACTGCACCTTGGAAATTCTTTAAAACATATATACTTCTGGATTCCACAAATGAAAAGTTATTTGAGTTGAGAATGATGTGAGGCTAAGTAAATACTGCCATAACTATTTATTTAATATCTAACAACATAGACTTGTGTTTCATTAAGATTTATTTGTTTGTGTGTTCAACATCGGCAGATTCATATGATATTTTCAGTTTTCACTTATTAGTTTTCTTTAATATTTCTATGTAGCTTCTATCTTTTATTTCAGTTTTAGTTTTTACTGTAAAAAAAGAAGTGTTCATGCAAATTTAAAGTTTAGTCAACTTGAAATGTGAAGTTCTACACACAACTTATATATTAGAGTTATCCCAAGTTAAATCAAGTTAAAAGGTATTCTAATGCAAAATTTAAAGCTGTATATATATATATATATATATTATTATATATTATTATATATATTTATATATTCTTTTTTTTAGTACTTGAACTTAAAACTTAAATAAATAAATCCCTTGACAACTTGTTTTTCGCTAAACATTTTAAAATAAGGTTCCATTTGTAAACATTAGTTAACAAATTAGTTTAAAAACTACATTATATGACATGAACTAACAAAGAAAAATACTTGTAAAGCATTTATTAACTTTTTTGTTTCAACATTTACTAGTACATTTTAGTAACATTTAGCAGAAGTTGTATCTGTTAATATTATTTAATGGAGTTAAGCTAACAATGAACTGTTGTATTTTTATTAAGTAAGGTTAACAAAGATGAATAAATACTGTAATAAATGTCTTGCTCAATTTCAGTTTAAATTTCAGCTCAAAATAGTTTTAGTTAATCGCCACTTTTTTCCCAGTCACTGCATGTGAGTCTTGAGAAACAACCGTAAAGTTTATGAAATCAGAAGTGTCATATTGGCTGAAAGAGAAGACACAAAGCAATCATTTAATTAGTCATGTTCCTCACGCTGTTGATTAGATTTAGAGTGTTTTATTTGTATATGTGATCAGTGAAGCTCGTTGTGTTGATTTCTCTCTGGTGGTAAATCGCTCCGAGAGAATAAATGACCTGTAAACATGAGGAAGTAATTGGCCAGTCTGTCGACCGCACTGCATGAATTGAGGAATTGAGGCATTTGTAACTGCGATTGCTGTGATCTTTCTGTTTTGGTTTGTGCGTTTCGTTCAGGATGGAGTGTAGACGCTGATCGTAAATTTATATTACACTAGTGATTGGGATAAACTGGATTGGTCCAATGAAAGAGGTTATATCAGATTTCACATTCACACTGCAGCCAAATACAGTTGTCACCCCATATGTGAGTGTTTAGTCTCATGTCTTAAATTAAGACATATTAAATGCTGTCATTTTTATTTCTTAAAGAAAATAATAAGTAACACCAAGCGGGTTGAACTGTTGGCATCCATGTTTCTAGTTTAATTGTAATTTTGACAGTGAATCCTTTATTATTTATGTACACAGAACATTAATTAAATGGATTTGAAGGGATATTTGATCGCTGGAAAGATGAATGTGTATTTAAATTGGGTCATTTATGTAGTAGAAATGTGAAATTATTTTAGAAGCTGGTGCCTTCTAGACTGAGAAAAGACAGAAAATGTATTTTTGGCTCATGTGGATGAAAGACAACAACTCCCAGAATGCACTTTCTTCGCTGCCCTACGAGGACACTCCCAAGGCATGCCTACCGGTTACAGAGGGCAGTATCGGGAGAAATGATACAGCTAGGCTACAAGTCGAACTCGAAACTAAAAAGACGGCGTTTTATCGTGAGATCCCCCTATGGGCGGGTTGAAGACATGCGGAACGAGCTCCTCCTACTGGCTGGAGTCTCTCGCCTCTGGACAAAAAAGCCTCCAATGACGATAAATGATGATTTTTGTGTCATCTGAGGCTTTTTTCCAGACGCACAATACAGAAATCTCTCGTCTCAGGGGGACATGAGGGAGGGAAGCACGGTCATTCCAAAATACTACCGGGTTTCTACTGATGCAAAGCTAAATGCTAATCGGTGAAGTATCCATTTAAATGCAACGTCACTCCCAAAATCCTGCAGTGCGATCATGGCCTTGGTTTAGGACTAAACAGTTTTGCAGAAAGAAGAACATAAGAGCATACTGTATGGGCATTGTAGTGATTTATTTTTTCAGCTGTAAGATGATGCACTCTTTTAAGATTCTGATCTTAACGCTGTTTTTTAACATTCATATTTCTGACTTGGAAAAAGTTAATATATACATAACTGTTTAAAAGTTTGGGGTTGGTAAGATGTTTTGGTTTTTGGAAAAGTCTCTTTTGCTCACCAAGGCTGAATTTATTTGATTAAAAATACAGAAAAACAGTAATACTGTGAAATATTATTACAAACGAACATAACACCTTTCTTTATTTTTAAAAGCTGAATTTTCAGCATCATTACTCCAGTCTTCAGTGATCCTTCAGAAATCATTCTAATATGTTGATTTGCTGCTCAAGAAACATTTATATTATTATCCATGTTAAAAACAGTGCTGCTTCATATTTTTGAGGGTATTCATATTTTAAAAGAGCATTTATTTGAAATATAAATATTTTGTGAGATTATGTCTTGAAGGTCACTTTTGATCATTTTAATGTGTCTTTGCTGAATAAAAGTATTAATTTCTTTAAAAAACAAACAAAAATAAACTGACTCTAAATTTTGACTCATAGTGTGTGTTCAAGTTCAGAAGCATGAAAGTATAAATCAATTTATCCCTGGCAATATTTGGATCCCCAGTGTAGGAATCGTCGCTTTGACCTTTTGCTTCAGATAAAACATTTCAGGAGCTCAAGATTAGATCTGAATTACCACACCGTAGAATATTCTGAACATCTGAATCACAGATCCGGACAAACACGTGTAAACAGGAAGCTGTCAGATCTCATTTGGAGAGATATTCATAACTGCAGGACAAAAAAAAAAAAGTTTGAGTTTGAGAAAGTCAGGCTGTGTTTATACATCAAAATGAAAGGGAAAATTAAATCTGCAATTAGTCTTGGGAGGCGTATAAATTAGCATATCTTTGAACAAATGAGTTATCTAATAATTGTAGTTGTGGTGAGCACTGGGAGGAGCGCGTGGCGCTGGTTACGTAATCTCTCATCCTTGAAGCTCCAGTGGGGAATCACAGATGGGTCTTAAACTGTCACCCTCACTCGTGTCACTCGCGCGCTTCAAGACTGCCAATCTGCCGCGCTCCATCTTTAATCTGCAGTCATCTTTCTTTTATGTTGCAGAACTCGTCCAGAGCTGCCGCTTTTGCGAAATGAGCCTCTAAACGGTTTTGATTGAGTGCGCTTTTGGATCTGAGAGCATTCACAGGAATATTTATTTATTTGCCTGATGGCTGAAGGTTTTATGGACACTTTGCCTTGATATCAGAATGCATCACAGCAAACAAACTATGTAAATGTGAGGACTGAGTATAATCCAGTTGAATTGATCTGGCTAGTGCTGGTGACTATAAATAGTGGTACTTACTTTACTTTTTTCAGTGTGATGACGGTATTTCAAGATCACTTTACAAGATAGCTGACATGTGTGTGTGTTTGCGTGTGTACTGTATACACACACACTCCCTGGCCACTTTATTAGGTACACATGTTTTAACTGCTGTTAATGCAAATCTATTTAGCCAATCACATGGCAGAAACTCAGTGCATTTCAGATGTAGACATGATCAAAACGATCCGCTGAGCATTAAGCTGAGCATCAGAATGGGGAAGAAATCGGATTTAAGAGACTTTGAATGTGGTTGTTTGTACCAGATGGGCTGGTCTGAGTATTTCAGAAACTGCTGATCTTCTGGGATTTTCACCCTCAACCATCGCTAGGGTTTACAGAGAATGGACCAAAAAACAGAAAATATCCAGTGAGCGGAAATTCTGTGGGAGAAAACGCCTTGTTGATGCCAGAGGAGAACACATAGAAAGATAACAGTAACTCAAATAAGCACTCGTTACAAACGAGGTATGCAGAAGAGCATCTCAGAACACACAACACGTCAAACCTTGAAGCAGAAGAGCATCTCTGAACACACAACACGTCAAACCTTGAAGCAGAAGAGCATCTCTGAACACACAACACGTCAAACCTTGAAGCAGAAGAGCATCTCTGAACACACAACCTGTCAAACCTTGAAGCAGAAGAGCATCTCTGAACACACAACACGTCAAACCTTGAAGCAGAAGAGCATCTCTGAACACACAACACGTCAAACCTTGAAGCAGAAGAGCATCTCTGAACACACAACACGTCAAACCTTGAAGCAGAAGAGCATCTCTGAACACACAACCTGTCAAACCTTGAAGCAGAAGAGCATCTCTGAACACACAACACGTCAAACCTTGAAGAAGAAGAGCATCTCTGAACACACAACACGTCAAACCTTGAAGCAGAAGAGCATCTCTGAACACACAACCTGTCAAACCTTGAAGCAAAAGAGCATCTCTGAACACACAACACGTCAAACCTTGAAGAAGAAGAGCATCTCTGAACACACAACACGTCAAACCTTGAAGAAGAAGAGCATCTCTGAACACACAACCTGTCAAACCTTGAAGCAGAAGAGCATCTCTGAACACACAACACGTCAAACCTTGAAGAAGAAGAGCATCTCTGAACACACAACACGTCAAACCTTGAAGAACAAGAGCATCTCTGAACACACAACACGTCAAACCTTGAAGCAGAAGAGCATCTCTGAACACACAACACGTCAAACCTTGAAGAAGAAGAGCATCTCTGAACACACAACACGTCAAACCTTGAAGAAGAAGAGCATCTCTGAACACACAACACGTCAAACCTTGAAGAAGAAGAGCATCTCTGAACACACAACACGTCAAACCTTGAAGAAGAAGAGCATCTCTGAACACACAACACGTCAAACCTTGAAGCAGAAGAGCATCTCTGAACACACAACACGTCAAACCTTGAAGAAGAAGAGCATCTCTGAACACACAACACGTCAAACCTTGAAGCAGAAGAGCATCTCTGAACACACAACACGTCAAACCTTGAAGAAGAAGAGCATCTCTGAACACACAACACGTCAAACCTTGAAGAAGAAGAGCATCTCTGAACACACAACACGTCAAACCTTGAAGAAGAAGAGCATCTCTGAACACACAACACGTCAAACCTTGAAGAAGAAGAGCATCTCTGAACACACAACACGTCAAACCTTGAAGAAGAAGAGCATCTCTGAACACACAACACGTCAAACCTTGAAGCAGAAGAGCATCTCTGAACACACAACCTGTCAAACCTTGAAGCAGAAGAGCATCTCTGAACACACAACACATCAAGCCTTGAAGCAGAAGAGCATCTCTGAACACACAACACGTCAAACCTTGAAGCAGAAGAGCATCTCTGAACACACAACACGTCAAACCTTGAAGCAGAAGAGCATCTCTGAACACACAACACGTCAAAACTTGAAGCAGAAGAGCATCTCTGAACACACAACACATCAAACCTTGAAGCAGAAGAGCATCTCTGAACACACAACACGTAAAACCTTGAAGCAGAAGAGCTCCAGCAGTAGAAGACACACACTGGCGACACAGCAAACTGAGGCTACAATTCACACAGACTCACCAAAACTGGCCAATCAAGCCAATCTCATGAAATGCGTCTCTATAAGCATGCATTGTATTTATTGTGCAATAAAAAAAAGACGAAAATGTGTTTTTACGTGCATATGATACGCACTGTAAACCCCTTGAGTAGGTTTAGTGGTGTGGGTACGTGTGTATTACACGCCATAAAGTGCATATGCACGCGAAAACTGCGTAATGAAAACACTTCATTTTCGCGTATTAATTATACGATAAATACAAAGAGTGCTATAGAGACGCATTTCATGAGATCAGGCTGGGAAAATAGAAGATTAGAAGAACATTGCCAGGTCTGATGAGTCTGTATTTCTGCTGGGTCGTTCAGATGCTCGGGTCAGAGTTTGGCGTAAACAACATGAAAGCATGGATCATCCTGTCTTGTATCAGCGGTTCAGGCTGCTGCTGTTGTAATGGTATAATGGGTATTTTCTTGGCTCACTTTGGGCCTCTTAGTACCAATTGAGCATCATTAAACGCCACAGCCAACCTGAGTATTGTTGCTGACAATGTCCATCCCTTTATGACCACAGTGTGCTCATCTTCTGATGGATGCTTCCAGCTGGATAATGCTCCATGTCACAAAGCTCAAATCATCTGGTTCTCTTACGAGAGTCCTCTCGTACTGCGTTTTATCAAAACGCTACGGGAAAAGTCTCTTTTCACGAAACACTGAAGCAAAAAATTATCCTTTCATTTTCATATATGTAAAACGCGTTGCGGCAGCAGCTGACAGCTATGGCGAGACGGCTTGCTCGCTCATTGGCTGCTCTGCGGCAACTGCTTAAGCCTATCGAGCGAGGCCTGAGATGGCATCAGGCCAATGAGGGCGCTTCGCGCCCTCCTCGCCACTTCCCGCCGAAACGGGCGTGGCTTACCTCTATAAAAGGAGCTCGAGAAGGCTGACTCACTTGATTTTAATCTCTTCAGCGAAGCGCACGCATCGCTGGATCACGGAAGCAAGCGTCGTTCGAAGCAAGCACTTCAGCGGGACGAGCCCTCGAAGCCGCTGGCCAACGCCGCCTTCTACAGCCGTACCTGCTGCGCTTTCCGACGCCTATATCCTTTATTGCTATATTGCTCTGTTTTCTGTGTGTGTGTGTGTGTGTGTTCGCTGCAACACTCACCCCTAAAAGAGCTGCGTCTTTTTCAAGACGCCTTCTCATGCAGCGCTCGCGCTCGCTGACGGCGAAATGCCCTTACTCCGAGCCAATTGCCTACGGTGACTCTGAGGACTCGCCAGGCATCCTTCCGAGGCTGCCCTTCCTGGAAGCGGACGGCGGGATTAGTTTTTCTTTACGTTACAAGAAAAGCTACCCTGCCTCCGCGCGCGTCATTCATCGGCGAAGGAGAAAAGAGTGTTCTCAGTCCCACCATTGGTCGGCCTCACCTCTTTTCTCTCATATTTCTCAGTTCCCTGTTCGGCGACTGGAAATATTATTGCAGCAAGTGAGTCTGTTATAGCACGCTTGCCTGCCAGCAAACGCCGAAGAATACATGTTGACGCCGCCTTTGCCGCCAATGCTTCACTCTGTCAGTCCCCTGAAGGCGACTGCAGAGATGCATTTTGCAGCCAGCGAGCGCGTAGTACCCGCTTGCCTGCAACCGAACGCCGTTTCTACGGTTCCCGTGCGTCACTGGCGAAAGGGGAATGGAGTGTTTTCAGCCCCGCTGAAACCGGGCGATATCCACTCTTCTCACATTCTGGCATATTTCAGGCGTCTGAAAATGTTAGTATTGCATGTCGTGCTTACTCGCATGCCTGCAAGCAAACGCCAGTGTGGATAATACTCGCGCTGACTTTGTCTATGTATCTTCACTGTGGTCCAGTGGTAGATTATTAGACTCTCGCGCGGGGGATCCGAGTTCGAATCCCGGGTCTGCCGGCAGAAAATATTTATGCCGCCGAATGCAAATCACTCTGTTTGTTCCCCGAGAGGCAACTGCAGAAGTGTTTGTTTTGCAGCCCACGAGCGAAGTCCCGGCCACGGCCGATGATGCTATGTGTACAGAAGACAGCGCGCTGTCCCGAAGGTGGCCGCGCTGCCCGTTATATGTTTTTCCCCCCGTCTCCCTCCTGCCACAGGTGCTGGAACGGGTCAGGGAAACGAAATGCCCAGTCCTGCTTGTAGCTCCGTTCTGGGAGAACCAGATATGGTTCCCAGTTCTGATGCAGTTGACAGATATCGATCCATGGCCACTGCCGTTGAGGAGAGATCTCCTCTCGCAGGCCGGGGGCTCGATTTGGCACCCACACCCGGAACTGTGGTCCCTTCATGTGTGGGTGCTCAACGGATACCCATTGGTCTCACAGAGGGAGTCGTGAATACCATCACTCAGGCTAGAGCGCCGTCGACACGGCGGCTTTATGCTTCGAAGTGGTCGGTTTTCTCCGGCTGGTGTACAGCTCGGAGCATTTCACCCCTCGAATGTGAGGTAACGGAGGTTTTCTCCTTCCTACAAGAGCTGTTGGATAAGGGCAGATCCCCTTCCACGCTCAAAGTGTATGTGGCGGCTATTTCAGCGTTCTTTGGTTCAACGCTGGGTCAGTCGCTGGGAAGGAATGATTTAGTCATCCGCTTCCTCAGGGGAGCTAGGAGACTGAATCCGCCCAGACCTCCTTCAGTTCCTTTGTGGGACCTTTCTACGGTCCTGGCGGCCATGAAAGGTGCCCCTTTCGAGCCTATCCAGTCTATTAGCCTCAAACACTTGTCTTTCAAAACAGTGTTTTTGATGGCTCTCGCTTCAGTGAAGCGCATAGGCGACCTGCACGCGCTCTCTGTGAGCCCGGCGTGCTTGGAGTTTGGTCCTAATGACTCTAAAGTCATACTCAAACCTAAGCACGGCTATGTGCCGAAATCCCTCAACACGCCTTTTCGGGCTCAGGTCATTTCCCTGGCTGCCCTGCCGGCATCGAGTGAGGAAGGGGACTCGAGTTTTCTTTGCCCTGTTAGGGCTTTAAGAGCTTATATGTCCCGCTCTGCTGTCTTCAGACAGACAGAGCAGCTATTTGTCTCGTTCAGTGGACGTTCCAAAGGAATGGCTGTTTCGAAACAAAGTCTATCCAGATGGATAGTTGACGCCATAGCGCTGGCGTATACTGCCAAGGGCATTCCATGCCCGTTGGGAGTCAGAGCGCACTCTACGAGAAGCGTTGCTTCTTCGTGGGCTTGGTCCAGCGGGATTTCCCTACAGGATATATGTACGGCGGCAGGCTGGGCCTCGCCGTCTACATTTATCAGGTTTTATAACCTAGAGGTTCCCGCCTTGCAGGCTAAGCTTTTGTCGGTGTAATCCGTTCAGCCGTCTAGTCAGACCGCTGAAACTCATGCGCTATGCGCTACCGACTATCTTGGGCAGAACTGTGTAAGACCCACATTTTCCGCATTAGTTCAGGTTCCCTACCCTGTCTATGTGATGTTATACTTGCGTCTGTGGACATGTCTATTCTACGACGCTACAGTTTAGGGAATTAAGGCTCCCACCCTTATTCCCTGACTCTGTGTGAGTCAATCTGGTGATTATGCACTGTATGCCTGAAATAGTTTCCGGTGATCAGTGTTTTTTATCCCAGCTCGCACGGCGTTTTGCAAGGGGTTCCCGTAGCGTTTTGATAAAACGCAGTACGAGAGGACTCTCGTAAGAGAACGTACTCGGTTACTAACGTAACCTCGGTTCTCTCTAGAAGAGGGAACGAGTACTGCGTTCTCTGCCGTGCGTACGGTTCACTCTGGTTCGCTTCGGCGATCAAAATCAAGTGAGTCAGCCTTCTCGAGCTCCTTTTATAGAGGTAAGCCACGCCCGTTTCGGCGGGAAGTGGCGAGGAGGGCGCGAAGCGCCCTCATTGGCCTGATGCCATCTCAGGCCTCGCTCGATAGGCTTAAGCAGTTGCCGCAGAGCAGCCAATGAGCGAGCAAGCCGTCTCGCCATAGCTGTCTGCTGCTGCCGCAACGCGTTTTACATATATGAAAATTAAAGGATAATTTTTTGCTTCAGTGTTTCGTGAAAAGAGACTTTTCCCGTAGCGTTTTGATAAAACGCAGTACTCGTTCCCTCTTCTAGAGAGAACCGAGGTTACGTTAGTAACCGAGTACGTTTCTTGACCATGACAGTGTTCACTAAACTCATATGGCCTCCACAGTCAAATCTCAATCCAATAGAGCACATTTGGGATGTGGTGTGTATATACGTACAATTTGCACAAAAATACATTATATTTATTTTGATTTTGATTTTATTTTAATATTAAAATTAATAAATCGCAATGACTTCTTGCTATATTAGTAAATGTGCACATTTTAATGAAAGCAAACTATAGCATGTGGAAATAGAGCTAGCATTAAAAGACTTGATTGTCTTTTAGTGTAATTTCACCTGTTGAATTGGATCATTTTAATATCATCACACTAACCGAGATCATATATTTGGTTGTCATTAAATTAGAAACTATATTAAATTGGATTGTTACATATTTTGAGATGTATTCTTAAAATGTTCATGCATTTTATCTGTTGCATACCCTGAAGAGGACTCTCAAGCCGAAATGCGTCGATCATTTTTAGAATTTATTAAAGCTCCGCTTACCACAAGTATTGCTGGATTTTCTTTCTTGCACTTTTTACATTATCTGCTTCCTCGCGCCAAATCCTACCTTACTAGTTACATATTTCTAAATATACCGCCCTATTAGGAGCCCCAGTAAAGCTTAATTTTGTGAGTAACTTTTCAAAGTGGTAGCTGGGCTGTAGTTGAACTATTTTAAATTATAAGTGTAAATTGCTGTGTAATCTGATCAGTGAATATCAGTGCAGACTAATAGTGTTTACTAATAGATAGTATACAGCTCAAGCCAAACCGAACCGAGAACCAAAGTGACACTCATAAATATTTATTTGTGCCACATGTGGCCATCTTCACTGTCACGCTTGTCACTGTTCCTGCTATTGCAATGCAAATCCATGTGTTTTCTGTTCTCCGCGTCACATTATGACGGCTTCTACACCAGCACTTAGCTCTGTGCTGCAGCTCAAAATACCAGAAGAAGCGTTTCCTCCGAGGACGGGGTGCGAGAGACACTTTTCAGGGTAATGGGTATTTACATGGGGGCGATAAATAGTTTGCTAGCCCGGCTCTCGTCATCGGCAGATTAGTGCATGGAAACAGGTGTCAGATCAGCGCTGTGGAAATAGCCATTTGTCGCGTGAAGAGTCGCATTTTAGAGCGATTCTGCCAGGGACAAGAGGGAAGAGGAAATTGGCTTTGAGAGAGGAAATTAAATCAAATGAAGGAAAAAGACCCTGAGGTGCTTCAACACGTATTAAAAGTCACAAAACATGTTTTTAACACGACACATTGTGAATTTTTGGAAAGAATGAAATGTCCTTGTTTAAAAAGGTGACCCTTCGTGAACGTCGCTGTGATTGAACTGAGATTCAATTCGGTTATACTGGATATTTTAGGAAAGTCATTATTGAAATTAAGTCTCGGCTGTGGGGTCGACGATGAATGTGAGTGTTTCATCTCTGTCAGGAACAAAATGCAACTAGATTTTTACATATTCACGAGTGGTGCTAGAGACACTGGTGTGATATTGTTCTGGTTTTTACCTTGTTGCTATGCAGTAGTTAGAGTGGTTGCTAGGTGGTTTCTTACTGTACCGTTCAGAACTATGCCTATTAAATTCCAATTTAGTTTCTGAATTTAAATTGAGTTTGCTAACATGATACATGTAAGGAAGTAGAATTAAGATGGATAGACAGACAAACAGAACAATAAAACAGACAGAAAGACAGAAAGATGGATGGATGGATGGATGATATGTTTGAAATGCCACCTATATAAATTTGTGTTTTGTTTAAGTGTAGTTTTGTGAGTGTAAAATACATAATTTTCCGGAATGCATCAGTGTTGTTATTTTTAACTAAAACTATTAAAAATTATTTTTGGTAATTGAAGTAAAGCTGAAATGAAATGAAACATTAGATGAAAAACTTAAACTTGGATGACAATTAGAAATGTTGCATTGGTAGATAACTGAAATAAGTTGAAGTTAGTACTAAAATGATTAAAACTAAAATTATAATAAATTAAAGCTAAATAGAACCTAAAAAAACCTATTTAAAAAACCTGAAACTAATTAAAATAAAGCATAACAAAATAACTGAAGCTAAAAATAAAAGCTAATTCAAAATGTTAAGTAACAACTTTATAATATTTGTT
The DNA here is from genome assembly GCF_964197995.2 of Scardinius erythrophthalmus. Classification (NCBI taxonomy): domain Eukaryota; kingdom Metazoa; phylum Chordata; class Actinopteri; order Cypriniformes; family Leuciscidae; genus Scardinius; species Scardinius erythrophthalmus. The sequence goes on from NC_138243.1 coordinate 28,246,567, forward strand.
AATTATATATATATTTATTTGATAAAGTGAACTACTGTATCTGCAGCTACAAGGCACTACATGGGCACACCTCTGGCACCAAGTTATGCTAATTTGTTCATGGGTAAATTTGAATTGGACTTTATAAGAATAATCCTTTTGGACATCAAGTCCTGGGTTAGATGCATTGATGCCTGTTTTCTCATTTGGAAAGGTAGTCAAGAGGAATTGCATGGATTTGTACAGTTTTTAAATTCAAGATAAGATACCATTACTTTTTCAGTTGAATATAATTTGTCTTCTCTTCATTTTCTAGATGTGTTGATAACGAAAATTAACAATACTATCTCCACCACGCTGTTTCGAAAACCAACAGACAAATACTGTACATTACTTTCTGCTGATCATTACCAACTACCTCTGAAAAAGGGTTTACTAATGACAGCAGTCAGTGTGAAAACCTTGTCCCAAGATGTTTTTGATAAATTTTGGACACGCAAGGACCACCTCATGTCGAGGAGCATTCAAGTGGGACTTAGGGAGGGTTATATAAAAGATTTTAAAATAAATATGGTAGGTAACAAGATTAATTTGGAAGCGAGGGTTTACGGATCACAATGCAAGCGGGAGAATCCTCATGTTCCGGTCGTCACGATCACAGACGTCTGTTTTTGAGCCATCGGGTGTTTTTGATCTACACTGTACATGATGACATGAGAACAGTTAGTTATTTAGGTTTGTACGTTAGCATGGATTCACTAACTTTAATTGTAACTTAATGATAGTATGACTGTATGACAACCAGAAAATGAACTTTGTGATAAAGAATACATTTGTTTTAGAGTGTAGACCCTTTGTATTGTCTAACTAAAAAAAAAAACAGGTTTCATCATCTAATTAGCTGGAAGAGCGTGTGAGTGTTTTGATAAGTAAAAACTATATAAATACTAAAACAACACTGGAATGCATCACACTTTCTTTGAAATTCAGTTCATTTTTCTTCCTGTCATTCCCATTCAAATTGCAATTCTACTTCCTGTGTGTTGTGGCCAATTCAATTCAAATTGTAAATTAAATTGAAAAGGAGCCAATTCCTTGATTCTGAGTTTTACATGCACCTATTTTCATGAAATAGAGTTTAGGTGAGATTTGTATGGAAGCTCGTTTCCGCCACGGAATAAAACAATGTAAAAGCTAATTGCGACTTTTTTTCTCGCAATATCTTGCAAATCTGACTTTTTTTTCTCTTGGAATTTTTACTTTTTTTCCTCGTTATTGCTACTTTATATCACACAATTCAGAGAACAAAAGTCAGAATTGTCAGATAAAAGATTACAATTACCTTTATTTTTTTTGTATGTGGCATAAACAAGCTTCATTCATTTGAGATATTTCTCTATTGCCGATAAATCTAACACACAACAAGAATGTAATGACATCTGTCCTGACTGCTTACTGTAAGTGCCTGAATGACAATGCAGAAACAATCATTTCAAGCACGCGCTCGAGATTTTTCAGGTATTTCAAGGTAAAAGCAGCTTTTTAAAAGGTTTTGTTGCGTTCATGTTGTGAGTTTAATTTTTGACCTTGAGAATGAAAATGCTTCAGTGTGAATGTCGTACTAGCATCATTTGAAACAGCACACAAAAATGTAATATTTCAGTGTTGAGTTTTAGGCATGTGTGCGAGTGCGTTTATTCCTTTGTTAACAACACTCTAAAAATTGCTGGGTTGTTTTAACCCAAATTTGGGTCAAATATGGACAAACCCAGCCATTGGGTTAAATTTTTTATAAAATTTTGCTGGGTTGTTTTAACCCAAATTTGCCATTAGCCAGCCATTGGGTTATGTTTTTTATTACATTTTTAACCCGATGTTTGAATTTGTCCATATTTGACCCAAAATTGGGGTAAAACAACCCAGCATTTTTTAGAGTGAATGCAATAGCCAAAAAACTCCAGACTTTACATCAAAATCCTCTCCAAGGACTACAAGGAAGATTGAGCTTCATTGTTTTAAGTGCATAAATCTGAAGAAAGAAATGCACTGCTTGTTTTCTGCCGTGCACATAAATGTAACGGCCTTTCCCAGCATGCACTGCTGTGTACGGGACGGCTGACAGTAGCTACAGGTCTGGCCCTCATTTGACTGGTCTGCTGACATTGATGAATGACCAGTGCAATGATCCAATGCCATTTTTCTCTTGCTCTGTCAAGCTGCAGTTATTGAGTTCAGTCCAATGCTGTTTTGGGGTCCATCATTCTCCTGTTGTGATGATTGTTACTCTCTGAGATTATGTGTGTGCTTTGGGTCTAAAAGCACCTTGGAAATTCACTGATATTCTTTTCACTAAATGTCCATTGATGTCTTAGTTTATGCAAAAAACTAAAAGCTTTCAATGGCATTTGATTTTTTTAAATACTGTGTGAAGATCAAAGTGTTTGTTTAAAATGAGATATACTATCTAGCATACTATATATAAAATATGAAAAAAGTTTCATTTGTTGACATGAACTAACAATGAAAAATACTGCTCATTTAATGTCCCAGAGCTGACATGGACTAACAATAAACAGTTAGCTAGTGTTAACAAAGATTCATAAATACTGTAGCAAATGTAGTTAATGCATTAACTAACATTAACTAATGGACCTTATTGTAAAGTGTAACCAAAATTGGTAATACATTACAAACAACTTATACAACAATAATTGTTTCAACCAGTAGACCTCCACATTCATTTTATCTTGCAAATAAATACACTACAGTTCAAAAGTTTGGGGTCAAATTAATACGTTCGTTCAGCAAAGACATATTCAATTTATAATGTTACAAAATATTTCCATTCCAAATAACTGCTGTTCTTCTGGACTTTCTATTCATCAAAGAATCTTGGAAAAAATATTTCAGGTTTTTCACAAAAATATGAACACCGTTTTCCACTTTGAAAATAATCAGAAATGTTTCTTGAGCAGCAAATCAGCATATTAGAATGATTCCTGAAGGATCGTGATTAAAAACTGCATCTGTCGCCTCTGTCCTACAGAAACCCGTCTGACATGGCCAATTACAGACCAATCTCGAATCTTCTGTTTCTTTCAAAGCTGCTTGAGAAAGTGGTCTCTGCTCAACTCCAAACGTATTTGTTATCTCACAACCTCCATGAATGTTTCCAATCTGGCTTTGGCACTCTCCACAGCTCTGAGACAGCACTTCTTAGGGATGTTAGGGATCTCCTTATGGCCAATGACCCCAGGCTCCATCTGCTTTTTAATTCTGGTAGACCTTTCCTCTGCATTTGACACAGCATCTCTCACAGTTTTCTCATCTCACGCGTCTCTGCTCTGGGTATCTCTGAAACTGTTCTCTCCTGGTTCACTGGCCGTCACCATTTCATCTCTATCCGCCAGACTAAGTCCACTACTGCCCCAGGGATCTGTTCTTGGGCCTTTACTCTTCATCATCTACACGCTTTCATTAGGTAACATTATCCGTCATCATGGCTTTAACTTCCATTGCTACACAGATGACACCCCACTTTTCATCCTTTCCCCACCACCTCCATTTCAGCTTGTATTGATAGTATGAATGCTTGGATTACTTAGCCTAGAAATCTAGATGCACCCTAGCGGCAGCAAATTTTATTTTGCAGCCAGGGTCGTCTAGCAACTCTCCGTTGGCTTTCAAGCTGGAAAAACCAAACTCTAGGCAGGCCAATCACATCGTGTATAGAGTCAGTGGGCGGGCTTAACATAATGACGGCAGAGTTGCAACGTTTCCCTGCTACTTTTTAGCAGCAGTCTTTCGAATCAACTTTAGCCGCGACTCTGGAGGACTTGGAGTTTAGCTTTTCTTTGAGAAAAGAACAAAGAACGGCACTTAAGGCAAGACACAGCAGAAAAAAAATCAATTTTGAGATTTTTGGATATTTGTCTTCAATAACATGTCTTCTTTCAGACATGTAGTGAAAAAAAAAGTCCGAAATACACATTTAGGTCTTTATTTTACTACACTTTGTCTGTTTACGTCTGTACAGGGTGGGCCATTTATATGGATACACCGTAATAACATGGGAATGGTTGGTGATATTACGTATATTACGATATAACGTAACTTTATTCGTTCATGAGTTATTTACAAGTTTCTGACCACTTATAAAATGTGTTCAATGTGCTGCCCATTGTGTTGGATTGTCAATGCAACCCTGTTCTCCCACTCATATAAATGGCCCACCCTGTAGATTTCTCATAAATTCAACAAAAGTTGCCGTTCTTAATCAACATGCTGCTCCGCGATCGCTGCCGGTAGCCTGTCATCACACACACCGTTAGGAAGCTCTCTCTCTCCTGTACAATGCTGTCGGATCCAAATATGGTCATTTCCTTTTTATCAGCAACCAATCGTGAAAGTAAAAGGGCTGAATGCACAATCTCATTGGCTGATGATAAATCTTTAAAGCCCGTTTCCTCAAAATGACTTTTCTCTCATTCTCCAAGTCCGAAATCTCCACTTCAGTAGCACCGATATACACCAAACTTTGCAGTCTTGTACCTAGTTATATTATGAAGACATGTACAGAGGGATTTGTAAATATATTCCTAGCCTGATTTATATAACATTTTATTCCAAAAAACATGGCAAAAATAATTTTTTAAGGCTATTGACAGTATATTCTGATTTACAGGATAACAAAAGTAGATATCCATAAATCCCTCTGTAATTTTTTCCCCATCTAATATGTGAACACAATGGAAAAATTATTTTTAACCTGGCTTTATCCAATACTCAGATTTTGTTTTTTAAAATATATGCGAATTAGCACATATTTAATTAGATATTGCCTAATTTGCATATTTAAACATTAAATTACAGCCTAATACATTTTTTTCTCATCTTAATGTTGGTAATCAACTGGGAAAGTTTCATGGTGATATCTGCTAGTTAAAAACTTTACCCTATTCACCTGTAGTGTCTCGCCTTAAGTCATTCTTAAAAAAGGAAGATGTGTTCGGAGTTTTGCCGACCGGATACGGCAAAAGTTTAATCTATCAACTATCTCAGCTGGTGGGAAAACGCTCTGATTGGTTGTAGCGCTATCCTATTGTGTGCAGAGGGAATTTGAAAAACAACCGTTTATCCCTCCTCGGATTGAGCCCTGCCAATGGTGTGTTCCCAGACTCTACATCTTGATGTGGGTCTGGCTTGCCAGGCTATGGATTACCAGTAATTTTCTCATACTCAACACTGATAAAACAGATCTACTTCTTGTTGGTTCACCTCAAATAACATCCCGTTTCTGTGTTGACAATGTTAATATTGCTGGAGTCTTGATTCGACCTTCCACAACTGTTCCAAACCTGGGTATAATCTTTGATTCTTCTCTCGCCTTCCTTCCTCACATTTCCTCACTCACTAAGTCTGCCTTCTTTCACCTCCGTCATATTGAACGTTTACATCCGTTTTTAAATATAAATGATGCTGAGACCCTAGTTTATGCTTTCATTACTTCTCGGCTTGACTACTGAAATTCGTTTTTCTATGGCTTATCCAAAACAACAATATAAGCTCCAATATATTCTGAACTCAAAAGCTAGACTGCATTGGATACCTGTTTGCTTTCGTATTCAATGTAAGATAGGCTACTCCTTATCACATTCAAAGCCCTTCATGGTCTTGCCCCCCTTATTTATTTCTGATCTCATTCATACCTACTCCCCAGTTCGCACACTTAGATCTTCTTTCACCAATATTTTGTTGATCCCACGTCACAAACTAGCATTGTATGTGGCCTTATGTATCTCTGCCCCAACCCATTCGCGACCTCTAATCATGACATGATTTCAAAACCAACCTTAAAACATCTCTTTTCGCTTCTTGTGTCTCTGATCCATAACTTTATGATCTGATTCATACTATGTATGTTATGTTATGCTCAGTCTATCTGTATTGTTTCTTTGTCTGCTGTCATGTTTATTTGTTATAATGTTGTAAAGCGACTAAAGGCGCTATAAACAAACTTATTATTATTATCATTATGGTAACGCTTTACAATAAGGTCTCATTTGTTAAAATTAATGTATTAACTAACATGAACTAACAATGAGCAATACATTTGTTATAGTCTATAATCTTTGTTAATGTTATTTAATAAATATCCTAATATTATTTATTAAACATTAACTAATGTTAGCATTAACAACTTTTGATTTTAATAATGTAGTAAAAGTTGAAATTAACATTACTAAGATTAATAAATGCTGTAGAAGTATTGTTCATTCTTAGTTCATGTTAACATATGTGTTAACTAAAATTAGCTAATGAAACGTTATTTACCATTATTATCATGTGACACTGAAGAGTGGAGCAATGATGCTGAAAATTACAATAATCACTCAAGAAAGAGATGTTAAAAATGGCTCATATTTCTATTAGTTCATTTATCTCACTAGAAATTGAAGGTCGAGTGCAGTGCATTGTGGGACACCGTATCTCACTCACTGTGCTCTTCTTGTGTACTTCACATTTGACTAAAATTAGCTAGCCATGCATTTAAAAAAAAATCACAGCATACATCCTGGAGAAATAGTGATGATAACCTCCAAAAAATGTTCTTTGCATCTTGATGAATGTATTCTGTAATTCCTTTGCTCTCATTGCCATCATTAGATATAATCTCCACAGGCGTTTATCTCTATATCTGAAGTGAAGATGTCAGCAAAACAAACTCATTCTCAGGTAATTATGATTAGACCGATAAAGCCATTCTTCTACTGATAACATCCTACCTGCTTTCAGCAGTGAATCATGATTTCAGGAGATTGTTTGTGGTAATATGGTTTAATTAAGCAATAAGGAGTGAGAGACTGCAGTAGATTGTGAGTATAGTCACAGCTAAAGGGCATCATCAGACAGTAACTATATTTACAATACAGCACCACCTCCAGTTTAAAAAAAAATATGAGGAATGCACATTTACATAATGAACAGACATGTCCATTTTATAATGATATGTATTATGTACTTTTCTTGTGTATATATATACATTTTTTTTTTCATGTATATCAGTTGCATGTCTTTAACATTTGCACGGCAAATGTATCACCTATTTTTTTTTTCCTCTCTCATACAATTCATGTAAATATTTATATGTTAGCAGCGTTCTCCCACTGCAGCGAACACACTGACCCCGCGTCATGTCACGAGTTGTCAGACAGGGTCTAAAGCTAAAAGAGCAGAGGATTTGAAATGGTTCCCAGTGCTTCGCTCTAATGGCTTTTGTGGAGGTATTGCAGGAATATTTGTGAAGGGAAAATTACAGCGCGTAGACACGTTGCATTTTCTCATAAAGCACGTACTTGGCTGACATTTATATAGCACGGCGAGGCAGATCCCTCTTCACGCTGGAGTTTAAATGCCACTCACATTAGTTTCAGACACCTGTGTCCTTTACCATTTCCTCAGCGAGCAGCTGTGCATCTTCTGCTCTCAATGCACAGAACTGATCCAGCGGCATCTAAATTACAGAGACTTAAAATACACATCATTTCTGCAGTATGACTGTACATACAGACAGGTCAAATATCCTCTAAGCCTTGAAACTTCCCCAAAACTTATTTGAATTCAAGACACCATTAAAAATATCTGGATACTTTCTGAGGCATATAATTTTGGTAGCACTTTATTTTACAGTCCTGTTCCCCATGTACATGCTATGTACTTATCGTAATTATATGAACTGTGTAATAACTAAGTACCAACCATTACCTTACCCTACCCCATGTAGTTAGCTTATATTACCTGTAAGTACATGTAAGTGCACATACTGTAAAATAAAGTGCAACCATAATTGTTTTTGATAAAATGTCAAAAAATCGTATGGCATAATTTTAACTTAAAAGGTCAATCTAAATTATGACGTACTGTCATTTGATTTTTTTATCTCATAATTATAACAGCGACATGACTTTTTGTCTTATAATTATGGCTGAGTATGTCTATTTCGACTTTTTAATAATAGTTATGACTATGTCATAATCATGACTACTATGTCAGATAAAAAGTTGAAATTAACATTAAAAACATGAAATTATGGCACTAAATCATAAGTCAAAATGAGATTTAAAGTCTTTATGAGATAAAGTCACAATTATGTAAGTCATAATTATGACTTATGGCATAATTTATTTTTTGTCTCATAATTATGAATCATATTAAATTCAATTACATTATGATGTCATATTTATGAGATACAAATTTGAAATTAAAATATTGAAACATACTGATTACTGAGATAACAAGTTGAAATTATGGCACTAAATCACAAGTACCTGTCAAAATGAGATTTAAAAAGTTTTTATGAGATAAAAAAAGTCAAAATGATCGAGATAATAAAAATACATAAAAGTCATATTTATGACTTACTATCTCAAAAATAGGAATTTTTAATGGCATCATTGACATTGTATGTCATAATTATGATTTAGCGAAGCATGTTTTATTTCTTATGTGGTAGAAATGGGCTTCCAAAATGTATAGTGTGAAATATGTGGCGTAGCTGCCGTTTCTGAACGGTTGGATGCTTGATTGTATTGAAAGAACCTTTTGAGGAGCTCAACAGTAACACATTTTAGCCTCTTCACCCTGATCTCTTCTGGTATTGTCTGATACCTCGAGCAAATAGTTCATGGTTTCAATGCTGACAGGTCTGTCTGGAGGGAAGCGTGTTGTGAATTCAATTGCCGTATGATTTGTTTTCGTGCCATGTCTGTCAGATTAATTGGTGTAATATGCAGAGCCTCTCATCTCAGTTTTAGATTTGTGTTTTTCAGGTGGTTTATATTCCATTAGATTCCTTGCTAATCCAGTGGGAACGTGACCTTCAAAGTGTTCCAGTGGAGTTTGGAAAATGGAAGGTTTGAAACGACAGATCTTTTCAAATCTCAGTACTTAGGTAATTATTATTTTAATCATGTTGTGTTGTTGTTGTTAACAAATTCCTGCTTTTTGAATCTACACTAAATCTCATCTCTTTTGTGCTCTGGGCAGCCCAGGTAAATAATATCTCCAGATCTCTCCTTGAATGGTAAAAGAATGTCATAAATTAGTACACCGAAGCCTTCCAGGTTTTATGTTCTTCTGCTGTGCTTTGTGAATTGTGGACCGTGAATTTATTTGGTCTTTAAAAGCAACATACAGTTAGACCACAAATTTAGCGCCCCGCGCGTTTAGCGGCTTTCAAGACTCGAGTGTCACATTCACCGAGTGACCTCCATTCAGACGCCGTCTAATTTACAATGTGGCCTATGAAATGCCCCCCATTCCCAAAGGATGAATTACTTTCTGTATTGAAAAAAAAATAATAAATACCTTGATCTTTGGCCCTTTTCTCACAGAACTGTAAGTTTACAGCAGCTGCCCTCTGCGCGCCACACGGACCATAAAAACTGCTGGAGAACACGACAACATGCCTTTTGCTGACAACAACAGTGTCGAATAACACAGACCTACTTCCATTAGGATCCGAAAGCAACCAGAACAAGATTGATCCAGTCGCGGATGTGTGTGTGTGGCAGATCTCTTGGAAAAGCCCTCGGCAAGACATTGATTAGGATGTAATTTATTCCTGAGTAAAGGGTAATGTAAGCAAAGTATTTTTGCGCTGAATGTGATTGTGATGTATGACATCAGGGAAGTGATGCCGACAGGTATAAATGACTGAAGGTGACGGAGGGCTTTAAATTAAAACCTGTTACTCTAAAACTAAGGCTGAGAATGACATTTCCACCCTTTGTTTTACCGCTTGACTTAAAACTGATTCATTTTTATACAATTTCTTTAAAAACTTTGCTTATAAAATCAGCATGAAATGGCATTTTGAGACAAATTCAGAGTCAAAACAGGATTCGCACATGAATTGATTTTATTCGTCAGGAATAATTGGACGTAGCCTGGTTAACGTCAGACCTCTTTCTCATTGAGACGTGGTCTGGGAACCACATGTTAATTTTCTCGTATTTGAGGCGTGGTTTATGAATGCCCAGAGCCGTTTATTGGGCGCTACAAATGTCTATCAAATGCGCCTGTACGTAGCTCATAGCCAGTCATTACAATTATACCAGATGACGTATGTAGAGCGACAGAAATTCGACGAGGAAGAAGACGAAATAAACTTGCATTCTAAACTACTTAGAACACTATCTAAGGCTGCATCGAAAGGTAACTTCGCGTCTGCTGCCATGTTGGATCCATAGATATAAACAAACTGCTTCGGTGTGTCGCATAGACGTCGTCATCGTCTTGCTGCTCCCTACCCGTTCTGTGATTGGTTCCCTTTTTGAGGGGAAAATCTGGTCCATGGTGTCCAGGCTGCCTAGCAGCGTGAATAAAATCGCGCTGCGCTCAAGGCAGCATGGGGAAACCCAAGCTAAATTGGACGGTGAAAAGTGTCTGTTTGGCAGGCGAATGAAAATAAGAGGGATTTAAGTCGTTTCAGAGGCAACAGTGTCCGGCTACTTTTACAGTTGCGTCGGTCGTCAGAAGTATTTTTTTTCCATTAATTTTATCCCATAGGGATTTCAAAAAAGTCTCTGTTAAAGTGTTATAAGCCATTAACCAAACGAACCAGCTAAGAGGTGAATCATAGAAGTATTTGAAAATCGGACAAAAATACAAAAGGTACAAGACCTACAATCCCATGAAGCATTGCAAACAGATTAACTGAATTAAAAACGATGGAGAAATATTTAAGTATTTTGAGAGCGTAGCGAGACTGACTCGCTTCACGGGAGTGGGCGGGGCTAAAGAGATTGACTCTGATTGGTGGAATTGTCTGTACATCATCTTGACTAATGTAGTTTTTCACCACAAATTCTGCTGTTAAACACAGTTAAAGGTCCCATATGGTGGCACTTAAACTTATATTTGTACCGTTTATATGTGTCTATTAAACACTAATTTAATAGTGTTACCAAAAATAGAGTTGGGTTGATTTTCCCACACTTTTCTGAGAGCCTTTTTTCTCCCCTCCCACAAACGCCTGGATTCGCTGCTGGATGGAATGTTCACGTTCATGTTTGAAAGTCACAGAAACCACTTGGACTAGAGTGAATGATGTGTTTTCATGTTATTATCATACTTTCGGTGATGTGTCTGTGTTTATGTTCCGGTGCACGGCACATGGCGTTACCTGACACACGCCCAGCTACTCTTATCCCCGGCTCTCTGTGCGCCGCTGTTGCCTGGAAAAGGCAGCGGTGTCAGCAGCATGAAGGTCCCCTGTGACCGCTGGTAGACGATATAGTACAACCTTATTTGTAGTTTTATAAAAGGATGCATTTCTCATGGCCGGTTTTCAGGGACGACTTAACTCCAGACATGACTCTCGCTTCTTCTCGGATTTGAGAAAGGGGGCGGGGCTAAGTCGAGTTTTGGAACACGACACCCATTGGTTACCCGGGTTCTACTTTGCAAACTACATCAAATTCTAACTGGCCCGTTTAGCTGGGAGGCGGTCTAGTTTTGTGGGGGGTGGAGAAATGGCGGCAGTGAGCGATTTCATATTTTCACAGCTTTTCATTTACACCCCCGAGCCTATATGACACACAGAATCCCATAAAAACTTATTTTCACCATATGGGACCTTTAAATTGAAATTATTCATGTTGAAGGGTGCAAGAGAAGCAAATATTATAGATTAACAACCTCGTAGCTCAATAAGTCTGTCTTTAAAGGTTTATAAGTTATCAATAAATTAATTTCCCCATGGACAAATTGAATGGAGCATTTACTTTTGGAACACGACTGTTGCGCTCATGGCAGATTATAAAGACAAACATTTTGTGATGAATTATGTACAATAAGACCAGGAGCATGAATTAAGAAAGTAAATCGAGTTCGATTCATTGATTGATTTAATTATTCTTTTAATTATTAATGATTCATTTATTTTTGCATATTAAAAAGTGTGTTTGTCATTCTCTTCATTTAGTTAGTAAGACATTGGAGATTTTCAGATGAATTTGTCAGTCAATTTTACATAAATAGTTGTGTTGAATACAGGAAAAGGATATCTGGGAAAAGTTATTCAGGCATCATGGTGTAAATTCAAAAAGTATCATGTTGTTTAACCCATGACTTCCAAAAACTCGATCTAACTCTAATCTAATTAACACTTCATGATCATGTTCTGTTTTTAAATCTTCCTTGAGACTTCGAGCGCACGCACTCATTTGTGAATTTAGCTTATTCCTTTGCTAATTTATAAATAATTGTTTTTGCACGTATGTGTTTGGAATATGCATGAATGCAGGAACGATTAATAATCGAGCCGTGCCGCATCATTGTTTCAGATTGATGCCGCATCCACTTGTTCCCATCAAAATCAAAACACACTGGAGCATTATCTGATAATCCTATATTAATGTTTGCATAAATTATTCAGCTATTTACATGCGACGGCGGGATCTTGTGCTCACAAGAGTGTGTGAAATGGAAATTAGTTTGATTACTGTAAAGCATACAAAACTGAGATCAGAGGATGTTTGGGAAAATAAATGTGTATTTTTGCGAACGTGTGCTCTCAGAGGCCATGTAAAGTGTTAGTGTGTTTGTTTTGTGTGGTTCTCCGTGTGTGTTAGTGTCGATACGACAGCGGTTGTGGCTGATTTAGAGTGTGGCAGCATCGGTAACGGTCTAAATTTGGTTTTCAAAGCAGTGCTGGGCTTTTCTGGAGGAAGTTCAGCTCTGTAGTGAAGCTCGTCTTCTGGGGCCGCATTGATCTACATTCGTGTCACGTTACTCTTTTAAGAGCTCCTTTCAGCATGGCTGTTGTTGCAGGATAGGGCGTTACCATGGGAAATAGCCGAAATAGCCATCGGAAAAAAGAAGCACAACTGTGATCCGAGTCGCTGAGCTCAACGGGGAGTCGGAAGAACAAAACTCACTCCTGTGAAACTTCCTTCATCCACACGTGAGATGCACAAATGCTGCTTATGTTATAAAGTACAGAAGAAGATTGTTGTGGAAATGTGTTTACGCTCTTAAAAATGCAAGTTCTCATTCTGGGGTCTTCAGATCAAGGTTTTAATCCAAGAGAACACACACACACACACACACACACACACACACACACACACACACACACACACACACACACACACACACACACACACATACAGTGAGGAAAATAAGTATTTGAACACTCTGCTATTTTGCAAGTTCCCCCACTTAGAAATCATGGAGGGGTCTGAAATTGTCATCGTAGGTGCATGTCCACTGTGAGAGACATAATCTAAAAAAAAAATCCAGAAATCACAAAGTATTTGAACACCTGAGAAAATTTGGTACAGTAGCCTTTGTTTGCAATTACAGAGGTCAAACGTTTCCTGTAGTTTTTCACCAGGTTTGCACACACTGCAGGAGGGATTTTGGCCCACTCCTCCACATAGATCTTCTCTAGATCAGTCAGGTTTCTGGGCTGTCGCTGAGAAACACGGAGTTTGAGCTCCCTCCAAAGATTCTCTGTTGGGTTTAGGTCTGGAGACTGGCTAGGCCATGCCATAACCTTGATATGCTTCTTACAGAGCCACTCCTTGGTTATCCTGGCTGTGTGCTTCGGGTCATTGTCATGTTGGAAGACCCAGCCTCGACCCATCTTCAATGCTCTAACTGAGGGAAGGAGGTTGTTCCCCAAAATCTCGCAATACATGGCCCCGGTCATCCTCTCCTTAATACAGTGCAGTCGCCCTGTCCCATGTGCAGAAAAACACCCCCAAAGCATGATGCTACCACCCCTATGCTTCACAGTAGGGATGGTGTTCTTGGGATGATACTCATCATTCTTCTTCCTCCAAACACGTTTAGTGGAATTATGACCAAAAAGTTCTATTTTAGTCTCATCTGACCACATGACTTTCTCCCATGACTCCTCTGGATCATCCAAATGGTCATTTGCAAACTTAAGACGGGCCTTGACATGTGCTGGTTTAAGCAGGGGAACCTTTCGTGCCATGCATGATTTCAAACCATGACGTCTTAGTGTATTTCCAACAGTAACCTTGGAAACGGTGGTCCCAGCTCTTTCAGGTCATTGACCAGCTCCTCCCGTGTAGTTCTGGGCTGATTTCTCACCTTTCTTAGGATCATTGAGACCCCACGAGGTGAGATCTTGCATGGAGCCCCAGTCCGAGGGAGATTGACAGTCATGTTTAGCTTCTTCCATTTTCTAATGATTGCTCCAACAGTGGACCTTTTTTCACCAAGCTGCTTGGCAATTTCCCCGTAGCCCTTTCCAGCCTTGTGGAGGTGTACAATTTTGTCTCTAGTGTCTTTGGACAGCTCTTTGGTCTTGGCCATGTTAGTAGTTGGATTCTTACTGATTGTATGGGGTGGACAGGTGTCTTTATGCAGCTAACGACCTCAAACAGGGGCATCTAATTTAGGATAATAAATGGAGTGGAGGTGGCCATTTTAAAGGCAGACTAACAGGTCTTTGAGGGTCAGAATTCTAGCTGATATATAGGTGTTCAAATACTTATTTGCAGCTGTATTATACAAATAAATAGTTAAAAAAAATCATATATTGTGATTTCTGGATTTTTTTTTTTTTTTATATTATGTCTCTCACAGTGGACATGCACCTGGGCGATTCCACAGTATCTGTCCACAAGGGGTGTAATGAACAATATAGATTGAACAATACCCAGTTGTTGTCATTTTTTTATTTTTAGTTCACTATTTTGTTAAAGATAGATGTAAGAAATAATAAAGTTACTTTTATCCCACTAGGCCTTGGCATTATCATGTAATGAGACTTTATTTTATTTCCGTCCCCATAAATTGCGGATGTCACGGTGGGACATTCAGTGCATCTGGATTTTTCCTAAGTCATTTCTTTCATTTCCTTTAATAAAATCCTGAATTTTGGCGCAAAACATTTATTTTGGTGTGTCTTCTACAAAATACTACTACTAACACTGAAAGTAGAATTCCCTTAATCCACCACGATGCAATGGAAACATTTACTAATGTTCGTTACACTTTCTGTCCAAGCAGTTACGCACGTTAAAATATGATTCTAAAGGAAGCGGAGATATAATTTTTCCATGTAATTCTATCAGTAGCATAACGATAAAACCATCTTGTGTGGGTTAAATTCTACGGAAGCCCTAAGAGGCCATGGATAATATTTTTTTTCTCTGTTGTTTTCTCGTGATAATGACTTAATTTTCTCGTGATCTCGAGATAACAAAAGTTGTTTTCTCGTGATCACGACTTAATTTTCTCGTGATCTCGAGATAACAAAAGTTGTTTTCTCGTGATCACGACTTGTTTTTTTCTGCGTAGTCGGCAAGAACAGTATAAGCACCAAAAGCAGAATAAAGCAGCATCATGGATGATCGCATTCGCTTTTACTTTGATAACGGGCTCACTCAAAATGAAATAGTTCTATGTCTGTCAGTGATTGGCGACTTCCACATTAGTGTCCGACACTAGAAGGAGGAGGCTGTCAGGTCTGCAACTTTATCGTAGAAGACAATATAGCTACCCTGAACGTGTAGTCAGTTTCATTGCCAGCCAACTTCAGGTCCTGAACGTCTGCATGTCTACCGGAATTATGTTTGAAAGATGCAGATTAATGTTTTTTTGTGGCTGACCCGAGAAATGGTCAGAGATCAGTTAAGTCTGGCCAGGTTCTCCTCTGGGACACCTCTCTCTCTCTTAAAGCAATTATAAAATCCATCTCTTCTGCGGGCTTTTTATGAAGTAGATTTCAAAATCAAAGAAGCCAGCTCGCACGAAGGCTAATCATGATATACACAACATTCAGAAGGAGCGAGATTTTCTCGCGAATCGCGATACATACACATGACGGCGTGAGAAAACGGTTTTATGTCGGGATCATATATTAGAAATTAAGTCGTGATCACGAGAAAACAACTTTTGTTATCTCGAGATCACGAGAAAATTAAGTCGTGATCACGAGAAAACAAGACAGAAAAAAAAGAACAATCCATGGCCTCTTAGGGCTTCCGTAAAATTCTCATATGCGTTGCTACATGATAAATTGTTAATAAATCGGGATAAAACAGGGGCCGAGATTTTCTGTCCAAAAATCATAACGCTCGAACATTTTATTCTGACGCTGAATTTCCATCTCCTAATGTCTCAACGGTTCTCATCAAAGAAATAAGATTGTCTAGGTCACGGTCGCTCTGCGTGTGAGAAAGGGTTAACAGGATTTCACGGATTTCGACGAATGTGGGTAAGTTTGTGGATTCTGTCCAAAAGGTTACGAACGTTAAAATGATACGAACGTGGTAAACTTTGGTTAAGTAAACATTAAATAGGATCATTGTGGTGAGAAAGGATAAAAGAGTGTGCAAGTCGGATGATTGCGAGTGGTTTCGGACCGAAAGCGTCGTTCATTGTGAAAGAGCATGCATGAATGGTGGTTTTATACATTTTGACAGATTCTGCACATCTTGTTCGTAACTTAGACGGAAATTTTCAGTCTGTCCAACTTCCAACGTTGTTTTCTGCGTATTTTTGACCCAATAAGCTGTTCATGAAAGTCAACATCGTCAATGACATTTTTTTATTATTTTTTTTTTTTTGATGATTTTTTTTTCTGTCCAATGTTCGTAAGAATATAGCTTAGGCTGACGAAGTTAACACGTTAATAGTGCGTTAACACAATCTGTATGATCTTTAAATTTGATAGTATGATGACAGGTTATTTTAATGTGTTATGAACTTGTTCTATTCTTGTTCTATTCTATGCCAGTTTTCATGAAATGGTATTATTTTGTGTTACAAAGGCAATCTTGCAGGATTGTTTAATTTTTTCCGTCCACGTTACACACGTTATAACTTAGCACACTTGTAGGAGTTCCTTTGTCTTCTACATTTGGCAAATAAATTAGAAAAATATACCTGTGGTATTTGTTAGTAATTTTGCTGGCTTTCAGTTTATGAACATACCAGACTCAAAAATGCACCTTTAAGTTTATAGAACAGATAATATTAGATGGCCACCCTGCCTGCATGGAAGTCCTATGCAGTTTTGTGAACCATACACAACGCATGACTCATAACTATACCAAATTAGGAACAAAGTAAAACATGAACTGGGATTCAACCAGATTTTATTAAACTGAATTAGATTAAGTACACTTTCTGCTTGAACTTACATTGTTTTTCCGTCCATGTTACATACGTTAAATTTGACATCAACTCAACTTTGATCAAAGTTTACTAGTTTACCATTGCCAGATTTATCCTTTCACACAGCTGTACCCCAGGTTTTCTCAGGATGTTAACCTGAGGACAATGGCTTTCTCCATGAAGATTGATTTTTGCAGGCTGTTGTCCTTGCAGTTAGCCCTAAACTGTGGAATCGCCCACCTACGATGACAATTTCAGACCCTCCATGATTGCCAAGTGGGAGAACTTGCAAAATAGCAGGGTGTTCAAATACTTATTTTCCTCACTGTACACTGTAAAAAGTTTAACTATTATTTACTCAATTTTATTGGTGAAACATTTTTACACTCAAAAAAATTGAGTAAATTTTAAAGCTGTGAAATCAATGAAATATACTGTATGAATTGAGTAAATGCAAGTAAAAAAATTAAGTAAATCTGAGTAACTGCATCTGGTACATTAACAAATAAAACTGAGTAGAAATAATTTAACATTTAAACATTAAAAAAACAATATTTATGAGTAATATTAACTGTTTTTATTAATGAGTAATATTAACTATTTTATTTTCTCTAAACCTTTGTAAAATAGTACTCCAGACAACCACCATTATACATTACATTGGCCTTTATTTTCAATGAGTGCAGCAATACAGCACATTTTTAGGGGGGGGGGGGGGGGGCATTGTTTTAATTGAGTAAACTTACTCAATTTTAAGAGCGTGTTAAATATATTAATAATATTGATTTGAATTAAGTAATTTTTTTGTTTCTTGAAACAGATCAGTTTAATTAAACATTCTCAAATATTTTGATAGAAATTTCACATATATATTAAGTATATTATAAAGAAATAATTGGTTAGTCAAATACTAAATTATTTTATTGAAAAAAACTTAAATATATCTGTAAATTTTAGATAAAATTAACTGTTGGATTTTTACTCAATTATTTTGGTATGTTTAACTCAAACAATCAAGTAAACGATATACAGAGATTTTATGAAGTTAATAAAGTTAAAAATTTCTGTAATATTTACTAAGCCACAGAATTATTTTTTACAGTGTATATACACACAAACATTTGTTTTAGGTGTGATTAATCGTGATTAGATCGATTTAGATTTAATTTAATTTTATTTCAGTTTAGTTTTATTCTATTTTTATTTATCTCCAGTTAATAATTTTAGTGCTGCAACTTAAACATATTTCTGTTTATTTTCAAGGCAACCTTTCTAATTTTTGTTTAGTTTGGTTTTTAACTCGTATTTGTATTTTATTTAATCTTTATTAACAAAAATGTTTTTAATAGTTTAAGTTAGTTAACGATAATAACCTTGATTCATTATGTACATTTAAAAATTTTCTTTCTTGCACTGAACACAAAGGTAGAATTTCCAACATGCTCTTTTTCCATATTATAAAAAGGTATAAATGACAAAAATGCACAATAAAAAGAGTCCATACGATGCATATGCTGTATTCCAGATTCATATGGTCATTTGTGTGAGGATCAGATCCAAATTTAAGTTTTTCACTGATAAACTTCCCTATAGCTCAAATTGAATTTGCTTATGCACTTTCAGTGGAAACATGCGTTGTTGTCAGTGAATAATGACTTTTTATTTTGAGATGTAATGGCGCTGTTGAGGCTGTTGTGTACAGAGATGGGCATAAATACATGGAAATGTATTTAAAATAAAAAATATTAAACACTGTGTGGAAAAATGTAATTAAATACAAATACAGTATTTTGTATTTTGAAAATACAAAAAATACATGTGAAATTGCCCATTCAGTGCAGGAATAGGTCACAGTGAATGAAGAAACTACTGACTTACAATTGCTAACCGCATCTCTTTCTTTCTTTCTTTCTTTCTTTCTTTCTTTCTTTCTTTCTTTCTTTCTTTCTTTCTTTCTTTCTTTCTTTCTTTCTTTCTTTCTTTCTTTCTTTCTTGCAATTACTAATAAACTTTGTAGCAAATAGCAGCCATTTATATAGGCTACTTATTTCTGGTTACAGTGTAGTCTATTACTTGTGGTGAACACTATATATATATATATATATATATATATATATATATATATATATGTGTGTATGTATGTATGTATATATATATAGTTTTGATACCACAGCAAAAGACTTTTTTTTTTTTTTTTTTTTGCAGGTAGTCCAGTATAGTAATTTTTACATTTATTTTATGTAAAGTGTATTTGTTTCTATAAGTTTAATTTAAAATTAGAATTCATTTAGATGAATTTGACACTATTTACCCAAAGTTTTTTTTTTATTTTTTTATGAACAATACAACTAAAAGCTGAAGATGTTTGTGGTGTATCATTCATCAGTGCTTCTTTTTCCACTTCAACGTTCCAATAATCAGCGTAACGGATAAATTTGCTTACCCTGATAGGCCTACCTATCTGTAAACAATTTAGAAAAGGTTCCATCGATTCACACTTTATATCATCGCTATGATATGTAGTGTCATATCACCCAGCCCTAACGTGCACTAATGCTTTAAATACATATGACAAGATAGTTGATAAAAATCAACAACCGATCAAGATTGAATTGGCCAAGAATTGGCTAACACTATTTTCCCACTTGTCTGTGCTCTTTTATTCTTTCATGTTAACCAAAGGCAAATCTGAACAATGCACTATTTTAACTTTAATCAACAAGTAGAATTCATCATGACATCCTCACCTTATTCCAGAAAAATCGCTGATCCAATGCTGAGTCAATGCATGAATGTTGGGGGGAGGGGGTGTCTGAACTAGTCGATGCACGAAATCAGTACCCTGATAAACAGGTTTATTTTGAAAATACAAAAATACTCATCTTAAATGTATTTAAATACAAATTACATTTGATTTTTTCCCCCAAGGCTTTAAAAAGATCCGCTGAACACACATGCACAGATCTGTCCAAAATAGTCACTGTATTCAAAACAAAACCTCTATTTTGTCCCCGTCCCCTTCTGGATTCACAAGCACACGGGTATTAGAGGGACTTTGGTCCAAATAACTCTTTCATTAGTTTCTGTATTTGTGTTTCCTCAGCGTAACAGCACACACACGCGCACACACACACACTCCGGCGTGGAGTTCCTCTGAGGTTTTGTTGAGAGGTCTTGGCTGGTAAGTGATTTAGTTTCTCATCGCTGGTCTGATGCGTCTGCCGCCTGTCAATCAGAGAGAAGAATGTGTGACGGAGGAGGTTTATCTGGAAACACGTCACAGGACATGATGTCAATCATCCATCCATCCATCTGTCTGTCTGTCTGTCTGTCTGTCAGTTTTGTGAGTTTTATCTCGTCTTGTGAATTTCTTGCTTTATTCCGTCATTCTATTGTTTATGATATAGTGCAATACATTTGTTGACTGCACTTCTACAGCAGTGTTTACTGATGTTATTTAATACATTTATTTGGACATAGTTTAGAATAAATCCATGTTGTAATAAAGCTGCAGTGCTCATGTAACCCAGGGCTGTTCCTCATGATGGTTAACCTGTCAGACGGTTCTCCTCAGAGGAAAAGAGGTCTGGCCTCTGACTCTCATGTTCCCGCTGTCTGCAGACGACCTCCTCAGTATTGTTTAACAGCATTTATACCCGAGAGGACATGTGATATGGCTATTTAATAGTCCAGTGGATGCAGTGAGAGGCGTCTGTCAGTGGTGCGCTCGACTGTGAAGCTCATGTGAGCATGACATCAGACACCCTGATGGAGACCGTAAAACAGGGTTTATGTTTCACAGCTGCTGTTCAACAATTAGCCTCCCATTCTTTGATTGTGTTTTCATTGCAGGAAGCTGAAGACATAAAGACTTGTTTGGGTCATATTTCACCTCAAAAAATTAATTTACCTTCAAGTTCTCATTATTGTAAAGTGAGTGAAATCTTATTTAGTCTTGAATATCATCCTAACTGCTCTAAAGCAAAAAAAAAAAAAAATAAATGTTACAGTGATGACTGATATGCTGTTGGTCCTCTGCGTGCTGCCAAAACAATATCGACCCGCTGAGGCATGGACTCTTTAAGACTCTTAAGACTCCTGAAGGTGTCCTGTGGTCTCTGCCAACAAGACTTTAGCAGATCCTTTAAGTCCTGTAGGTTGTGAGGTGGATTGAACCAGCACATCCAACAGATGCTCAATTGGATTGAGATCTGGGGAATTTGGAGGCCAGGGCAACACCTTGACTCTTCATCATGTCCCTCAAACCATTCCTGATCGATATGTGCAGTGTGGCAGGGTGTATTATCCTGCTGAAAGAGCCACTTCCACCAGGGAACACCACTTGGTCTGCAACAATGTTTAGGAAGGAGGCATGTGTCAAACTGACGTCCACATGAGTGACTGGACCCAGGGTTTCCAGCAGAACATTAAAGCTACACTGTGTAATTGTTTTTAAGTTGTTATTATTAGCAAAAAAACATATAAATCTTTCAAAATGATATATGCACATTCATGTGTAATTACTTCCACCAACTAATCTAGTATTCTCGTAAACGTAGAATCTGCCATTCAGAATACATATGAGCGAGTCGCTCGAATGGCGGCAGCCATGTTGCGCCTCCATCTTGAAAATACATTAGCCAAAGAGGGACATACCTGGAAATTCTCAGTACCTCAATACTCAGTGGCACCGTGACGAATGCGAGGGGGAGATTACTCGCGACTGCCGGCAGATTTGAAAGCCTGTTGAAGATGGAGGATCACGCCTATTCTCAAGGACATGTAACAGAGTTGCCAAGGAAGCAAAAGAGAGAATTAAAACGACAGCGCAACAGGCAAATCAACAAGACCAAAGTCAATATTGGAGTGGCTTTTCCAAGATGGAAAGAGCTCATGAGGAGCAAGGGTTTTAAAAGGGACTCCGAAGTTGCATGCTTTCTTCTCGACAGGTAATTCAGCCTATTTGTGTAAATTCAAAGTTTTATAGTTGCTTGGCTAACTATAGCATGGTTGTGCAGAACGCTAGAACGACGTCTAGGATACTTTTCCTCTCGTCAATGATGAAAAAGGATTTGTTTACCTTAATGAATAGTTTTAGGAAGTCGAACTGGAAGCCATGTTAATCTTAGAATAATACGCCCTCTGAATGGGAGGGGATAGAAAGTAATATTCAGTTGGTAGTCATATACAATTTCACCACTAGACGGGAGAAAATCTTACACAGTGTAGCTGTAACCAGAGCATCACACTCCCTCCAGTGGCTTCTCATCGTCCCACAGTGCATCACTTCCCCAGGTAAACAGCGCACACGTTCACTCCTTGAGACACATTCCTCCTTTAACCATCATTAATATTTTGTGTGGCTTGTGCCACAGTAGAGCTTCTGTTGGTTCAGAGCAGACGGGATAGCCTTCGTTGCCCTCATGCATTGATGAACCTTGAGCGCCCGACACTCTGTCGCCGGTTTGTGGTTTGTCCCTCCTCGGACACTGTTGGTAAATCCTCAGCACTGCTGACAGGGAGCAACACACAAGCCTTGCCGTTTCAGAGATACTCTGACCCAGTCGCCTGGCCAGAACAACTTGACCCTAGTTAAAGTCGCTCAGATCTTTATTCCTGCCCATTCCTCCTGCTTGTTGATTATAAGAATGGATTATTTGCTCATGTAATCTACCCAGAGCTTAATATGTGGCCTTATTAGGAGATGATCATTTATATTCGCTTTACCTGTGACTCATGACCTCTCTAGCAAGGTTTTCCCAATAGCTTTTATTCCAGCAACAGTTTGTCCAAACCTTTGTGAAGAACTGAATAATTTAGAAGAATAAATTGGTTTTATTTTGAGTGCGTGTGACAGTCTCTAGTTCACATGTTCTGTATTTAGTTCAGCATTAGTTGTTAGCAGAGCATAAATGCACTCACAATTCACCAGCATGTATGGTATAAACTTAGATCTGAATTTAACTTTGACATGAAACACATTTTATGAACTCGCACATCAACTGTGGCTGTCTTTTAGATAAGAAACATGTACGAACAATGACATTTTCAGTGCTTTGGAGGAGGGGAATATTTTCAGTGTGTAACATTTACTTCTTTTTGAAGACTTGTAATATACTGCATGAGTCACACGGGCTTCCTTTTTATACTTTCATGATCCCCGATCCCCCCCCCCCCTTTTTTTTAAAGCTTGACATGTGAGATGTGGTCACTGATCTGTTGTTGTATGGAAAGGAGCTGCATAATTCAAGATTAGTCTTTTGTGTTGCCCAGGAAACTTTTTTATTCTTTGATTTATTCCTTAAACTTGTAATAAATTGTACCTTCTATGTGTGTGTGTGTGTGTGTGTGTGTGTGTTTTTTTGAAGTGTTTCTGTCACACACAGATGTACTGCGTGGTAATGAGACGCTGCACCTCATTCACAGCAGCAGTAGCTGAGTTCTGATGTTGATTCGCTCCTCAACTCTTCTCTGTTATCACAAATAGAACAAATGCATGCCTCATTTGATCATCTGCATCAGACGATTGGAACAGGTACAGTACGGTCATCTGAGGTAACTTGGCATGGTGATTCACACCACTGATTTAAGGTTTGCATATCTCACATGCTGGAGATAATTGTTTTGTCGTCTTTATATTGATAATGAAAGAGAGTTTAATCGATGCGACAAGACTTATATCTCCTAGAGAGACTTCAACGTGAAAGTCTGGTTCACCTTGCCTCTGATTCCAGCCACGAACTGCCCACTTAGGAAGAGAGCGTCTGACCGGCATGTAAAGAGACCAAGCACTGTTTAGAAGAGGAGACACCGGAAACCATCCTGACCCTGCATATACACTAGCCTATTGTAAGTATCTCCAGATATCAAAGTTAAACAAGACTCGGGATTTAAAAAGTGACTCGTTTTAATTCATGAGTGTGAATTTGAACTAATTGATGAATCGGAATGACAATGAATATACCTGAGTTCAAAGATTGTGACAAAATAGTAATGATTACACCATTACATTTGACTAATTATGCCTTTTATTATTTATTTAACATTTTATTATTTGTTTTATGTATTTATAGATATTCAGCATATTTCAAAAGTTGTAAATTCAGTTCAGTACTATCAAAACAGTTAACACAGCCAGCATTTATTTGTCATTCAGCAACACATAATGTCCACCACATTGTTTTCTGTAAGATAAATATAAACATAATAGATCTTTTTTTAATGAAAGTTATATTAATAAATATAATAAAATATGTATATATTTAGTAAAATTTCTGTATATGGCATTTATTGCTAATATAATAATGTTTCTGGAAAATAACATGTTCATTTATTGAATTTTTATAATGGATATAATAATAATAATATTAAAACTGCACTTTTAGCAGTTGATTTTCTTGCATTTAAATCCATATATATGCAATTCTGCATCCTGTATGCTATAGGCTAACTCAATTTAATTTAAATTCGAATTTAAATTTCAAAGTCATTGTGAGCTCTGAATCAGTTCAACTATTTTAAATATGAAGTGACGTCTGACAGCATTGCTGATTTTTCTTAAATCCTGATGACATTTGTTCACTGGGTCATCTGATCATAATTGAACTAGTTGAACGGAAGTTAACGAAAAACATATTTAAAAATAATATAGTAACTTCTACCAATGTTTTTCATTGTATACCTAAAGGAAAATTAGTATCATTTGATGAGGAAATGGCTGATCTAAAGTGGAATGATATCTTATCTTCCAAGGATGTAGATTATGGTTGTAATGCATTTTATAATAGAATTAATTCTGTAAGAGATAAATTTACTGTTAGTGTTCAGAAAAAATTCAAGCATAAAAATAATTTACCGTGGTTCAACGAGAATTTTTGGAAGCTGATGAAGAAGAGGGATTCAGTATTAAAGTAAGCTATTAGGTCTGGAAGAGACACTGTTATAAAGGTCTGCGAAACAAAGTTATTCGAGAGCTGAGAGTTGCCAAATCCAGTTATTATCTTCATCTAATTAATGAGGCAAAAGTCAATAGGAAGCTAATTTGGAAAAACATAAATACTCTTTTACGGAAGGAACCAAATATTATAGTAGATGTTAAGCTTAAAGTTCAGGGAAAGCAAATTGAAGATGATTGTGCCATTGCTATTACTTTTAATCGTTTTTTTATTAACTCAGTTAAAGACTTAGGGAAAACATTTTCGAGAAGGGAAATAAATATTAGTCCGATTGATGATGTAGGTAAAGGTTTTAATCCAACCAAGACAAATGAAATGCAAGTCAACAAAGTTATTAGCTCGATGAAAAATTCTAAATGTAGATGCTCATCAGTTGGATAATATGTCTGATAAAACTCACAAAGATATTTTAACCCCTGTCATCACTCATTTAATGAACTTTAACTGTTTTACTTCGTGGAAACAAGCCACTGTTACTCCTATTTTTAAATCTGGAGATCATAATGAAGTTTGTAATTGCAGACTCATAAGCATACTGCCAGTATTCTCAAAGGTTGCAGAGAAGATTGTTTTTGAACAACTGACATCCCATTTTAACACAGTTAAGTCTGGCTGACATTGTATGCAGTTTGGTTTCAGAGTAAATCATTCTACTGAGACAGCTAATTAACATTTAATAGAGCAAATCAAATTTAAAGTTGACAAAGGAGGATTTGTTGGTGCTATATTTTTAGATTTACTTAAAGCCTTCGATACAGTTAATCATGCCGTTCTCCTTTCTAAACTATCTACATTTCAGTTTTCATCTGAAGCTTTAGCATGGGTATCTTCATATTTATTAAATGGAGAACAAAGTGTAAAAATGAAAGGGGTTAAGTCCTGCAATTTACATTATACAGTGGGTGTACCCCAAGGATCAGTATTAGGTCCCTTCTTATTTAGTCTGTATTTTAATGATCTCCCACAACAGTGTGAAGGGATACAAGTACAAATGTATGCTGCGATACTGTTATTTTTACACATGCGAGAAGTTAAAAGCTGTTACAGAAAGGATTACACAGTGGCTGAAACAATCATGTCTTAGCTTGAACATTAGTAAAACAAAAGTCTCGCAAAAACAAATGTTAAATCTCCTGATGTTGATATGTTTATTAATGGTGAAAAAATAGAAATAGTTGAGTTCAATTATCTTGGCATAATTTGGACTCAAATCTCAATTTTAAAAAACATGTAAAGAAAATGGTGAGGAATATTAAATATAACTTGGCAAATTTTAGACAAATTAGACAATGTCTCTCTGTTGATGTAGCTAAGACTTTTATGCATACTACAATCCTTTCTCACATACTGTCTGACATGCTGGGGTCAAGCTGGTGAAGCTTTGATTAAACCCTTAAAATCCCTATTTAAACAGACATTAAAAATCTTAGATAAAAAACCAAACCATTTTCAAAATGTTCATCACAATTTTAGACTTTTTCAAGTTTGTGAATGGTTTATAAAATCTTAAATGGCTTGGCTCCTTCTGACTTTGTTCATTTTCGCTCTGAAAACTCAGTGAGATCTACCAGATTATCATCCATGAGTAATTGTCTGGTTCCCTTTAGTCGTTCTGCATTTGGACTGCCGTCTTTCGCAGTGAAAGCTATAATCAGTGGAATGCCCTACCAGAGGATATAAAAGGGTGTAAAGCTCTTGGTCTTTTTAAATTGAAGTTTTTTTTTGTGTGTGTGTGTGTGTGTGTGTGTGTGTGTGAGACCCTGATAGTTTGTGTGTGTATGTATGTTTTTATTGTATGTGAACACATAGTCTGTGTAATTTAATGGTAGTGTTGACCTGCCTGGGGACTACGGATGAAAATTAGCCTTTGTATAGCCTAAATGCATGAAATGGAAACATTTATGTTAAAAATTGTACATGGTCCCTTTATAAATAAATACATTTAAAAAATATATAATAATAATAATTTAAAGGGGCAACAGCTTCATACAGCGTGTGCTTGCGCGCGCGCTGTGTGTGTGTGTGAGTGTGTGTGTTTCTTGCAGACTGTATTCAGATGTTTTCGGCAGCAGGATGGCGTGAAAGAGCCACTGAGAGCAGAAAACGCGTGCGCACACACATACACACACACACACACACTATCACGCTCGTTCACAGAGACTCGCGCTGAGTCAGTCAGTCTCATTCCAGCATCAGTCGAGCATCATGGATCTGCGGGGCTCACACACTATTGGAATGATTTTACCGCTATATCTAATATTTTACTTCATCACAGGCTCTATTAGTAAAGGTGAGTATCGCATCATTCATATTATTTAGAGCAATCTGAGGTTAAAAATGACTTTTCTTTCGGATTTGTGTGCGCGAGAGAGGCTCTCTTGCGCTGACTGGAATAACGGCAGTAAGTTGAGGAGGAACTTTGCTTTGCGCCAGCCTGATATTAAACTATTCATTCATCTGATTTTGATTTATTATATTAGTTGATATAGTTTATTACATTATGTTTCGATGTTGTGTTACATAGAATGTGATATTTCGAGAACGTAATTGATTCATTAATGCAACAGATAATGTCACGGGGTTTTACGCATCGAATGACTTTGATTCAGTTTATATAATCAGGAATATGTGTTGTGTGATTTTATTTCAAATAGTCTCAAAAATGAGCAGTTTTGTCTTTTTTATGTATTGAAATGGTGAGCTTGTCGGATACGCTGCATTGTGTCTAATGCGCTCGTGTCAGATGGTGGAATGGATTAATTATCATCATCATCACATTTATGACCGCTAAATTATACATAATTATATCATAATATTTAATAATAATGTTTACAAGATTTAATATTAATGCATTAATAGCATATTAAAATATTAGCAATTACATTTAATTATAAAAACGTTATTAATAATAGCCCAGTTTTTTATTAATGCGCAGGAGTTTAGAGCTTCAAGGTATCATAAATATAATTAGATTTACCTGATGCGTGAGGCTGGTTGTGACGTCACAAAACTCGATCGCGCCCATAAATTATGGGAAAACAATCTTAAAAACAGCCTAGGATGGTTTCCTGGTCAGGTTTGTTCTGGTTTGCCGGTTATATATATATATATATATATATATATATATATATATATATATATATATATATTTATTTATTTATTTATTTATTTATTTTTTTGGTGGTCAGGATGTGAGACTCGCTTGCTAACCAGCTAAATCCGCTTTAACCCGCAAACCACCTTAATGTAGACATTTAGAAATGTTGAAGGTTGTAACATTATGTGTACACTTGTTTTATACTGGTGGATTTTAGTCTAGTCTTGAGCTGATTGGAACATCAGAACTTATTTGATGTTTAAAGTCCCCATGAAATCAAAATGTACGTTTTTTTGGTTTTTAGTATGAATATGTTAAGGCTTAAGGTTATCTATTAGTTAGTGTGCTCCAAAACAATTACAAAAAAACACATTTAAGAAGATATAAGCATTCAAAACTTAGTCTCTCACTTCCACCAATATGGATCAGTGATTTTGAGGACATCACTCTGCACTTCAGTTTCTCATCAGATTTACTGTGCAATCAAATGCTCTCTAGAATCTGAAGCTCCGCCCCCTACATAATAAATAGATGCTGAAGCTGCAATCGGTCATTTGTTCACACATTTATTATTTTCTACATGGTGAATAGCACACAGTGCACTGTATAGGGGATAGGGAACGATGCTTTTCTTGTAAGTGTCACGCAAAC
The DNA here is from genome assembly GCF_964197995.2 of Scardinius erythrophthalmus. Lineage (NCBI taxonomy): Eukaryota > Metazoa > Chordata > Actinopteri > Cypriniformes > Leuciscidae > Scardinius > Scardinius erythrophthalmus. The sequence continues at coordinate 28,275,412 of NC_138243.1, forward strand.
TGCCGCAGCTCCAGTCCAGAGACACGACAGCACAGAGCGGATCATATGCTCGATTCGGTGATGTATTGGACCCATTTGAAATCTGCACAAGGAATGATATCTTTTAAAGCGATGGAGGAGATTAGGAGGAGAAACGAGTCAGAAACAGCACTGACGAGTAGAAGAGATAACATCAGTGCCATGCACCAACAGAAATTACACACTTTTCAAACTACACATCCTCAGCATGACTATGTTCACGGTTTGCTTTAGTAACAGTTTCATGTTAAATCTAAAGGGGAATCTATTCGACTGTGGCTGTGAACAGTTTGTTTCTAGCGTCCTATGGGGGTGGATTTACATTAACCACAGAAGAACCTTTTCACGTTTCTGGCGTTCTCAGAAGCGGAAATTGTCATAGAAGGGTGGACTTCAATAGTGGTGAATGGAAACTACAACAAATCTCATTTTTGTGTTCCCATTTAGTCTGATAGCAAAAGAAAAAAAATCCATGATAGTATTTCTAAGACTTTACAAAAGAGGAATAAATATAGAGAATTGATCATATCGGTCAGAAGAGAATGTCAAATTTGCAGTCCCTCAGCCGTTGCATGTTCTGTAAGTTAATGCCAACATAATATAATACAAAGTACATTGTTTTAAGTGTGCATTACATAAAAAAAATGAAAATCTAAAAAGAAACATTGTTAGATTTACAATGTTAATAACTGTGAAGACACATCATCACAGTCTGAAAAGAGTGTAGAAACTCATTCATATAAATTCACAGTATTGTCCGTCTGTGTGGAAAAGCAGAAAAGTCTGTTGCACTTACACTTCAAGAGTGTGTTCACATTTGGAATGTTTGGCTGGATTAAAACGAACTCGGGTGCGATTGCTCTGTTAGTGCGGTTCAATTTGAGTAAGTGTGAACTGGTGCGCACCAAACAAGCGGAAACCGCTGAAAAGATGGGTCTCAGTCCGCTTCCAAACGAACAGTTCGAATTAAATATGAACACAACACGGACCAAAGACATGTGAACTAACCAAAAACAGGACATGATTTCCCAAGATGTGACCCTAAAAAGGACAGAATGCTCAAGCATACAGTAGCTGTTTTTTTCTCGTCACAGTCGTGATGTTGTCCATCACACATCAGAGCCGCTTCTTTTCACAGCAGATCTGTGTGTGTGTGTGTGTGATTCCTGACGCTGTTTTGACTCCTTTACACATTTTAAAGGCTCTTCACGAGTTTTCAGCTGGTCAGAATGCCATCATATGTAGCTACACACACACAAGAGCGCATTTATCCCAGAATACGGCACTGTTTTGGATGTTCAGTAAGTTCAGTCACGAAATATACATCATAAAAGCCGACCAATCAGGTTGTGAACAAATCCCTGTGCCTTTAGGTTCAGTATCTTTAGGTTTGGTGTTAAAATGCTAATGTGAATGCTAAGCGGACCAAGGCTGAAGGTTTTTTTTTTTTTTTGTCTTGTCAAACGAACCAGTCGAACCCAACAACAAGTATGAACACACCCTTATACTTAACGCACAGATCTATTTTGACATATCAGATTTTTTTTTGTCCCATCCGTTGTCAAACTTTTCAGATTTCAGATTCAATCCCTTATTCTAATATGGTTGTCACTCCCAAACTTTGCAGTGTGTACTAGTGTGTACAGCAGAAAGAGGATTGACTTGGTACAGAAGTACCGGTACTTTTGACCACCCTAGTGTGTAGACTAGTCTATTTGCAATGTTTTTTGTTTCTGATAAAAACAGTGCAATTTTAAAAAAAGATCCAGGTTTGCTATGCTTATTTGTAGGGCTGCACAATTTGGCCATAATTTTGTGATTATCAATATAGCCATATATAATAATAGTTGCAGTAGTATTAGTAAAAATAATGATAATAATAACTTAAATTATTATTACTGAAAAAAATTATATATATATATATATATATATATATATATATATATATATATATATATATATATATATATATATATATATATATATATATATGTATATGTGAATTCAATTAAAATAATTTATAATTCATTTAGTAATTAATACATACTAATACATTTTCACTTCACTTAAAATAATTCAAACTAATTATATTTAAATATATATAAATAATACTATTTAATACTATATTAATATTTCACTGTAAAATAAAAACTAATTAAATATTTAAAGGGGGGGTGAAATGCTCATTTTCACTCAATCTCCTGTTAATCTTTGGTACCTATAGAGTAGTATTGCATCCTTCATATCTCCAAAAAGTCTTTAGTTTTATTATATTATATTAAGAAAGATAACATGTACCGAGTCGTTTCGGAAAAAAACGAGCGGCTGGACGCGGGCCGTGTGGGCGGAGCTAAAGCTGTGGTAACGCGCCGAGCTAACAACACACAGAGACAATAGATTAGAAGCAGTTTTACTCGCCGAACCTTTATCATTGTGACTGCTCGATCCTTAAGCATTAGACGATCTGCAAATCCATCGATCTGGGCTTTGTTTATAAAACAATCATCGTCGAAATGCAGGAAACAACAGTCTTACACAACTCTGTTTATGCTCAGGAAAACAAACTCCATCCACGGGTTCCTTAACGCTGGGTTCTTTGGGAATCTGTGCAGGGTTGTCTTGCCCTGGCAGCCAAAAACACACTTCTTTGGCTACATTGACTTCCCAAAAGCCGGGCAGGGCGCTTTGATGGCGAACTGCTTTCACTCTCTTGCTCTGGTCTACGAGTGCGCACGCGCCCGTGATCTTACCGGAGAAGTGCCCTTAGGATCCATATAAGGAAATTCCGTTACATCTGACGTCACACATACCCATACTCGAAAAAAAACTTTCCGAAACTTGTGACAAACCGGAAGGACAATTTTTGGCACAGAAATACTCCTTCAAACGTACAATTTAATTTTTGAAACTTTGTCCATGTTTAGCATGGGAATCCAACTCTTTAACAGTGTAAAAAACTCAGTATGCATGAAATAGCATTTCACCCCCCCTTTAAGAAAATATAATAACAATTATATATTATTATTATTATCATCATCATCAAACCAACCAACTTTTATTTTGACTGTAAACTGCAGGGAGCTGACAAGCGCTTCTCATTTATGTAATTAAATCGCAGGCTCTGCAATTTCATAAGCGCTCTAAGCCATATCGCGATATCGATTAGTCCTGCATCTCTACCTATGAGGTGCATGAATTCAACCAATTATGTTTGGTTGCATGTTTCCGTGCAGTTTTGCATCAGACAGTCAGTGACTGAGGTGACTGACTTCAGCGTTTCCAGTGCAGATGGGGTGTTAGCATTTATTTTGAGGCTTTCAGCTGTATTTGGTCACGGATGTTGAATCTGGAATGGAGGAATACATCAGAATGAGCTTACCAGAGTGGATCACGGGGAATTACACTGATGCAGTCTAATGCCGAGTGATGCCCGCCACTATAAACGTTTGCTCGAACTGTGTGTCGCTCCAGAAGAAGACAGTGACATGGGTGTATATGTGTGTGAGGGGGTTCGTAATGAGATGCATATGTGTTGTAATTGAAACAGATGGTTATGAACTTTGAAAGCCCCTGGCTCTCCACCACACACAGCACTTCAGGATACAATATCTGAAGTGATGGATGCTGGATTCTCCTCTTCTGTCTGCACAGATTGAGGATGCATTAGAAACGAGAGCAAGCTGGAGGCCAGACATACCTTACGTTGAAGTGCTGCCAACTCCATTTCGGCTTGTATTGATGAAATAAATGCACGGATGACCAGTAATTTTCTCAAACTACACAAAACAAATCTATTTCTGGTTGGTCCTCCTCAATTTACATTCTGTCTCTGTGTTGACAGTATTGATATTGCTGGTTTCCTATCATTTTCGATTCTTCCCTCTCTTTCTCTCCTCATATCTCATCACTTATCATCTGTCTTTATGCCTACTGTCATGTTTAATGGACTTACTATTGTAAAGTGACCTTGAGTTTGTAGAATGGTGCTATAGAAAATAAACATTATTATTATTATTGTAGCTGTATCACGGTACAGTGATGATGTCTCCACTCCGAGATACTTCAGAGAATATCATGGTACACAAAGAAAAACATGGTATTTTCTTGCTACATTTTTGTTTTTGATATAGATGTTTCCATTTATTTAGTGAAACTGTGATACTAAGGTTGTTGCCAGGGTTTTGCTGTAATTGCTTTTTAGCGTTTTGCTAAAGAAACCCTTCATGTTTCTTTAATCTTCTGGGATCCTCATCAAGCGTGTGTCTCTAAGTCAATACGGAATAAGCATAAATATATACATAAAAATATTGAACTCATCTTCCAATTCAGTCCTGTTCTCATTACATTCTATTTACATTCCATTGCAAGTGATTATTCTATGATTGGCATGTAGATGACATGGTTTTGTAGATACTTTTAAGCATTTATTGTTGTGGTTGGAATTCAATTTATATTGCATAACATGAATATTGAACTGCATTTTTATGTTTTTAAGATTTTTATTTATATATTTATACTTTGTCTTTATAATACTGTACAATTTGATATAGACTAGTGATATAGCTTTATTAACCTTTTTGAAGAAACTGATGTTGTGTTGAACTGTGTTGCTAATTGTTTTTTTGTTTTTTTTGCTATGTGGTTGCTAGGGCGAGTTCTCTCTCAAGTTTCTGTGATCTTCGGGAATTTGTGTCTTCCTTGTTCAGTGTGCGTCTGTGGGATTTTTTCATCTGTTTTATCATCCAGCAGGTGAAAATTGTGAGTCTGATCACTAAAGCCTCATTCAGACTGTTAGTCCAAATCCGATTTTGTGCATATCTGATTGAAATCCGATCAGATTTTGCACGTGTGAACAGCAAAAAAATCACATCAAAAGCGATTTTTACAAATCCGTTTTGAGCTGCATTCATATGTGGTTTGAAATCCTATTGAAATCGCATTTGTGGAAATCCGTTTCAGTCTGCACTGATCGGATTTCACGTGGTTTACTTTCTCACGCCACGTAAAATGTAAACGTCAGACGTTGTTTTAGGAAACATGCTCAGAGTCGCTGCAGAAACAAGGTTATGTTGTTGCAAAGTGCCGAACGAGGAGAAAATGATAATACAACGGAGACATGTTTTGAAACCGGCGGAGACGACAGCGCGGAATAAAGCCCCTCATACCTAGGGCTGGGTATAGAGTTCCATACTTTTTAGGCACTGACCGAATTGCGTCGATACCATCGGATATCAAAAAATGTCTTGTCGTTCGGTACCAAATTTCGATACCTAAGGGGTTAAAAACACTACGCCGGTTACGCCCAGAGACGTGGCTCACATGTCTTCAATCCTGCTCCTGGAGAGCCACTGTCCTGCAGAGTTTAGTTCTAACCTGCTTCAGCACACCTGCCTTTGCATTTTCAAGCAATCCTGAAGAGCTTGATGAGCTGATTCAAGTGTGTTTGATTAGGGATGGAAATAAACTCTGCAGGACAGTGGCCCTCGTGTAAGCCTCCCAACCCCATAGATGAAAAGATGTGGAAAAGATCAAAAGAGTGGCTACATTTCATCAGGCTCGATGCCAACAGTGCCTGATGCAATATTTGCGGCAAGATAATTGCTGCCAAGACCAGCAACACGACAGATCTGATGAAGCACTTGACAGGGCACGGAATAAACTTAAGAGGAGAAAATTACTCCGTCTTCGACTACAACAACTACAACTAGAGCAAAATGAACCGAATCTCAGCGAATAGGATACTTGCCTCACAGACATGAGAAATAGGCATTTAGAAAGCTTGAAATGTCTACTTTTAAACAAAATAATTTGAATTGAAAACAAATTTTCTTTGATTATGTATCCAACTGAAAGGTGCATTTCTCTCTATATGCGTGTTCACTATACTGTGAAGATAAGTCAGCATCGTCAACTTCATCTTTGCAGCCAACACTGACTCTAAAACACTTGTCTAATAATAAACAATTAAAATGTCTCCCTCCTTTTTTTTCCCGACACATTCATAATCATTAGGCTACTTTTGCCTACCCTGGTAATCCAGAGTTCTCACGAGAGCACAAGTTGAATCTGCTCAGTGAGTTACTCTGGCGTCAAGTAATGAAGCTCATTAAATATGCCCCTCGATCTGAGCTGCACCAATCACATCGGGTTATCTGATATAGGCGGGCCAGAGGCGAGCTAAACAGAAGACGACAGCGCTGTGACGTCGAAGTCATTAGTAAACATTGTAAGCTGGCTATGGATAAACACCAGTTGTTTGAAACGGCTTTGGCCGCTACAATGAAAGATTTAGACTTTTTATCTAAAAGAGGAACAGAAGACGCCGCTCGAATCGTTCCTTTGCAAGAAGGGCGTTTTTGCTGTTTTGCCAACTGGATACGGTAAGAGTCTAATCAACCAGTTAGCTCCGCTGGTAGCTAAGCGATAACTTGTTGTGATTGGTCGTAGTGTTATCCAATTGCGTGCAGTGAGATTTTCAAATGCATGCGTGGTGAAAAAAATGTTGCGGCTGTTGTTGTTGTTGTTTTTCGCATATACCTACCAATGCAACGTCATTGCCATAGAAGCCAATGCGGATATTCTGGAAAACGAAAGAGCGGCATGGGACACACCAGGGCCGTTTCTAGGCATAGGCAAACTAGGCGGTTGCCTAGGGCGCAAACAGCTGGGGGGCGCCATTGAGAGCCCCCACCACACCATGGTGTGCGATGGAATGGAATGCGCATGCGTCGCGTCTGAGCGCGTTGTTGTCTTTGGAGCTCCATCGATTGATTTGTAATTCTTGATTTCTCTTTAAACTCACTTACAACGAACATTTTCTACTTTTCCTCACCTCATAGTTATAACGCGGATTGTTGAGCAGACGCGTCTCAAGCCTAGTGATCCAACGCTGGATACTCTTATAGGTTACGTCCGTGGATCACGGCTGAACGCGTCTTCTCCGCACTCATTTACAAACAAACATTTTTTCGCCTATCGTGCGTCTACTCTACACCCGTACCACTGAAAAGACGGATTATATCCAAGACTTAAGCCATACATTAGTATTAATATTGATAGCACCACTGGTAGCGTCGTTGCTAACTTAACTTACTGTCCATCTGTTAAAATGGCGAATATATCAAATGTAAGTAGTCTACCTTTTGGTGCAGGTGAGGACACATTTGAGCTGCACGCGGTGCAGTCTGAGCTGGAAGCTGTTGAGAAACAGATCCACGACCTTTTAGTAAGAAAAGCCGAGCTGATAGACCGGCGGTTAGCTCTTGAAACATCACGTGCCGAGGCACACAAATCAGAGACTAACGTTACTAACCCGATGACTCCGACCTCGTCTACTCCGTGCGTTCCTCAACATCGGTCCCGAACGTCGAGGTCGCGATCAGCCATGGTCTCGTTCACTCCGGCTCCAACATGCCATCACGAAGCCTGGATTTTTCCGCAGCGGAAGACGCGAGCCAGGTCTAGACCAAGAAAACTCTCTCCGACCCTCCCGGTTTTCGAGATATCCACACAAAACCGCTTCTCCCCTCTTCGCGAAACAGAACGCGATGCTGTGATCATCGGCGATTCCATCGTTCGACACGTACACGCTACGTTAAATAAAAGTAAGGTGCATAGTCACTGCTTTCCTGGTGCTCGTGTTTCTGAAATCGCTGCTCACGTTCCCGAGATTTTGAACGAGCGCGTCGGAACTGTTGTCCTGCACGCGGGAGGGGCCGACATCAGGCTGTGCCAGACGGAAGTTCTGAAGAAAGACTTCAGGAATCTGATCGATACGGTACGCAGCACATCGTCTGATATAACGATTATTGTGTCAGGACCGCTTCCCACGTACCGACTAGGTCATGAAAAGTTTAGTAGATTATTTGCGCTTAATGAATGGTTAATGTCATGGTGCAATGAGCAGAAACTTCTCTTTGTAAATAATTGGAATCTGTTTTGGGAGCGTCCTAGGCTTTACCGTGCTGATGGCTTACACCCAAGCAGATTCGGATCGGATCTTCTGTCAGATAACATCTCCAAAATGTTAAATACATTTTGACTAGTAACCAAAAGTCCAAATCATAGTCTCTGCTGCACCAATTTAACTGATATAAATAGTTTAGAACATTGCATAGAAACTGTGTCTATTCCTCGTTTAGTGAGATCAAATCATAAATCTACTGCAGGATCTAGAAAAAATCTAATTGTTATTAAACCAGAAAATGTTGCTATTGGTAATCAAAAACAATTTTTAAAGCTAGGTCTTCTAAACATTAGATCACTCACACCTAAGGCAGTTATTGTAAATGAAATAGTCACAGATAATAGCTTCGATGTACTTTGCCTTACTGAAACCTGGCTTAAACCAAATGATTATTTCGGTTTAAATGAGTCTACTCCATCAGGATACTCCTATAAGCACGAGCCCCGTCTGAATGGTCGTGGCGGCGGTGTTGCAACAATCTATAGAGATCTTCTCAATGTTACTCAGAAAACGGGTTATAAGTTTATTTCATTTGAAGTACTTGTACTAAATGTTACGCTCTTAGATGTTCGAAAAACATCCCTATTATCTCTAGCCTTGGCTACCGTATATAGACCGCCTGGGCCTTACGCTGATTTCCTAAAAGAGTTTGCAGATTTTCTCTCAGACCTATTAGTTAACTTCGATAAAGCATTAATTGTTGGAGACTTTAATATCCATGTAGATAATCAAAATGATGCGTTAGGGGCTGCGTTTACTGATTTATTAAACTCCTTTGGGGTCAAGCAAAACATTACCGGACCGACTCATCGATTTATTCATACACTCGATTTAATTATATCACATGGAACCGATCCAACCGATATAGATATCATTCCACAAAGTGACGATGTCACTGACCATTACATGGTAACTTGCATATTACGTACTCCTGTAATATATCATGCTGCGCCGCGTTATCGATTAGGCAGAACAATCCTTCCATCCACCATAGATAATTTTTCAAACAGCTTATCGGATCTGTCTCAGCTGCTCAGTGAACCCAAACAAACAGATGAACTTGAGGAATTAACTAGCACTATGAGCACCATTCTCTCTGGATCATTGGATATTGTTGCGCCCATTAGATTAAAAAAGGTCAGAGAGAAAAGTAAAGCACCATGGTACAACAATACTACGCGTGTTCTAAAGAGAGAAACCCGTAATTTAGAGCGTAAATGGAAACAAACCAACTTAGAGGTCTTTAGAATCGCATGGAAAGACAGTATGTCACGTTATAAAAAGGCCCTAAAAGCGGCCAGGGCTGAGCATCTCCGCAAACTAATAGAAAACAACCATAACAATCCTAAGTTCTTATTTAACACAGTGGCGAGACTAACAAATAAACAGATGTCTCCTGAACAAAATATTCCATTACAGTTTAGTAGTAATGATTTCATGAAGTTCTTCACTGAGAAAATAGAAAACATCAGAACCACAATTGTAAACGTTCAATCCTCAATCGCGCCTTATAATTCAGCACTCAATTATCACCCCGCAAGAACAATTACAGTGCTTTACAACTATAGAACAAAAAGAGTTAAATAAACTTTTTACTTCATCTAAAACAACAACATGTTTACTAGATCCTATACCAACTAAACTATTGAAAGAAGTGTTACCTGTAGTGGAAGAGCCTCTCCTCAATATTATTAACTCGTCTTTATCTTTAGGTTATGTTCCAAAAACATTTAAACTGGCAGTTATAAAACCTCTCATTAAGAAACCACAATTAGATCCGAATAATCTAGTAAATTATAGACCCATTTCAAATCTACCTTTTATGTCTAAAATACTAGAAAAAGTTGTGTCCGCTCAACTGGGCTCTTTCTTACAAGAAAATGACACCTATGAAAAGTTTCAGTCTGGGTTCAGGCCGCATCATAGCACTGAAACTGCGCTCGTTAAAATCACAAATGATTTACTTTTAGCTTCTGACCAAGGCTGTATCTCAATATTAGTTTTACTTGATCTTAGTGCTGCGTTCGATACTATAGATCATACAATACTCTTAGATCGACTACAAAATTATACTGGTGTTCAAGGACAAGCATTAAGCTGGTTTAGATCGTATTTATCTGACCGCTACCATTTTGTTTATTTAAATGGAGAAAAATCTATCATAACTCCAGTAAACTATGGAGTGCCGCAGGGATCTGTGTTAGGCCCTCTATTATTCTCAATATATATGCTGCCACTTGGAAATATTATAAGGAAACATGGAATTAGTTTCCATTGTTATGCTGATGACACTCAAATCTATATTTCATCACGGCCAGATGAAAACGCTAAATTATCCAAATTGACAGAGTGTGTTAAAGATATAAAAGATTGGATGACGCATAATTTTCTTTTATTAAATCCAGACAAGACAGAGGTACTACTTATCGGTTCAAAAAACCACCCACAAAACCTCTCACAATACAACTTTAACATAGTAGGATGTCCTGTTACTTCATCCTCTACAGTAAAAGACCTGGGTGTTATATTAGACTGCAACCTGTCTTTTGAAAATCATATTTCATATGTTACAAGAACAGCCTTTTTCCACCTTAGAAACATTGCTAAGCTACGTAATATGCTATCTGTTTCTGATGCAGAAAAGTTAGTTCATGCATTCATGACCTCGAGACTAGATTACTGTAATGCGTTATTAGCCGGTTGTCCTGCATCCTCAATAAACAAGCTACAGTTAGTCCAAAATGCCGCCGCTAGAGTTCTAACTAGATCAAGAAAATATGATCATATAACACCGATTTTATCATCTCTACATTGGTTACCTATAAAGTCCCGTATTAATTACAAGGTATTGCTACTGACTTATAAAGCCCTAAACGGCTTAGCTCCAGTCTATTTAACGGATCTTCTATCGCCCTATAATCCATCGCGCTCTTTAAGGTCACTAAATTCGAGGCTTTTGGTCATACCTAGGATATCTAGGTCCACCAAAGGAGGGAGAGCATTTTCACATTTAGCACCAAAACTCTGGAATAGTCTTCCGGATACTGTTCGTTGCTCAGACTCGCTCTCCCAGTTTAAAACTAGATTAAAGGAGAACTTGGTAGCTTTTTTAACTTAATAAAACTGTCTAGAAATCATTTGGATGGTTAAACAACCTGTTCTGGTGATATTGGTGACTTTCCCCGCTCCCCCCAGCGTTCCCAGGCGGAAAACCAACCTTGCAACTTGTTCACTACCGTCCCGGCAAGATAGAAATTGGAAGTCTCGTGAGAAGCGAGAACTAGAACGAGAACGAGCGCGAAACACAAATTGCTTTATGGCAATTCGACATAAACACACACGCATGCATGATGTATTACCAGATTACCCACCTCGGTAGACAAAGCTCCACACGATACAGTTGGCTTGCTCCGATCAAAACAAACGCACATAAGCAGCGGTAGAGAGTAGTCGAGTCCCAAAATAGATAAATAGCCCTGGATAAGATGCAGTAGGCATTTTTGAGGAAAAGTACTTCAAGTGTTGTTTCTATATGATTTTTAGGTGCTGAATCCATTTCTGCCGTATAACAAGTTGTAAACATCACTGTTTTGGCATAAACAATAAAAACAAAATGGCTGCCAAAAAAAAACGTTTTAATGCATTTATTGCTTTTTAAACATTAAACATTAGAACTAAACTATGCATTCTCAGAATATTTAAACATGTAAACAATGAAAAAACAACATTTACATGAAAGGGACAGTTTTTAATAGCTGCTGGAATTATGCCAAGGTACCAAGGTACACTGGGAAGCATATATCAGTGGAAATATGCAATTATGCCCAGCCCGAAGGGGGGGGACTTGGAATACACATGACCCCAGGGGGCTGCATATTGAGAATCACTGGGGTGTCCAGCCGCAGGTGGAATATTTCAAACCCAGGGGTGGCAAGGTGGCTTGCCGAGGGAAAGACACATGCTCAGAGAGGCTTACAGTGGACTACACACGTGGGGGTCGCCCAGAGGCCGTGTTAGGTGTCGCCCAGCCTGCAGCTCTGCAGATGTCTGTTAGCGAGGCGCCATGCGCTAGAGCCCAAGAGGATGCCACACTCCGGGTGGAGTGGGCCGTCACACCAAGGGAGCATGGTCGACCTTGCTGCTGGTAAGCCAAAGCAATGGCGTCCACTATCCAGTGAGACAACCTTTGCTTGGAGAGAGCCTTTCCCTTCAGCTTCCCACCATGACAGACAAAGAGCTGGTCTGAAGTCCTGAAACAATGCGTTCTGTCTACGTAAGCACGGAGGGTGCGTACTGGACAGAGCAGTGCCAAGGCTGGGTCTGCCTCCTCCAAGGGCAGCGCTTGCAGGTTCACCACCTGGTCTCGAAAGGGTGTGGTGGGAACCTTGGGCACATATCCAGGCCGGGGTCTCAGGATGACGTAAGAGTTAGCCGGTCCAAATTCCAGGCACGCTTCGTCAACTGAAAATGCCTGCATGTCCCCTACCCTCTTGATGGAGGCCAATGCAACCAGGAGCACTGTCTTCATTGACAGGAACTTAAGCTCCACTGATTGCAGAGGCTCAAAGGGAGCACTCTGCAGGGCAGTCAGAACCACTGAGAGGTCCCAAGAGGGAACGAGAGGAGGGCGAGGAGGATTCAGTCTCCTCGCTCCTCTCAGGAAACTGATGATCAGGTCGTGCTTTCCAATGGACTTACCATCAACTGCATCATGATGTGTGGCAATGGAGGCACCATACACTTTCAGGGTGGAGGGAGACAACCTTCTCTCCAACCCTTCTTGCAGGAAGGAAAGCACGACACTGATCGGGCCTTTCGTGGGTTCTTGAAGTTTAGAAGAACACCAGTTGACGAAGAGGTTCCACTTCAACGCATAGGCATGTCTCGTGGACGATGCTCTAGCGGAAGTGATGGTAGCCACCACCGCTGGTGGTAGGGTACTCAAACCTGCCTCGTCCTGTCCAGGAACCACACATGGAGGTTTCAAAGATCGAGCGTGCCCTCGGTCAGAGAATAAAACAGGTCGCAGTGGGACGAGTCGTGGGAGGCAAACAGATCTACCTGTGCGTCCCCGAACTGATCCCAAATCAGCTGAACCGACTGGGGATGGAGTCTCCATTCTCCAGCGAGAGGCTGAAACCGAGACAGATCAGCTGCACGGTTCAGGTCTCCCGGGATATAAATGGCTCGAAGCGACCTCAGATGCTTCTGACTCCATATGAGGAGGTGGCGGGCGAGTTTCGACATACGGCGGGAGCGCAGACCACCTTGTCGGTTGATGTACGCTACTGTGGCGGTATTGTCTGATCGGACTAATACGTGCTGACCCCTGAGCAACGCACAGAAGCGGTGCAGGGCGAGACGTACAGCCTGCAACTCGAGGCAATTGACATGCCAAAGGCGCTTGTCCAGGAGCCCGCGGCATCGTGTCCATTGCACATGGCGCCCCAGCTCATTGTGAAGGCATCTGTTGATACAACAACATGCCAGGAAACTCGTTCTATAGGCACTCCAGCCCATAGAAGACTGAGGTTCGTCCACGGGGTGAAGGTCTGACGGCAGGTCGAAGTCACTGGGACTCGGAGCATGCCGTGTTGCCTTGCCCACCTCGGGACTCAATCGCGTAGCCAAAGCTGAAGCGTCGAGAGGAACAAGGGCTGCCTCGACAACCTTCGTGAAGACGCGAGGAGACAGGGCTAGCCCGAAAGGGAGAACCGCGTACTGGTATGCCTGCCCCTCGAATTATTTATATATATATATATATATATATATATATATATATATATATATATACTGGTATGCCTCATTTGCATATGTAAACATGACATTTCAGAAAACTTGTAATACAAAAAATGTCTGTCTCTATGTAAGTGAAAAACTGGAAAGGTTTTATGGTAATATCTATAACTTCAAAAATTTACCCTATCCACCTCTAGTGTTTCGGCTGTGAATAATGCACCTATTCTTTCAATAACAATTACAAGAAAATGGGACCCTTATTTCAAATGTTATACGGTGGATCCTTATTCAGGAGACATAGAACTTTCTAAAAATGTGGTATAACAACTTTTCCTCAAAAATGCCTACAGGGTTACACAATCTTGAAGATCCGGACCTGACTAGAGGGGGAGGAGGCCGCCGCAAGTGAGTTTTTTACGACTGTGTTGTGAAATATACGCCCCCCCACAGCTGTAGGGGGAGCTCGTGGGGAAAACATGCGACAACAAAAGGGAAAATCAGCGAAGAAGTGACTAGAGTTCGCTAGAGTTGCCGAGTTCTCCTTTAAAGACGCATCTCTTCAGCCAGGCATTCATATAATACTTTTAATCCTACAGTTAAATCCGACCTCTAGTTCATAAACGTCAGAGGAGAACTGGCCCCCGACTGAGCCCGGGTTCTCCCAAGGTTTTTTTTTTTTTCCATTAGGTCACCTGATGGAGTTTTTCGGTTCCTTGCCACTGTTGCCTTTGGCTTGCTCAGTTGGGGATATTTGGGGATATTTAATTGAATTAATCAATCAACGATACTATTGATCAGCATTACCAAACGTAGACGTTCCACTAGAAACAAACATTGATGTATTGTTCTAATTTATTACTGTGAAGCTGCTTTGATACAACCTGTGTTGTGAAAAGCGCTATATAAATAAACTTGACTTGACTTGACTTGACACCAAGAATTTTTTTCTCACCCAAGCGAGTGGAAGAAAAATACTTATTTTTTTACATTTCCGATAATGGAGCGTATATTTGCACTAAGTGCGTCTTTTTGGCAAAAAGACGCCCACTACTAAATATCTACAGTGGCATAGGGCGTAAGGCGTGAGGTGCCTAAAAGTAGCTTTTAATGCGTTCGACCCGAGTTCGAATCCGCCTTTTGCCGAACTCGCTCTTCTCCTTTTTCCCAACACATGAGATGTAAAATTTATAACCTAACATAAAGGTCTCTAGCGTTATATTTTGTCAACAAACTAAAATCGAAATTGTGATATGGCTTTGTGCCTTTATAAAACAGCACAAGACTTTAATTAAGTAGCCTATATAGGCATTCTTTTTGTGCTGCGTGATTTAAAGAAAAGTGCGCACTTTGCTCATGCGATCAGCATGGTGATGTGTTTTTCTCCAAAATAGCCAAAAGGCTGCCAAAAAGGCTAGAAACGGCCCTGGGACACACAAATTGTGGACGGTCAATAATTTTAGATCAGATTCCAATCGGATACATAAATAATTGAATTTGGTCTGACAGTGCCTTAGTAAAGTAACAGCACTCCTAAAATGTTGGTGGAAACTTTGAGTGACAAGGTCATTTTTGGTTTAATCTTTTCTGTATGGAAAGCACTCTGCGCTCCATAAAGCACAAGCCTGAAATATCCTGTTCATGTCCATATGAGACTCAGAATCAGAACGAAATCAAAGCCATGCTGGACCCAGCTGGTTTCTCTGGTGGAAGTGGGCTGAACATAACTGAGCAAAACTAACATGTGCTTTTGTAGTCCGCATGGGCTGTTTACATCCAATGACCCACTTTCACTCTTCATTTTTAAGTCCTTGTGCCCTAAAGAGCCATCAACAGAAATCACTTCCATTCTTCTTTTAACCTCCAAGGTAAATTTAGCGGGATATTATTATATCTCGATTTTGAGAATAGACTCAGGGGCTCGGTTGTGTAGTTTCATATTGGAGTACACACTTAAGTATAAAGGCTTTTTAATGGTTCTTTGCAGCAAAGCATTGTGGGCTGTTTGGTGCTCTTGAGTTGTTCGTTTCTTTGGAGATAAAAATGAGCTGTTGATGTTTTATTTCTAGTTTCTTCAGATCAGTGATTTGGTTTCTGGGTTCTTTAAAGCACCAGAACATACTGTAGGCTTTGTGGTTTTCTAAAGAAGCATAATAACTATTATTTTATTAGTTATTTATTTATTATACTTTAGACATTTTTATTTAAAATATCTTTTACACAAATTATAATATTTATTTACTTAATAAATAAATAAATATTTTTTTGTATAATTTGCTTATTATTTAAAGTATACGTATTCTATTTATACGATATTTTACTTAAAACCATATTTTTTTATTTTTGAGTCTTCTCATTGCATTATTTACAATCCAATCATTGCCAGAGTCACAATATGTTGTGCGGTTTCTTATTTAAAATTGTTCTTATTCTGTAAATAGCATGTAAACAATGTTGTCATGAACAATGTTGTGTTCAGGTCTTTTTTACCCGGAGAGGATTTTCTTTTTCCTGAAAATGATAGTTAATGTTATCGCATTGGACTCACATCACTCACATAGAGTATAAGTACTTCCCAATTTTTTGGGGTATAATTTGTCGAGACCCCCAACACACACACACACACACACACCTTGTTACACTTGTGGTGTTCACGTTAAAAAATGGTCAGCCTACAAAAAATATCTTATAAATCTCTTATTATGCTATATGAGTTAGTTAGGACAGGTTTTATATTTATTTTTGGAATTTATTTATCGTATAGGCCTCATTGATCTGAGCATTGTTTGTGGATAATTTTGTCAATATTCAATAAAATACGGGAAAAAAAGTTTTCACACTAGTTTGCGTTATTGTTCAACCAGGAAGTTTGTTTTGAAATGCTTTTATCTTGTATAAAATGGCACAAAGTCACGCTTGTGGTGCTACGATCAAAAAGTTCTAAAAAGAAATACAAAACCTGTCCTAAATGAAAGAAAACAAGTTGACAAAAAGATTGAATCCATTATTTGGCCATAATATAGCATAACAAACTATTTATAGCCTAAGCAATTTTTAAAAGGCCAGGCATTTTTGACTGGGAATATCAAAGGTGTTACAGGGTCTTCAACAGTGTAAGGGTTAAACAATGTAATAATTGTTGGCTGTTTAAGGTGTTTTAGATGCTCTTTAGTTCTTTGGAGGTTAAAACAGTCTTGAGGTTTCATAGGGTCTTCAGATCCATGTTATGGTTTCTTGGTTCTTTTAGCAAATGTTTTTCTAGAGAACTAAGAGAATTAAAAGCTCTTTTTTGAGATTTCTTGTGTTGCATCAGGCTGTAAAATGTCCTTTATTTAACAGTGTATAAACTCTTGTATGGAGATTGTTTTGTGCATACTCGTTGTTTACCTATTTGTAATAGTAATAGGCACAGAAATGTGACTGTTACTAGGACAGATGACAAATGGAGCGGTCAGTGAATTAGCGCAGAAGCAGTTTTTTCACATTAAGCCTGAGCTGTTCTTTCTGCCAAGGCAATTATATTCAGGACCGAGTCACACCGGTGAGATCCAGGGCTGGTTTGTTGGCTCAGAATCCTCCTGCCAATCACGTCTAAACACTCAGTGTCTGCACTAAACATATCAGGAGGGTTTTCCTATCTGATCTCAGGTCAGAAAGACTGACATCCCTTGCTATGTTATCTTTATTTCCAGGTCGTTTATCATTGCCGAAAGCTGGTTTGGAGGCATTGAAGTGTTCAATTTAATCATGACTATGTGGCTGCTTATGCTTGCCGGAGTGGTGCGCTTCATGATAAAAACCAAGTTGCCACCAGAGTGTCGCAGACTCTTAGTCATAATTGTGAAGTATCTTGTCATTTATTGCAATAGAATCAATTAAAGAGCTGGAAGAAAGGAGATGCCAAGTGTGGGATCGGGTTTGGCTGGGTTTCAGCTCCTCTAGATGTTTGGGAAGTAGGTCGTGTTGATGAATGGAAGCACGAGGGAAGAAGTTAAAATGTTTAAATAGAGTGCAACATTGTGACACTTTTAAAACATTGATCTGTTGAAACGACACACTTCTATGTTGTTAAACAGGTTTGATGGCTAGTTGGGTTCCAGTTTTTGTCCATCAACTGTACGTGGAAATATGGTTTGTATCTCCTACAGTGAGGTCTTTGCCCCATCAGGAATTATCGTTTATCAATTCCACTAGTTGTTTGTATGGAACGCAACATGAACCCTCGGCATAAGATCAATTTGCTGTGAATATTCTCTGTATTTCCCCGCAAAGCACATTGTCCATTATGATTCATGGCAGCGCAGTGTCTCAAAGAGCCTGGACGTCGGCACGGGGCGAAGCCGAGAACAAATCACCGTCATACGTCTTCTTTACTGTCAGTTATGAAAATGTGTGAATAGAAAGTCAAGCGCTGAATGGGATTCTCATGGAGTCAAGGTTGCACACTAGTGGCAGTTGTGTTTTTTTTTCTTGTTGAACTCTTGGCAGCCTCTCATGCATTTGCATTTATTAATACGGACCGCAGTATTTAAGCACAAAATTGGCAGGAAATTACGGCGCAGCTGTCAGGGACTCAAGGCCGAGTATCTCTCAAGGCTTTAGCACCCAAACCAAAGCACATTCATCTCGCACACCTGCCACGGCTGATCGGTGATACAGCCCGGAGAATTCATCATCCTGAGCGATAGTTTGTCTACAGAATATACCGCACTTGATCAAATATTTCTTTAGCTGTCGCTGTGGAGCATGTTTGGAAAGAAATGTAATTTCTTTTCTGTGCACTTTAGCATTGAATCCAAAACACTTAAAGTGGATAGTTCACTCATAACGTAAATTTCTGTATTTTCTTTTTTACTTGCTTATTGATGTTTTATAAGAATCTCTTACAGCAGCAAAACAGGCACAAAAAAAAGATAGTAATTCTCCGAAACATATGAATTATTCAGCAAGTATAACGGCTGGTAGAGACTACACAACATTCCTCCCGGGTAAGTGACATCACCAACCCTAGAATTTACATAAACCCCGCCCCCAGAACACGATTTATAGATTATCAAGACAGAATATGCTAATCAGTGACTAGAAGATAACTACACATCAGCTGCATAAATTCATCAACTAACCATTCAGAAATGTCCTGTTGCTTCTACATGTTGTCACTTCTTCTTGAGTCTGTCCATCATTGTCTGACTCCGGTTTGAATATAAAAGGCTAAAAGTTTTTGAAATTTTCATTTTGCATGTGTGTGTGAGTGCAAGCTGTTGAAGCTCCGCCCCCTGTGCCGGGAGCAGCAGCTCATTTGCATTTAAAGGAACAGGCACTAAATGGTGCGTTTTTGCTCACCCTCAAAAAGTGACAACTTTAACATGCTATATAAAATTATCTGTGGGGTATTTTGAGCTAAAACTTCACATACACACTCTGGGGACATCAGAGACTTATTTTACATGACTTATTTTAAAAGGGCATTATACCAGCCCTTTTAAATACTCCGTCATTTATGGTCATACAGATAAGAGTAAGACATCATTCGACACTCTAATTGGTCTATTTTTGTTTGTCTAAATTCCCTTTAAAAAAACCTCCTGTGGTGTCTTACAGAAAAAGATAACAGCCTGTGGGTTGGGAACAAGTAAATAGTGAGTTTTCATTTTGAAGTGAACTATTCCTTTAAATGTTTTCCATGTTTTATATCAGCAGCCTCAAACTCACAAATAGACTGTCACAGATGTGACCTTGAAGGAGAACGGATAAAACACAGGAAAATAGACGGGATGCTGCAGGAGCAGCGGCTGCTGTGTCACATTCTACACGCGTATTTCATTTCGCTCTTCAGTGCTTCCCCTGTGGCAGGTTAGGAGCACAGAGTGACCTGCTAGCAAACTAGGTCAAAGGCGAAGCGTGCACCATTTTCACCCATGAAGAAAGAAGCTAATCAGATATTTCTTAGCCTTGAGGCGTCAGAGCTCTCGAGTAGTTTCATGTCAGGCGTCTGGATGTGTGAGCTGAGGGAAAGCTGATTAGTTGTTGGTAATGGAAAGGAAAGGTTTTAGTGACACAGCTCGACCCTGCCTGGTATCACACACAGACTGAACCGTCTCGCAAATAGGCACTTTGTAAATTGTTTAACGGCCTGTGGTTGAAAGGCCCATGATATCAAGAGTTGTGTGGTTTTCGCTCTTTCTCTGTTACTATACACACACTTTAGAAATGTTCAGAGTAGCATACTTACTTAGTGTATTAGTCCTGCAATATATAATGTGTCTAGTATGCAGATTTTCTGTATACATAGAAAACCTTGATAGCCAACTACATTTGCCAAAATACAAAGCATACAGCCAGTCCACACTGCGTGCAATACTATATCCCACAATGCACTTGACTTGTCCCCTTGTGACTTGTGACTTGACTTGTTTATGTAAATATATATATATATATATATATATATATATATATATATATATATATATATATATATATATATATATATATATATATATATATATATATATATATATATATATATATATATATATATATACACTCACCTAAAGGATTATTAGGAACACCATACTAATACTGTGTTTGACCCCCTTTCGCCTTCAGAACTGCCTTAATTCTACGTGGCATTGATTCAACAAGGTGCTGAAAGCATTCTTTAGAAATGTTGGCCCATATTGATAGGATAGCATCTTGCAGTTGATGGAGATTTGTGGGATGCACATCCAGGGCACGAAGCTCCCCTTCCACCACATCCCAAAGATGCTCTATTGGGTTGAGATCTGGTGACTGTGGGGGCCATTTTAGTACAGTGAACTCATTGTCATGTTCAAGAAACCAATTTGAAACATTTTTCCAGTCTTCAACTGTCCAATTTTGGTGAGCTCGTGCAAATTGTAGCCTCTTTTTCCTATTTGTAGTGGAGATGAGTGGTACCCGGTGGGGTCTTCTGCTGTTGTAGCCCATCCGCCTCAAGGTTGTGCGTGTTGTGGCTTCACAAATGCTTTTCTGAATACCTCGGTTGTAACGAGTGGTTATTTCAGTCAAAGTTGCTCTTCTATCAGCTTGAATCAGTAGGCCCATTCTCCTCTGACCTCTAGCATCAACAAGGCATTTTCACCCACAGGACTGCAGCATACTGGATGTTTTTCCCTTTTCACACCATTCTTTGTAAACCCTAGAAATGGTTGTGCGTGAAAATCCTAGTAACTGAGCAGATTGTGAAATACACAGACCGGCCCGTCTGGCACCAACAACCATGCCACGCTCAAAATTGCTTAAATCACCTTTCGTTCCCATTCTGACATTTAGTTTGGAGTTCAGGAGATTGTCTTGACCAGGACCACACCCCTAAATGCATTGAAGCAACTGCCATGTGATTGGTTGATTAGATAATTGCATTAATGAGAAATTTAACAGGTGTTCCTAATAATCCTTTAGGTGAGTGTATATATATATATATATATATATATATATATATATATATATATATATATACTGTATTAGTGCTGTCAGTTAAACGGGAACATGGGTTTAAACTTAAACCCATGTTAACGCGTAAATTTTTTTAAATGCGAGATTAACGTTCTTTTTGGCCTAGCAAACTTTTTTGGCCTAGCAAACTTTTTGGTTTTATCACATGCTGTTGCTACAACTAGTAACGTTAGAAAAACTACAACACCACACTGGATCTAGCTAGACCGGAAACAAAACAACAGGCACACCGCACACACTTGTTTGGGCTTGAGAGCCGGCCAAAGAGTACTAGGCTAACGTTACGTTTTGAGTGGATGAATGATGAGCGCGAGACGCCGAAATAGATGCCAATAAGATTCTGAATGGAAAGTTTACTTTTAAAAAGTTGCCAAATGGTTCCATTGACAAGACCAAAGCAATCTGTGTGTTTTGTCGTTGTGAACTGAGCTATCACCGCAGCACGTCCAGTCTGAAATACCACTTGACGTCCAAGAACACAGCTGATGCAAATTCTCTGATGCGATTATTTGCTCCAATGAGAATGTTAGTGTGAAATTGAACACTACAGTATATGCCAATGTTGTTTTCAATAAAAAAAAAAAACATTTGCACAAAGCAAGCCGATCCACTTTTCCATGCTGATAAGAGCATTAAAATGAGAAAAAAATAATTGGACAAAAAGAAATCAAGGGGACATTTAGAATAGATAAAAATGTGTAATTAATTACGATTAATTAGTTAAGTTAACTATGACATTAATGCAATTAATCGCGATTAAATATTTTAATCGTTTGACAGCACTAATATATATATATATATATATTATACTGATTTTACATACAATTAAATAAATAGTATTATTTATAAAAAAAATATACAAATAAAATATTTGCATATTTTTGTATATATTTGTATTATTTTTAACATGTATAAGTAAATAATATTTATTTATTTTTATTATTTACATCGGTTGTGAAATATTCATTTTTATTTGCAGGATGATGCCTGGCACTGTTGTAGTGACATTTATCACTGTGTACTGCGCACTGTTTCAGTTCTTTTAAATACAAATATAATGCAGTGTGCAGTAAGTTAGGCTAGTATTCCATTTTGAGCACAGCCATGGTCCCATATGCATGTGTGTGTGTGTTGTTTGCTTGCTTACAGCCACCAAAGTTTGCTAGATTTGATGGCGAGTCCCGCTCACACCCTGATCCTGCTGCGGAGACTCTTACTCATGTTTACTATGGTGCTGATGTCACTCGCTCAGATGAGTACTGTATATCACTGGCTTTCATGACAGCACCTCATTAGTAGTTAAAACAAGCAATTACAACATGCTTGTCAAGAAAATGTATGTTTAATGTGATTTACTCTCTGAGGGTGTCCGTCTATTAAGAAACTAAGCATTCATCATCTAACAAACCCCTGCAAGCGGGTTTCAAACGGCTTGATTTGAGGAGTCGTTGCTCCTTAGTATGCAGATAAAACACCATGAGATGAAACAGACGTCCCTGGAGAACCAGAACATGAACGTGTAGAAGTGGGAGATTGGCTTGGGGTTTATATTTCACTTGCACTGCAGCTTTTAGAAACAATACATTTTAAAATACATGTTCTATTTAGAACCAGTCTGGTGTCACTGGAGAATCTTTGATGTTCCAGAAAGAACTTTTCATTCCCAAGGTGTTTGAAAAAAAGCTAAAAAATGTCTTTTTAATTTTCTGGTGCTAAAGATCCCAGAAACCAAAACATTGATCTGAAGAAGTTGTAATAATCAAACATCAAGAATGTAATAATCTTTGGGACGCTGGAGCTAGTTGTCACACTTTTTAATCCAGTGAATACTTTCACGTTCTATATAGAGACAAACTTTAAAGTCTTGACTACAAAAAAGAAAAAAAGAAAAAAAAAAGACGCCGTTTGTTTAACAAGTGTTGATCCCTCTCGTGGGGCATGTTGTCACAATATAAGAGGAAAGCTGTCACATTGGAAATAATGCTGTTTATTGACACTGATCTCAGGAGTATGTATTTTATTCAAAAATATGAAATGCTAATTAAATGATTACTTTTGACCTTGTTTAAAACATAGATTTAAATCATATTATTTTGTAGCATATTACTATAAAAATACAAATGGAAAGGAAATACATTCATTCATTGTCATAAACATGAAGTGAATTAAAGGGATGGTTCCGAGTAAAATCAACTTAGGGTCCTTTGCACCATGACCTCGAGCCAAACACCCCCCAGAAGCCTTTTTCCCTTGGTCGAACATTATTAGCTTATTTCGAGATATCAGCCGAATGGTTTAGTGCAGGCACTAACAGATCCAAGGATGTATCTGGTAGATTACCCCGCTAATAATGCCCAGAATGGGACCAAACTTCTACAGTCGTACAAATAGGTTCTGTACTCATAAAATGAGGCATTGGAAAGTTTGTAAGTACATCAGGAGTTTATTTAAATAACACTTGCCTGATGGCTAATGCTACCGCTAACCCAGACGTCGACGTCACTTCCGTGGTTTGGGAAAAGCACGTAAAAGTCCTGACAGAAAGCGATGCATAAGGATGTAGTGTAACGACGCCCAGTTCCAGGAATGCACTAATATTTTGTTGGTAGTACCAGTTTGCAACAATTATTAGTTAACACTAAGTTATCAACACTTCGGAAAAAAATTATAATTCATCGTTACACTACATCCTTATGCATCGCTTTCTGCGTGGACTTTTACGGGCTTTTCCCAAATCACGGAAGTGACGTCAACGTCCGGGTTAGCGGTAGCATTAGCCATCAGGCAAGTGTTATTTAAATAAACTTCTGATGTACTTACAGACTTTCCAATGCCTTGTTTCATGAGTACAGAACCTATTTGTACTCCTGTAGAAGTTTGGTCCCATTCTGGGCATTATTAGTGGGGTAATTTACCAGATACATCCTTGGATCCGTTAGCGCCTGCACTAAGCATTCGGCTGATATCTCGAAATAAGCTCTAACTTTAATAATGTTTGACCAAGGGAAAAAAGGCTTGGTTCGAGGTCATGGTGCAAAGGACCCTGGGTTGATTTTACTACGAACCATCCCTTTAAACATTACATTACATCAGGGTTCATGTAATCATTTTACATCAGATTACATGTATTCAGTTACTACCCAGCACTGATTGTAACACATCAACTAACTTGCTCTAATATGTAAGGGATAATGTATAGAGAGACGGTCGTTATAGCAAATAACAACCCCGACAGGCTGAACAGGACCCCGACGCGAAAGCGGAGGGGTCTTGAATCAGCCTGAAGGGGTTGTTATTTGCTATAACGACCGCCTCTCTATACATTATCCCGCTTATTACATGGCTACCTACAAAATAAATAAATCATTTGACACGAATTATTGATTTAAAAAGGAGTTTATTGATTTAAAAACGAATGTATTGCTTCCACCAAAGAAAATAGTCCGTTCCGCGTCCATAGCAACGCGCTGTTTTTCATGGCAACGGTCTGTTATACTTCGCAGCGGTCTGTTATCAAGAAATAACAGACCGCATTCTACATTAGAATTCAACCAAGCCATGTAATAAACAAATGTAACAACTTTCCCATCCTGAGAACACAATTCAGCCTTATACACTGAAAAAAATTATAAACGCAACACGTTTATTTTTGCCCCCTATTTTTCATGAGCTGAACTCAAAGATCTAAGACTTTTTCTATGTACACAAAAGGCCTATTTCTCTCAAATATTGCTCACAAATCTGTCTAAATCTGTGTTAGTGAGCACTTCTCCTTTGCCGAGATAATCCATCCACCTCACAGGTGTGGCATATCAAGATGCTGATTAGACAGCATGATTATTGCACAGGTGTGCCTTAGGCTGCCCACAATAAAAGGCCACTCTAAAATGTGCAGTTTTAACCTACATTCCTGTTTAGTGTAGTTACTGTTGATAGAGAAAACAGGCATTTGTGTGATTGGACTTTTGTGACAACTGGCCACGGTGTGCCCTACACAGCACAAAGAAAAGGGTTCATCATCTTTTCTGAATCTGAAGTGCTGCACAGACCCACTGAAGGACTGTAAGGACTTTAACGCCAGTGATGCTCTCTGCAGCCATGCGGTTTAAAAATAGCATGATACCAGTGAACGGGAGATCCAGAGGAATATGACTTAATGCCACACGTTTGATCAAGAACGCTTTCAGAAGTCATGCCGTCTCAGGCGTCCGTATAAGCCCAGAACACAAACTACCACCCACAGATCAGGCCTGACTCCAGAGCTTATGATAATCTCAACTAGTGCTGAATTATGAATGCTGCAGAAAAAGAAGTTTTTGCTGCAGAAAAAAAAGGAGTTTCAGGCCATTTCTTTTTAAGTCAGAAACGAATGGGGTTCGTAAGCAATAGAACAGGAAAATTTCCACCTGCTGGACGATAAAACAGGTTAAACTTCCGCTGAGATCTGTGCAAGATGAATGCACACCTAGATGTATTGAGTTACAAACCAATTCTCTTCGTTAACTTCTACTGGCAGCGTCAATTGATATTTATTCGTTGCATAATTCATACGTGCTGCATAGCACAGGGAATTAAGCGAAAGAACAGATGGAAAATGTCTCGGTGAATCTTAAGTTTCTCCCCGTAATGATGTCAAAGCTGTTAGGATGCAGGGAAATATGTCACTGGAAAACAATGCATTCATATGGATAGAAGAATAAAAAGAGGGATGTGTCGTCTCATATGCATTTCGTTATGCTTGTTTTGTTCCAAGCAAGGCTGCGCTTGTCTCACTATTTATATATTATGCATGGCTTTCTTGACGCGTGTGCCCACCTTGTTAGATAATGTAGCTTTGAGTTAATCTGATGGCTGCTGATGTGTTTCTGATGTCTGGGCGTGCATTGTGCTTAGAAGATAGTCTGTCATCATGACATTTTTCCTTAATTGTTTTGCATTGTTAAACAGAATAATTCCCTGCGTTGTGGCCCAGCTGTCAGGTGTGTTTACCCGAGATAAAGGCTCGGATCAAAGCGAGATGTGCCGGGGCTGACGTGCTGACAGTATGTGGCTCCGGGAGTTTGCTCAGTACTTTCTTTGTAAGTTTGAATAAATAATGGGGGCAGATTGGATGTAGCCACTCATCAGATAGCAGCATTAGTCACTGAGTCGCAGAGCTCTGGCAGCTTCAGACGCGCGGGGGTTCAGACGTATCCTCGTCTTCACAGACAGTGACATACAGTTAACGCTGGGTCTGCTCCTCTTACTGTCCAACACCTCGGGGCTTTTATATGAGATCTCCATAATGCACTGTATCTCAAGAAAACAGCACGTGCTATTACTTTTTGGACATGGTACTGTGGTGGTAATACCATGGTATTTGTGAAGTACCTTGGTGCATGATATAGTATATAAGTATGGTAAACACTCGGGACCATGGTGTGCTGTAAACTGGGACACACTTCACTGAATTTGTCTTTCAAGAACTTGCAAAAACCTTTTGATCCGAAGTATTCCCCTTAAATGCTTGAAATTAGTTGTTTAGACATATGAATTGTGCCAACATATGATTTCCTTTTTTTGTTTCTAAATATTAATATTTATTTTATGTATTAGTATTGTTGTTGTTGTTGTTAGGTAGTATTATTCAACTGTTGTTTTTGTTTTATTGTTTTAATGATTTTTACATTTATTTGTCTGTTTAGTTTTAATTTTTGTTTTAAATAGTAATACTTTTATGTATTATTATTAGTAATATTTATTTTATTTGTTGTTTTTATTTTCATTATTCTATATTTATTTATATTATATTTATTTTATGTATTATTTTATCATTTTTATATTGTAATTGTAATTTTATATACATTACATTCTATTTTTGATTTTATTATTTTATTTGCTTACATTTATTTGTCTGTTTTTATTTATATTTTTTGTTTTGTTTTAAATGTTAATATTTATTTTATTATTATCATATTTTTTTAATGATTTAAAAAATGTTATATTTATTGTATTCATTATTATTTTATTTATTCATCTGTTGTTTTTATTTAAATTATTTGTTTACATTTATGTTTTTTTCTTTTCATTATTCTGTATTTTTTCACATAATTTGATCATTTTTATTTCATTTTTTTAAATATCAATACATATTTTATGCACTGTTATTATTATTATTATTATTAATAATAATATTTTTTATGGATGTGTTGTAAAAAAACTGGCAACAAGTGGCCTCCTTCAATACCGTGTACAAAGCATCCCATGTTGCACCTCAAGCGCATGACATGAATGCTGAGAATGTATTAATCTGGTTTTATTTGCATTTAGAGTGCTGCTGATTGCATCAAGTGGCTTGTCAGAATCAATATGAAAAGATGGAGATGCCGTCATTGAGGGAAGTCTCTGAAGAGCTCATCACTCGCTCTGTTTTGCCAATTATTGGACACAGAAACCTTTCTGAACACATGCTATTGGCTGAAGCCATCTCCAGTCTGTCCAATCAATGCACATGAGCTGTATACAGACGCATTGCTAATCATTGTGTAGAACAATGAATGAATTGGCTCGCATGCAGGGAAAACAGAGGCCAGTGCGAAAACAGATGCGCTCACACATGCACAATCTGTTTTTTAAATGCGCATTCACAACCCCTTGCTCAGATTTTTAATGACAACATAAACATGTCAGCATGAACCAGCTTTTAACCCATTTTAATTGCATAATCATATGCATGTATGAATACAACCGGATATTCAATGTGAAAAAAAGAGTTTTATCTGTAAGAAATTGGCCGAGAAGAATGTCTAACTTGCACTGTTTGCAAGAGTTTGTCTTGATTTCATTTGAACTTTCTTGTTCATGAATTGATCGTTTCCTTGTTTTCATCTCTTGAGTTCAACTCTTCTTTGACTGTGTGAAATGGTTTAATAGTCCCTCAGCAGCTGTTGCGAGAGAAACGAGGGGAACGTTCGGTTGTCACTGCGTCCGCAGATAAGTCTGAATATGTTAAAGTGATATTAAACGTTATGAGGAGGTTTTATCACATCGCGGGCCGCATGTATGATGAATTATCATCATTAGCGCTGCTCTCCTGGCATCATTTAGACTTCGAGGTGTTTCTGGAACTGGGAAGCAAATTGTAAACCCAGAGTGGAGATTAGCGTGGCCTTCATATCTGTCAGGATGTTACGGGTTCCTATCAATCAAAAGCGTCTCGCTGGCATCCTGCGTTCATTTCCTTCTCCATAATAAATTTTAAGAGGTTCTCAGGAACAAGTCGATTCATTTGAGAACATCCGTTTCAATTCAATTTCATTGCTCAGTTGTTGCTCTTCAATAGTGCAGGTTTGTTTGTTTCATAGTTGGTATGTCAGATTTCCCCTAAAGGTCCTTACAGAGACATAAAACTGAAATGAGAAAATGGACATGCAGTGAGTATGTAGATATAAAATGAACATGGAGAGCAACTCAGATCATTTGATGAGAGATGATTGAGTTTACATTGAGATTTCTGACTTTTGATTGCAGACATTTTGGGAAACTTTAGAAGAGACACGTGAGATTAATGAGTCTTTTCCCTCAGTATAAACATTTGAGAAGCTGCAAAACCTTGTTCTCTGTTTAGGGTGTGTTCACACTTGGCAGGTTTGGTTGGATTAAAATGAACTCTGGTGTGATAGCTCTGTTAGTGCAAAAAAAAAAAAAAAAGTGTGAACGCTGCCACCTGGTGGTCACCAAAATAGCAGAGCAACCGAGCAAGACTCAGGAAAAGATGGGTCTCAATCCGCTTTCAAACGAACTCTGGTGACATGACATCAAAGACATGTAAACGAAGCGAAAACAGTAGGGGTGTAACGGTTCACAAAATTCACGATTCGGTTCGGTTCGGTGCGATACACTGGTGTCACGGTTCGGTACGTTTTCGATACAGCAAAAAGAAAGTAATGCCAGAGAAATTTCCTTGATTTTAATTTTTTTAATTAAAACTAACATCATGAAGTATGACCATTTTTTACTTTGAGCAATGATGGAGCTATACTTGACTCTTCTTAGGAGCATATAAAACAAAAACAGTTCCTTATAAAAATTTTTTTTAATGTAATATTGTAGTATATTGTATTTTATTCCAGATTAACATTTGAGGGCAGCAATTTTATTCATAATGTCGAAATAAAACCGACGTTACTCAAAAGCATAATGTTTCTTCCTGGTTTCCACGTCAGCGCTGTTTGATCCGTTAATATCGGAGAAATGTGAATGCTTCTCACTAGATCTCGCAGCGATGTTTTTACTTCAGTGGTGAATTCAAATGCGTTCTTTACTGGATCTCCTAGCGCTGTGTAGTAACAGTGTCGCTTGATCAAGATCGGCTCCAAACTGATGAAGCACAAAATAAGAAGTAGCGCAGTTTCGTTCCGCCTTCATTACGTTTGTCATTTGATGTTGGGCAATATCACCTACATTTGAAATAACGTAATTTTGGTCGGCAGGAAAAATGGTCTAACGAACCGTTCGGTTTGTAATGCGTACCGAATCGTTACGCCACCTTCACACTGGCAGTTGAAATCAGCTCCGTAATACGCAATACGCCCCCAGTGGACGTCGTAGCCTTCTACACCGTTGGAAAGCGTCGGAAGCGAATAGAACAAAAATGGCGGAGAGATTAGAATGGTTGATTTTGTCAGTGTCAGAATGTGCAATTCTGTATGATCTCTCTGATGAGGGTTATAGAGACATTAATCACTGACCAGCCGACGATTTGCCATCATGGAATTTTCTGGCTGTATGTTAATGAGCGGGGGCCACAATATTTAATTATACATTTTAATTGTATTAACTGCCCTAATAATGTTAGAAAATCATGAAAATAAAAAAAAATGACATGACAACTTATATCGCTATAAAATCATTATTTATTTGATTAAAAGTTAAGAATTCAGGTTTGTTTATCAGTACCATAGCAACGCTAACTTCCGCTGGAATTGTCGGATAGGAACCGTCCGTAGCCTTTCGCAAGAGTTTTTTTAACGCATCTGGATGACCAACTGACACGATTTTTTTCGCACCGCACTCGTTCGGACCCATTCGCATGCGGTCTGCGAATCTCCATAGGAAATGAATGACTTCCGGTCGTTTCGAAGCTGTATTGGAGCTGATTTCAAGTGCCAGTGTGAAGGCGGCTTACACCCCTAGAAAAGACATGATGTCACCAGATGTGACCCTAAAAAGGACAGAATGTTCAAGCATAGCTGGTTTTTATCATCATAGTCGTGATGTTGTCCATCACACATCAGAACCGCTTCTCCTCACAGCAGATCTGTGTGTGTGTGTGATTCCTGACACTGTTTTGACTACTTTACACATTTTAAAGGCTCTTCACGAGTTCTCAGCTGGTCAGAATACCATCATATGTAGCTACACACACACAAGAGCGCATTTATCCCAGAACACGGCACTGTTTTGGATGTTCAGTAAGTTCCTTCACGAAATATACATCATAAAAGCCAATCAGGTTGTGAACAAATCCCTATGCCTTTAGGTGTTAGAATGCCAGTGTGAATGCTAAGTGGACCAGGACTAAATGTGTTGTTTTTTGGTCCGGTCCAAACGAACCGAGCGAACCGAACAACAAGTGTGAACACACCCTTAATCTAATTTCTGTGTAGAAGTAACCTATTATTTCATTTACCTTTTAAAACAGTTTTTTTTTTCATTCATTCCATTCATTCATACATTTATTTCCCCTCTTTTTTATCTTCTCCAGTTTTTGCATCAAACGTACTTGGATAATAACATACAATGTATTTTATATAACTAAAATTGAACCATTGTCGATTGCTGCTGGAATATGACAAACTAATGTGCTCAAAGGTAAAATTGTACTGTACTTTATGCAATGTTGAGGTTAAAAAGAAAATATAAAAATGTTTAAAAAATGCTTTTATGTCAAAGACATTCACACATACATTCACCAAGTACAGTGTTACTGAAAGAAGGCTCTTCTGCTCACCAAGGCTGCATTTATTTGATCAAAAATACAGTAAAAACAGCAATATTGTGAAATATTATAACGGTTTTCTATGTGAATATATTGTAAAATGTAATTCATTCCTGTGATCAAAGCTGAATTTTCAGCATCATTACTCCAGTCTTCAATGTCAGATGATCCTGCCACACAATCTTCTCCGCAATCAGCGACCGCAGAATCTATTGATCGGCATCTGGAACTGCCTCCTGTTCTGTTTTCCTCACTGAATACACCCAAAAGAAGAGAAGAATAACCGTTTGTGTGCAAGAAGAACGTGTTTTAGGAAAAAAATGACAAAATCACTACTGAGCCCAGAGCTTTCACTGTTTGAGGAAAACGTACGGTCTTGATGCAAACAGTGTGACTGAGACTCAGAGAAAATTATTGCAGCCGTCCAGCTCGGGCCTATTGACTGTTCCTGTGCTTTACACACTAGACAAACACAATATATAGAGCTTCAGAAGCTGATTATACAAATCAGGAGAAGAACAATTATGTTCCGACGTATATTATTCAGTACGCACTCTGGGAATAACTATTACCATAAAAGTAATAGGGAGTGTTATTGTATTCCAGTGGGAATGCAAACAAGACTACGGTTATGTGCGGTTTGTTATATAAAATAATGTACAAAATATTCACACACACACACACACACACACACACACACACACACACACACACACACACACACACACACACACACACACACACACACACACACACACACACTTTCTCTTTAAATAAGTTAAGAAATACGGCTTTAACCGGCTCAGACTCTCACATATATATAAATAATGCGCTTTGGAAAAAAAAAAGCTAAGTTCTATATAAATTAGGTTGCCTGACCTAGTGTTTCATATGGAGGAAAATGGGTCAGCTTTGTGGAAAGGACTTTTTTCTGTAAGTAAGAGCATTTTAAACAGTCTTAAATTTCTTATGAACTTGAATAATAACCGTAAAGCTGGATGGGCTTGGAAAAACATCTTCTAGTGCCCCAATTTCAGAGCGCTAATGTGAGGAGGTAAATTTGCAGTGTTTCTGGGAAATGTCAGCGAATGCGAGCGTCCTGATATTTACAAACGGTCTCGGTGTCGTTAAAGTCAACATGAAATCAAAATTGACTCTATTTACTTATTTAATGCATGTTCCGGGTCTTGTTTTGACTGGTATATGTTATTGCATGTTATTTAAAAATAGACTTTTATCAAAATCTCTGAAACATCTTTCCTTTTCAGCTGCATCATCAGTCACCGTTTTACATGTCTGTCATATTGAGACTGTTCTCACCATCCAATCCATTCCAATGTATAATTAATCTTGTATAATATGTTTTATCCAGAAGTTTGACACGTTATGGAAGTAAATGGGTTGCTTCATGTTTACTATTAAACAGATGGTTTTAAGCATCAAGTAATACTAAATACAGATAAAGTCGATCTGATAAAGTCATTTTATTTATTTTTTTACTTTTATTTCCCCATTTTTCATCTTCTTTTCCCTGTTTTTTTTTTTTTTTTTTGCATCACTTGGATAACTACAATTATTGTATAATGTATTTTTTATTAGTAAAATTGAAACTGTCATTGCAGCTGAATGTGAAAAACTAATGTTCTGAAAAGTTAATTTGTACTGTACTGTATGCAGTGTTGAGGTTAAAAAGAAAATGTAACAATGTTTACAAAGTGCTTTTACTGTACAGTGTACACTGTAAACAAATCTGTTAAATTTACAGTAAAAAACTGGCAGCTGTGGTTGCCAGAAATTTACCGTAAAAAATATGGTAGCAACATTTTAGATTTTACAGACTTTACTTAAATTTACAGTAATAAACCGTATTTAATTATCTGATATAATGTTAATCTACTAACCTATTGAAGTATTAATATCTGTTTTGTACCATAGTTATACACTGACAACCACTAATCACAGTGGAGATGAAAATCACATGATGTATTAAAGCTCATCACGAGCAGCTCTTTCACAAGAAAGTTAATACTAATATATAGAAGCTGCACAGTGTCATTCACACAAAAACCATCATGGTAACACACATGAAATTTAAAAAATGCAATAAACATTAATTTAACAACATTAAATGTAACATAAACCCTAATGTCATAACTGATAAAAAAAAAAAAACTGAAGAAACAAAAATACATCAAATGTGAAGTGTCACGCAGGGAATTGTGGGAACGTCAATTTACGTTTTTTCACTGTAAATTATACAATGACTTGTTCTTTTTCACTTCCAAAAACTAAATTTAATGGTATTTTACAGTAAAATTACATTAAATGTACCGTTAGATCTATCACAGTTGTTTACCGTATATAGTAAGGAAACTTTATCAATTTCAACCAATTAACAGTTTTTCACTGTAGCATTTTTACAGTCTTTGACCATTAAAATCACGATAATTTTTTTACAGTGTACGTCAAAGAAGACATTCAGGAACATACAGACTTTTTTTGTAAAAGCGTCACACTCACTTAGTTTGGACTTTGTTTTCAATTTGCACCTTTTCCACTGTTGATTAGTTGTCATTTTGTTCAGGTGTGTGTTGTTAATTATCCTCATTTGCTTGTATACTTAAGTCCTCTGTCTATTCATTTGCTGTTGGGTCTCGTTTGTGATATATGTGATGTAAGACGTTCTCTTTGTGTGATTTATCTTCTTGTGGATTTATTAAACATAATCTTTTCCTTCATCATTGCATTCTACAACACAGCGTTATGACAAAAAATATGTTTTAACGTTTTTTAAAAGAAGTCTCTTCAGAAGGCCAAGGCATTTATTTGATCAAAAATGGAGTAAAAATATTACAATTTAAAGTAACTGTTTTCTATGTGGCTATATTATAAACTGTAATGTATTCGTGTGATCAAAGCTGATTTTTTCAGCATCATTCCTCCAGTCTTCAGTGTCACATGATCCTTCAGAAATCATTCTAATAATATGATTTTTTGCGCAAGAAACATTTATGATTATTATCAATGTTGAAAACAGTTGTGCTGATTCATATTTGTATGGAAACCATGATGCATTTTTTTTTTTTTTTTTATGATTCTTAGACGAATAGAAAGTTGTTGTTTTGAAAACAAGCATTTCATTGAAACAGATTACTTTGTAACAATATAAATGTCTTTACTGTCAATTTAATGCATAGCCTACTTGCTGAAGAAAAATATTAATTTCCTGACCCCAAGCTTTTGAGCAGTAGTATATGTGAACTCTGTCTGTTGATGTGTGTCTGTAGAGAGCTGTGATTCTCCGCTGGTGTCCGGTCTGCCTCAGTCGGTCTTCACAAGTTCGTCGGAGCTGTCGAGCAGTCATGGGCCGGGCTTCGCCAAACTCAACCGCAGAGATGGTAATTCAACACCTTTACTCATTATTCACAGCTAAAGAGACACTTCTGCTTCCCCATTTGCACATTTGTGTGATGTGTGATGATTAAACTTGGTTTTGTGAAACTCGCCACCATAGTGCGAGGCAGCTGTTGACGGTTGCCAGGGTGTTGCTATGTGGCTGTTGTTTTTTAACTTGCTGCGATGTGGTTGCTAAAGTATCCACCTTTTCCTCCTTTTCCCTGATGACCCTACTGTACTTCCTGCACTTCCGGTTTGGGGAACTTCCATTTAAAAAGACTCAAATGAATCATTTTAAATGATAAGGTTGAGCTACAGATAGTCATTTTTCCTTCATGTTTTATTTTTAGACATCAGAAGAATAACATAACGCTTGTTATTTTAAAGGGGTGGTTCGGGATTTTTGACATCGGACCTCATTTTTAAGTCAGCCTGGTTGTTATTCATCAGTGGAGACATTTTTTTTTTTTAATTATCCAGTCCTTATATTTGGATAGTTAGCCGATGCTAGGCTAGCGCGAGTCAAGGGTAGATGTTAGCCAGCCATTAAAAACCGTTTTACCCACTCCACAGTGCACCAAACGCAAATCAATTATAACACTAGACTAGACTATCGATGCAAATGTCCGTTGAGAGAATAATGTTAGAAATCAAACTTACCTTTCATCTCAATGATCCCAAAGGAACTAGTTTCTCAGCAGCTGCGGAATTTTACTTTGCTCCGGTTAGTAATGCGGCAAAAAGTAAACACAGAACAGAAGCGCACTACAGTGTGTGCAGTACATGTGTGTACCGGCTCACTCGGTTGCCTAGGTAATCAATATCACTCCGCTGCTGCTGTAGACAAGGTTTATGATTACAGGGAACAAATTATAACTAATGCAATGTGATGAAAGGTAAGTTTGATTTCTAACATTATTCTCTCAACGGACATTTGCTTCGATAGTCTAGTGTTATAATTGATTTGCGTTTGGTGCACTGTGGAGTGGGTAAAATGTTTTTTAATGGCTGGCTAACATCTACCATTGACTCGCGCTAGCCTAGCATCGGCTAACTATCCAAATATAAGGACTGGATAATTAAAAAAAAAAATGTCTCCACTGATGAATAACAACCAGGCTGACTTAAAAATGAGGTCCGATGTCAAAAATCCCGAACCACCCCTTTAATGTGACGTGAAATCATAAGAATCTGTGGCAAGAGTTTTTTTTTTTCATTCTTTTCCTCCTGATTATTTTCTTTGTATTCGACTGTAACGGTATGAAAGACAAACATATATTATACTGCGCATTTGTGGTCTGCTCTCCCGATTTCATTTACAATATATCCCATGAATAATTCACTGGATTGTACTGAGGATCTCTTTTTCTCTCTCCCGAAAACCTCACCTTCCAGGTTTTTTTCACACGGATGCTTTAAAATGTAATCTTCTCCCCTTTTCACTTCTAATCCCTATTAACAGTGCGAATATTTACTAAATACAATGTGTTATCTGTCAAAATGACGGAAAGCACTTTGAAATATTACCACTTAATGCTAAAGTTAATGAACGTTAAAGCAACGTATGTTATATAATATAGACAAATATTACTCAGTGATATTTAACCTGTCTGTAATATTGAGCTTTTAGGGCCATTCGTGTTTTATTGAAAGTATTTTGGTGATGCTTTTCCACGGTTTAGTTTTCTTTTAATGTTTGATGGTTGAAGGGCGAGTAGAATAATGTCACTTCATTGTACACAGTTTTTAAAATAAAAGTGTTATTGCGTTCATTATTGCCTTTCACTGATTGTTTAGCTTGCCAGAAGTTACTCCCTGTTCATGGGGCGTAGGAAAAAGGCAATAGAATTAAGATTGGTAGTTTCTGTTACTCGGATCCTGGTCTCAAGATGTGACTTGTTTATCAGCTTCAATTTAAATCTGTGGGATAAAAAAATCAGTTTTAAAGGGCACCTATTATGCAAAATTCACTTTTACATGGTGTTTGAACATAAATGTGTGTTGGCAGTGTGTGAGCAAAACCACCCTAGAATGATAAAAATCCACCCAGTGTTTTTTTTTTACAATCTCAATAAATCATAAGCACTGTCTCAGAATGAGCTGTGCTCAGATTCGGCACAATGTGACGTAGAATTGAGCAGGCCCCTCCCACGACTGTTGATTGACACCGCAGTTTGAGCCCAGACCCGCCCTGAGTGAGCTGGACACAGAGTCCACCATTGTTCGACGCTTGAGCCGCTGTAGACAAGAATGTCTCCTAAGCGATTGAGGTGTGTTGTTGTTGGATGTAAGAATGAACATAGCAGTCTTCATTTACTCCCGTTGTTACTCGAGGATGGATCTGAACTGTTTGTGATCAAGCTTACACTCTCCGGAGCGACAGGACTAACGTGACTGGACATGGAAGAAATGAAAGTGCGAGCGCGCTCTTTATGACAGCTCTTCGAGTCATTTTACGGATATAAGGTTTACCAGTTTATTAAGCACCCACTGAAAAGGTGTGTATATTTGTTTACTGTTAGTTGTAACGAGTGTTTTGTGTACTTCGCTGTGTATGTTGTTGATAATGAAAGGGAGAGAGAGAGAGAGAGAGAGTTTATGGATGAGACTTTAATGCGCACTTCTTATACTGTGTTTATTCAGCTCTTACAGTGATTCTCTGGAGTAAAACTAACACTCATCTTTTGTGTGATGAACAATAAACTTCACTGAACTCGTCAGTATATTTTGGTCATCATTCGGACAGGGTCTGCTACAGCAGGCTTGTATTAATATTGGATAAAAGCAGATGACAAATGAGTTATAACCATAATTAAACTAAACTATACCTGTTCTATGTCCATACAGCATATATTCTCTGGCTGTGGGCATTTTTGTCCGACTCCGAGTCGAAATGAACACCGCAACTGAGAGTTTCTGTTCTGATATTATCAGATGAGATTGTCCTGACTCTGAGCGCGAGCTCGTGAGGCTCCGCCCCCTGTGCAGCAGCAGCAGCTCATTTGCATTTAAAGGGCACACACTAAAACAGCGCGTTTTTCTGAGCCCCAAAAAATTGCAATTTAAACATGCTGTAAAAAATGATCTGTTGGGTATTTTGAGCTAAAACTTCGCATACATACTCTGGGGACATCAGAGACTTATTTTACATCTTGTGAAAAGAGTCATAATAGGTGCCCTTTAAGGGTTTTTAAAAATGTTTGCATTTATCTTCACTACACTTGCAGTGCATCTCACTGGCACTTTATATTCTAATTTATATTATCTGGATATCCAGTCATGTTTACACTGTGCCAGGCTGACCTAATGATCACTTCTTAGAAAAACTAATTATTTGGTTTATCTTGAAAGAGGCTCAGTTTTGTTTGTGGAAAAAACTTGTACAAAAAATGTATTTAAAATACATTTATTTCAAACTAAGTATACTACAAATCCTTTAACATATTTACTGACATATCGCTTGAGACTTACTGATATAAATATTATAATTCAACTTTATTTGCAGTACTTCCTTATTTCACAATGCACATTTCTTAATATTAAGCCTAAAATGTTTTTGAATATCATTATTAATAAAGATAGTATGATCTCTGTATAATATCAGTCTTTAAATGCAAGATATTTAAAGTGTACCTAAAGTATATTTGCAGTAATTCCACTTCAGCACAATCAAATATACTTAAGTATATCTTTAGTTGGACCTCAGCACTATTTCCGGATAACTAAAGCACATTAAGCACAAAATTAGTTGTTCTAATTTAGCAGATTTTAAGTATACCAATTTAGTATACTGAAAGTACAATTGCCGGGTATTTATATTAAGTACATAAATATGTAAATGTATTTGTAGTATACTTAGCATACAATAAATGTGTTTCAAATACATTTTAGTATATTTATTTTTCACTAGGGCAGAGCTTTATATTCTGCTTTGCTTTTGAGTTACATTTATAAAATAATTACTTTTAGACAGAAATGCTCATCACACAGTCTACAAACAGTGTCTGCTGTGTTTTATCTAAGAAAATCACAGATCAACAGTTCTTTCCATATAGTAATGCGTTGCAATGCGTTGGTATGTCTGTCATGTATGTATGGTAGGTATGTATGTATGGTATGTATATTATGTATGTATGTATGGTATGTGTGTATGTATGTATGTACGTTTATATGTATGTATGTTGTGCATGTTATACATGCATGTATGTTATGTATGCATGTATGAATGATCCATAAAATATATGATTTGTTGATAAACTGAACTTTCTAAATCAGATGCAATTTGAAGGTTATTCTGGCCAAAAACTGTCCATTTAAGCATGCAAAGCCTCATGGGTCTATGAGCATCTGGTGTCATTTATGGGACCTCATCAGGTTCAGAAAGATTCAGCGGTTTATTGCATTAGTTGCGCTTGAATTGTGGCATTCGGTGTGTGAGTGAATGCGACCGACAAGTGACCACATTACAGATGAATTCAAAGAACAGCCCGCTTGCCATTTCAAGAGGTAATAGCTAGACTTAAAGAATTATTTTAGCCTATAACATGTTTCTGCAGCATTAAGTGCAAATATGCTTTCCTCAGAAGCTCAGAACATTAATGACTGGAGTAGGAGGAAGAGTAATTGTTGCTCCTCATGGAAAACAGCCTTCAAAGGTGCACGCTTTGATTTTATACACACATACACACACTCACACACACTCACACAAATAAACACACCAGTGTAGGAGGCTCTGAGAGCAGCACCCTTCAAAGCCTGCAGGATCCGGTCTGATGTTTCTGAGGCCGTAGAGAAAAGCGTCACCTCGTCCGCTCACCTGCATCAAACTCAACACGCTCAGAATAAAACCAACTGAAGATGAGGGATCTGTGGGCTGTGAGAGAGATGGGCTTCTGGTTTGGAGGGTTTTTTTTAATGTCTTTGATTCTTAATCAACTTGTTTCTATTTTTTAATCAGTTTTGGGGTTTTCATTTTAAGGCTGGATGATATATTATCTTATTTTAGGATGGGAGAAATTGCATTTAAAAATGCCCCCAACTCCCCTCTCAAATTGAGCTGAGAAAATGAAGCTGAGATGTTTGTAATAAGAATTTCAGTCTGTCTCTACTTTTCTGTCTTCATTTTTAGCACTGCCTACTTTTACATTTATGTATTTGGAATCAAACCCATGACCTTGGCATAGCTAATGGTGTGCTCTACTGTTTAATATTGTTTTCTGTCATTTTAAATCTAACAAACTTTAATTTCATTTGTTTAGCACTTTTCACAATCTATGTAATTTCACATCAGATTTGACAGAAAACTATACATCAAGCACATTTCACACAAGCCAGTCATTTCACAAATATGCTTTAAATTGATGGTTTAGTCAAAAATTAAAGTTGTGTGATCATCTACTCGCCCTTAAAGG
The DNA here is from genome assembly GCF_964197995.2 of Scardinius erythrophthalmus. NCBI lineage: Eukaryota > Metazoa > Chordata > Actinopteri > Cypriniformes > Leuciscidae > Scardinius > Scardinius erythrophthalmus. Next base: position 28,315,412 of record NC_138243.1, read on the forward strand.
GTAACTCTCGCCAAAATGCAACCTAGGGTCTTTTTGTTAATCTACCCGAGGCAAACTTTCATTTAAAAGCATAATTAGAATGGAAACGCCACTTTTAAGTTTGACTGTATTTTCGTTTTTGGTCAAAATGCCTTTTGAATGGGAGTGCATGGGGAACTTCTATGATAGCACACAAACAATGTTCTCAATGCTGGAGTTCATGTGTAGAGCCCCTGGTGATACTTCCAGCCAAGTTTCATGTGTCGATCCTTCTAAATAGCGATTTTGATGCTATCATAGAAGTGCCCCAAGCACTCCCATTCAAAAGGCATTTTGACCAAAAACGAAAATACGGTCAAACTTAAAAGTGTTGTTTCCATTCTAATTATGCTTTTAAACGAAAGTTCGCCTCGGATAGATTAACAAAAAGACCCTATAGGTTGCATTTTGGCGAGAGTTACCCTTTAAAGATGAACAATATTAGACCTAACTGACTTTAATTTTATGAATAAAAAAACACTGAGATATTTCTCAACATATCACATTTTGTGTTCCACACAAGAAAGGTGGTCAACTAGGTTTGGAATGACATGAGGGTGAGTAAATGATGACAGAATGTTTATTCTGGGATGAAAAATCCCTTGCAAACATTTGTGAGATGTTTGGCTTGCACCTTTCTTTAAAAATAAATGGGCCCTTCTGTACGTGTGGTTTGAGATTGCAAAGACTTTCGTCTTCACTGTAAGTGCCTGTTGACCTGATCCAGGCATCAGCCCGGAGGAATCTCAAACTATTTATTATTTTCCACATGCTTCCACAACTTTTACGTGCCACCCAGTTTGACCTTTAGTCCGAGTCCTATATGGTGCTGGTTTAAGATTTGTATTGATTTTCTGAAATCTCTCTTGCTTCTGATGGAGCCACTAATATCTTGGCATTTAATTTAGCCTGAAGTACTTACAGAAGAAGACAAACATCAAGTGTCTAGACAATGAAGTCGACAGGCCGTGCGTGGAATGATGGCTGATGGGATGTCTGGGGACTAGAGACGGGAGTCGCATCGATGGGAATTTAGCAATTCTGGGACTGATTCCTCATATTGATTTTCCGACACTATTCTTTTAACATTATCAGATAATAAAAAAATTGTAAATAAGAAACACCTTAATGATTGCATTCACTGCAGATGATGAGATCATTTCAGGTCTCACAGAACATGTATAAATGGAATGATTTCATTGAATATACAATTCTAGATGTCTAGTTTAGTTGGTGCCAAATGCCTCACGTTTGGTGCGTTTTTCACATTCCTGATGCCACAAACCTGGGAACTAATTCTTCTTCTGAATCACTTGTATTATCCTGGTACCTTAAAACATAATTGCAAGACTAGTTTACACAGACATTATAACATTGCACAGAGGGGACATAAATCAAGTTGATCTTTACTTCATTGTGTATGCATGTATGTATATATACAGTATTGTGCAAAAGTCTTAGGCACGCTAGTATTATCGCCCCAAAGAAATGGTTTTAAACCAGTTATTAATATCTTTTGCTGTAGTGTGTCAGGAGGAAATATCAGTCTACATTTCCAAACATTCATTTTGCCATAACTGTAATAATCCAGTGAGATTTGTGTATGCACAAGGAGTCCGTCTGTGATTACATGAAGAAACAGAAAAAACTGAGAGAGACTAAATCCAGAAGAACTGCGGGAACGTCTCCAATATGCTTGAAGAAACCTTCCTGCAAAGATACCTGAAAAACTATAAGCAAGTCTACCTGGACAAAAGCTGTTTACCAAATATTGATCTGATTTAGTTAATAGAAGTTAATTGATAAATAAAATATATTTATGACATTATTTTTTGAAAGCATCCTCACTATACAGCATTTTTACACAAGTGCCTTAAACTTTTAACTGTTCTGCAGGCAGGTTTCTTCGAGCGTCTTGGAAACATTGTATTTGTAGATATTTGTGCCTTGGCTTGCAATTTGTTCATTCATTTTATCAATTCAGTTCAAGGTTGAAATCAAGCTTCCTTGTGCTGTGTGTAAACTCATGCGCAACAAAATTACCTCATTGTAAAAGCACAAATACATAGAGAGAGTGAGCATTCATTTAGAAGAGATAAATGTAATAAAAAAAGCCCTTCCCCTTTCAATTAAAAATCCCCCCTATATAAGGAGGTGCGTATTTTATGTAATTGATTATATATAATTAATTAATTTCATAAAAGAAATGAACAACCCATGAGAATATGCACTAATTGAAGTCTCAGTGGATAATACAGTATTAGTTGATTCATTTTGAATTTGGGCGTTCAGTAAGTGAGTCAGATTAATTCAGTTTCGGCTCCAAATGATTCAAATGATGTGTTTCTGATTCAGTCCAAATAAGCGGCTAATAAGAGTCGTTTGGGAATCGCATTGGTTGTGCTGTGTGTTTTTGAGGATTTTAGTGCTTTGTTCTATTCTGTACAGTGGCAGAATTAGTCACAGCGTTTGTGTTCGGACATGAATGATTCCTCAAATCATGTGCATTGGTGAGGAGAAGTGTGCTAAGTGATCAGATGCACCATTTTCACCCACTGGACCAGAAAACAGAAGAAGATTACAGAGAAACAGTACAAGACTTATCATATTATATACACAGAAGTTTCAGGCTTTCTATTTAATGAGTCTCTTGATGGCTTCTAAACATTTTAAGCCCCTAAACGGCTGCATTCTAGTTCAAACAACATTATTAGACCAATAATGAATTTGTGAGGCGTCCGTTTTGTGGTATTTTTCCCATTAGAATGCTTTCTATCGCAGGCCGGATTACATGCTGTATTTCATTGCACAAACCTGCCGGGATAGCGGAGCAAAGCTCTTATCATGGGATAAATAAGCAAAGCGTTCTCATTTCATACGGCAGCTTGTGCTAATTCCCCGAGCGCCGCCGGCTCTCGCTGTGAAGAGCGCTGGATTTCTCAGAAGCGTTCCACTGTGTTTGTATCATTACGGGCACCATTAGCTGTCGTTTAAATCGTCAGCTGTTAGTCTATCAGCAGGTGTAATTGTTCCTCGCCAAGTTGCAGATATGAATACTGCACGGAGGGTTTAATTAGAATGCAAATGTGATTGTGTATCTCATGATAGCCGCCACCAGCTTTAGATTTTATCCCCAGGATGTAACAACCATACTTACAAGGCCATTATATATTGAAGCAAAAGAACTATATAACACAGCCAGTAATCTAAAAGCCAGACGTCCTCTTTAACGTTATGTGCTCATAAGGAAAATTTAGTGTATTTCATTTTGCATTGTGTGAAAACAGATATTTGTGTGAATTTTTGGTGCGTGGCCAAATGATAATACCTATAATTTACTCTTTCACATGTTTCGCTTTCAACATGCGGATTAAACAGTCTGGCATTCAGATCTACAATCAATGTGAAAAAGAAAATTAGATCCGTGTGAAATTCTAATTATAATCCTTTCAGATAAACTCAGCAGATACAATTAATCAGAAAGAAGCTATTTAAATTTGTGTCCTCGTTACCTTGGTCTTTTTCACTCGAGTCGAGAAAAATCAAGCAGGTGGCAGCGTTCCAGATCCATTTGTGTTGTATTAACTTCATCAAAAGCACTACAATCACGTCTGCTAATGTTTTAAAAGTCGCTTCTACTTTCATTAGACATTTCTGCTTATCCCGTCCCGCTCCAGACTTGCTTTTGTCCCTTGGCACTTGCAGGTGGAAACGCGGTAAATAATAGATGAGATTCTGGCCAGTTCATCAGACAGATGTCTGCTCTTCATCGGAGCGCTGTTTGCTTCGCTGAACTTGCTTCAACTTTCTTAAAGGGCCCCTATTATGGATTTTTAAAAAATGACCTTTCATGTAGTGTGTAACATAGCTCTAAGTGAATGAAAACATCCTGCAAAGTTTTAAATCTGAAAGTGCACCGTATGTAAAGTTATTGACTTTAAATGAATGAAATGAATCGTTTTTCAAACGAGTCATAAGCCGTTTCGTTGTGACATCAAGACGAAACATTAGCATATTGCCCGCCCACTTATTGCGCGCGCAGACACCAGCGAAAACTTGAACCTCAAACCAACAGCTGATTCCTGTGATACTGGACAGCATCATGTCGAGAAGACGTTGTGCTCTATAATGTGAAGGTAAATCCAGGTTTTTTTTCACTGCCCAAGGATGAGCATGTGAAGAATCAGTGGTTAAAGTTCATCTTTACCACATTACCACAGCAGTATAATCCTAAACTTTTGCTGTGTTCCCTTTATTTCACTGACGACTGCTTCTCAAATCTCAGAGTTCAATGCAGGATTCGCAAACCGCTTGCTCTTGAAAGATAGTGTTCAAAATACTGGTTTTGAGTTTTATACTGTGTAGGTCTCCTGCTAACTGGCTAACTCACGTTATCAGTTATGCACTTGTTAATGCTGATGGTGAATTACAGTTGCAACATCTCATAATGTACCTCAAACTGAGTAGTGCATCACTGAGAAACACTGAGTCCTGCTCGAGCCGTCCTTGAGATGGAGGTTCGGGTTGAATAACAGTTCTTCCAATGTTTCATCATCGGAACTCGCGCTCGCATTGATTTGGTCAAATCGACGTCATTGTTCGTTGCTGTCTTTAGTTTGAGGTGTATAGGAAGCCTCAGGACAATCAGAGCTGACGTTGTCATGGCAATGGACGTCGTTTTTGTTTTCGATGCGCTGTACATGGTAAACCAATCACAACTGACTGAGCTGTCTGGCCAATCAGAGTAGCTTGCGGAAAGGCGGGATTTAGAGAGATTGATTCATTTGAGAATCATTGAAAAATGTGTAATGATGTGCAAATGTAAATTATGAGGAAATTAAGCAGGTTTTTTTACCTTTGATGCATGTAAACCTGTTGTAGGAGACTCCACAACAACATTAGGAAACTTTAAAATAGAATAATAGGGGCACTTTAAAGGTCCCATGACATGCTACTTTTTGTAGGCTTTAATATAGGCCTTAGTGGTCCCTAGTACTGTATCTGAAATCTCTTTCCAAAAATTCAGCCTCGGTGCAGAATTATAGCCACTACAAGCCAGTCCCAGAATGAGCTTCCTTCCAACAGGCCGTTTCGGTGTCTGTAGCCTTAAATGATAATGAGGAGGAGAAAGGCGGTGCAAGGTGGAGGGTGGGTGTGGCCTTGACCATCTTGCGCAACGGTACCATGCATGTTTACGTTGGATAACTGTTATAGCAATGGCACGAAGACACGCAGTCTTTCAAGCATTTCAGTTTGACCCAGAATCTGATCCGGATGGAGAAGCAACGGATGAAGAAGTTGCAACTCAGCGGCTCCAGCAGGACGTTTCCGAATGGTTAGTTTAAAATATTATGTCTGGATACTTTATTCGGATGGTTTACAGTTATTATCATGTAGCTAACGCTAACCTAACTTACTGTTGCCTTTTCATGAGAGATCTGTAACGTCTGTATTTATCTTATTACAATTACATCATCAAGCTCTGTGATCTTGAAATGCGGATATCGCGCGCGCCGTATAACCAACAGGAAAACGGTTATCCAAATAACAAAGAAGTGTACAACACTCGCGTTACAGTGTGTGTATTCACACACATAAACTGCATAGCTGCATAGCTAATGTTACAGCCACATTCTATGTGTAACAATCTAGGTAACCATAAACAGTAAAGCAACACACTTATATAATTAGTTGACTTACTTGTCCGAGGTGTGTAGCTGAGCCAAAGAGCGTGATCCAGACTTTAGTTTCAGACGTTCAGCAAGCCCAGCTCTGTATTGACCCTTCGGTGTTCATTTGTACATCCAATTATTGAGCAATTATTATGCTTCGCTCGTTCAAAAGCCATGATATCTCTCGTGGACAAACTAAAATCGGCGGGCAAAGCAGAGACAGGGGAGGTAACATTTCCTCCTTATGACATCATAAAGAGGAGATTCAAGATCAGCGCGAATGAGCCTCCATTTTCTCAAAGGCAGAGAAAGATAGCAAAAGCTCGATTTACACCGATTGAAATTTCTAGAAACTTGGGGACCATATACAGGCTAGGGGAACTCATATTAATGTTAAAAAACCTCAGAAAGTGAAAATTTCATGTCATGGGACCTTTAAATCCTGCTAGCCGGTAATACATTTCTTCCATTTTCCATTCAGTGGTTGTGACGTATGAATCATACACTTACTGCACCCCAGGAAATAAACATTTGGGTGAATGTCATTACTGTAATGCAAAATGTTCTCCCAGCTATTACTGTGATGTCAAATATAAATATAAATTCTATCTGAATATATTTATATTTTAAAATCCAGTCTTCAGTGTCTCATGATTCTTCAGAAATCCTTCTAATATGCTGAATTGCTGCTTAAGAAATATTTCTTCTTCTTATCAGTGTTGTTGTGCTGCTGCTTAGTATTTTTTGTGGAAACGTTGACACATTTTTTTCTTTAAATGAAAAGTTCAGAAGAACAGCATTTAGTTGAAATGGAATCTTTTGCAACATTATAAATGTCTTTACTGTCACCTTGGATCAATTTAATGCATCCTTGCTGAATATTATTTTCTTAAGTAATCCATTTCTTAAAAAAACCTTACTCTCTCCAAACTTTCGAGTATATTTTATATATATTTCATATTTCAATGGGATTCTGGAATAAAATGAGATTTTTCCAAATGATGAGTCCCAATCTAAATAGTTTGACGTAGGTCACTGATTAGCTTATAAAAAGCCATTGAAGTCACTATTTAGTCTGTTTTTTACAGATGAAATGTCACTGGTGGTTTCTGGTGTTGGTCCAGGTGTTATAATATGACGAAAGGGTCATTTAAACGAGTGTCAGACCAGCGGTCGGCTGCCCTCATCAACGACCCCTGATTAACCTTCATCACTTTCTTCATTTAGAGGAACGATTTTGTCCGTTCCGGTCAGAAAAAGTGCAATGAACGTCCGACTTTTGCTTCATTCAACGTGACAGCCGAGCAGAGAAGGGGCTTATTCGGAATTAGACTATTATTCTTTAATGAGGGCCATATAAGAGGCCATTAAGATGGGAATTCAGAGTTAATGGAAACACTATGGGGGGAAAACTGGCGTGGAATTGACAACAGTGGCAATCCCAGGAAAAAGTTAGATTGAATTGGATATACTCTCTGATGCATTCTGTGTTTAGGGGTTTCATTTAAAAATAGATAGTTTCTATGCGTATATATCTGTGTTATTTTACTATTATTAATACACTATTATAATTTTTGTTTATATTTTAAATCAGATTTTATTTTTTATATTTTCTGTTTTCATTTTAATTTTAGTATAAAAATAATTTTGTGGTTTTGTCATTTAATGTTTGCTTTTTAATTAAGTTTTAATTCAACTTTAATTAGAAGAAAATTAGAATGGCTGTCTTAAAGATATACGTTTTTTTATATATATACAGTATATATATATTAACAGTTCTATCAGAAGTAATAAAAATGTTTTTATGGCTTAATTTTAGTTCATTATAATAACCCATGTATAAATTCTTAAAAATGTTAAATTATGAATTTAATAAAAAAAAAATAAAAAAATCTCTTTAATTGTGTGTGTGTATGTATATATATATATATATATATATATATATATTTTTTTTATGGGAAAGGGACAGCAGTATGTATGATCGATTGCAGAGTGTTTCTCTAAAAGGTTTCTAAACCCCTGAGCTCCTGTTGTGTATATATATATATATATATATATATATATATATATATATATATATATATATATATATATATATATATACAATTTACATATTATATATTACTATATTATGTATTATATGCAAATAAATAAATATTTATACTTACATGCTCACAGCAGTGTGACTGTCAGTCCATACTTGCTCTGTAGCAGCAGCAGTTATTTTATCTTTATATTATATCTATTTGTCTTCATCTGAATGATCTGAATGCAATTAAATATTTTTAGACATTTCAGTTCATTCATTCCACCTTCCCATTTTCTTTCTGGAAATCAGCTTGCTTCACTAAAGTGAAGTAGAATGCTAGTGTCATTTCAGGTTGAACCTCCAATATAACTTAAACACATAAAACCTCTCTTTGTATTTTTCCGAGATGTGCAAGCATTTTTCCAGCTAAGCCTGATTCCTGAATGCTCTTCTCCGCCAGCGCTGAGACAACAGGAGCTCAGGGCTTTAGAAACCTTTTAGAGAAACACTCTGCAATCGATCATACATACTGCTGTCCCTTTCCCATAATATTAAAGGACAAAGCTACTTTCTGGATCCTGGTTTGAATTCTAAACACACGCTTTGTGTCAGTATGAACGTTCTTCCTGCTGTCCGTCGCTCCGTTTGGCTCTCAGTAATGAGCCGAGGTCAAGCATCTGCACTTCTCATTTCAGTGGCCATGTCAATGTCTTCTGACACACGTATTCAGCTCTGCCCTAAATACTAAAATAGGCTATAGTTATGCTACTCTGAGGCTAACTGGCTGTTATATAAACTCTAAACTCAGGTTTTGTTTTGTTTTGTTTTAGTGAACACTGTGAGCATGACAATATCACCCATGATTCAACAGGACGCCACTACAAGTCTAACCAAACCTCGATCTGCCAGTTTGTTTGTATATCTTACCAGTGAGATCACCATCATTTCTCAGATGTTTCTCCTGAGAAAAAGGCTCTTCTCTAGAGTTTCAGAAGAGAGTTCAACAATGATACAATTAAAGAGATCTCATGAACATGAATATTCTCACATGACCCGATAAACCGAACTGCATATCGAGTCATGAGAGAATATTCATGTTCTTGAGATCTCTTTAATTGTGTGTGTGTGTGTGTGTGTGTGTGTGTATATATATATATATATGGAAAATGTACATCATACATTTAAATTTATATATATTTATTTATAAATTTATATACACTTTACTGTAAGGTTAATTAGTTAACATTTATTAAGGTATTAACTAACATGAACTAACAATGAGCAATACATTTGTTACAGTATTTATTACAGTATATAAAATACAGCTGTTCATTGGTTGTTCATGTTAGTTCACAGTGCATTAAATAATGTTAACAAATACAACCTTTGATTTTACAAATGTATTAGTAAATGTTGAAATTAATATTAACCAAGATTAATAAATGCTTTAGAAGTATTGTTAATTCTTACTTAACTAAGGTAGTTAACTAATATTAAATAATGAACCTTATTGTAAAGTGTTACCATGTCTATATTTATTTCTTCTGAGGAATTAGAGGAGTAACATCTGAGACCGGGTTTAAGACTCTGTTAACCCTTCTGAGCTATGAAAGAACAACATGTGAGCATTAAAATGGTTCTCTGGGTATAAAGATTGTCTTTTCTGGTCCAGTGGCGGTCTAGAGTATCTCCATCTTCAGTTTGTCTGTCCTGATTATGAGCGAGACACACAGGGCGGCTCAGTTTGGGTTCACTGAGCTCCACCTGTCTGATGGCTCGATCCATCTGGCATCCATCTTTGGCCACATTCAGCATTTTCACTCTCTCTGCTGCCAATGTCCCGAGCAGGTGTTGTTCTCACAGCGCGGTGTCCCACCGTTAGGTAATTTTATCATGATTTACGACAGACAGGTACCATTTATGATGCCGTCTAATCTGATTTACCCTGCGCCGCTGAGGTGGAGGATCCGCATCTGCAGAGACGCCGCACGGCACTATGGGTGGCCTCACCAATGCAGATAATAAAAGAGGGATTTGACTGAGATTTTCAGGCTTATTTGTGTCAGTATTTATGTGTCCGCTGACTCTTTTTCTGATGGGCTCAGAATATTAATGTTGTTAGTAGCGTAAGGGGTTTTACAGTCAAAGACCCAGAACCAGATGTGATGAATGAAGACCCGGAGTCAGAATTATAATAAATTAAAGAAAAGATTTGCTGAAGATAGTTTGCAGTTTCATCAGACAGAAGTCAGCTTCAAGACTCACACAGGAGTTTGTAGGCCGCCCCGCTTACAGTTACAAAGATCACAGCAGTTATACCCTTCACCAAGGTCTAAGGTACGTCCTTGCTTCAGGTTGAATGATTCTCATTGGCTAAGAAAAAGATAAACATAGTCATTTTCCACACATATACAGATAGACAGAAGCATATCTCCATCGGTTAGGCAGCAGACACTCGGACCCTGAAGTTAGGCACGTCGTGACCTTCCAGGTCGCACATTTGGGTTGCTTGGCGCCAGTCTGTCTCGAACAAGTGAGTCAATCTCCCATAATGCCAGTGGTTCCTTAACCTGCAACCAAAAAGACTAACACACACACCGACACACAGCTTCCTCAAGGCTGGATTTGGCCAGGCTCTAACTATAAACAGGAGAGTATTCCCAAAACATCAAGATAATACGTTCTTTCTCTCAAGGAGAGGACACTTCGGTCTAACTGGAAAGTAAGGCTTTAACTGAGAAATGGTCCCTTAAACTATAGACTTCAATGACCCCTGTGACTTATTGTCTTATAAATCTCACAAGCCTAGAGAAGTCATTCAACTCATGTGACATTTAGAGGAAAAATATTGATGAATATCTTGATTATAATCACTTATTAGATTATACATTGAAGCAGCAGTTTATTCCAAAATCCACATCATTCAGCAGTTAACTGCAAACCCTACTGTAAAAAAAATTATATATGTATTATTTTCGAAGTTGTAAATAAACATTAAATAATATTTTTTTTTATAATTTGTGTAATTTACTAGCTACAGTATTTCTGAGTGAAAATGGATTCCGTTTAATGGAATTGTTTCAATTTTTAGTTTAATTTTCAATTAGAGTAATTTTAAACTTCTCTGAGCACAAAAGGAGATATTTTGAAGTCTGTGCCTGTTGACTTTTCTATACAATGAAAATATATACAGTAAGGACACCAAAATGTTGTCTGAAGGGACTTTTATTCTACTTGTATGGTGTTTTTTGTCATTTTTTGGAGATTGACTGCCTTCATTCCCATGGGCTTTCATTGTATGCGTCAAAATTCTGCTAAATATCTGCATTTGTCTTCCATGGAAGTTTTCTATAGGAAACAATAATGATAACAATTTCATTTTTGTGCAAATGATTGTATATGAAGGCTTAGGTGGCATATTGACAGGGTCAAAGAGAATTTCACAAATGAAAAGATCAAGATTATAAACTAATCTAATCAACTGTTTGTTAGACTATGTAGTAATTTGGAAATATGATATTCCATAGGAATTTTTATTTTTGTAAAATATCCCCGTATGCACCAAAGAGAGAGAAAAAAATAATGTTTTGCTGCGTTGTTGAATCAGCCATAACACCTCTAGCCGGTTTGTTGTCTAGTCAAGTTATCACAGACTACAAGCAGGTTTTTAACAGGATTATTTCAGTGGAACGGCTTTATCCTCATTAAGATGTGTTGATAAAACATGAAGGAAAGATGGGGGGAAAGGTTTTATACCATATTATTATAAATTGTTTTATATATAAAATGCGTATATTCAAATGATTCATCCAATCTTTGTGTGCTATTAGAGTTTTACATTGCACACTAGCCTATCAACATGCTAACATCAAACTATTGAAACTACTTGTGAATCTTTGCACTTCACATGAGTGTCTATATATAGAGCATTTCAAATCAGGCACTTTATAAGGGTTCTAATTTAAATTTGCATGCTTCCTTAGAAGGCAGCTGTTGTTTTCTCCCAATAAACCCCTGCATCGTTTATGAACAGCATGTAATGTATGCCATAATGCAATGCAAAGCATGCCATGTGAAGCCCTCAGCTCATCCAGCTCTTCGTCTGTCTCGTGTCCGGCAGGTGCTGGAGGCTGGTCTCCACTGGACTCCAATAAGTATCAGTGGCTAGAGATCAAGCTGGAGCAGCGGACGGAGATCACAGCCATGGCCACCCAGGGCCGATACGGGAGCTCAGATTGGGTCACACGCTACCTCCTCATGTTCAGTGACACGGGCCACAACTGGAGACCGTACCGACAGGAGGATAGTATCAGGGTAAGAGTTTAATTCCTCTGAGCCGTGCAGCTTCACCTGAGATGAGGAGAAACATGCCCAGACAAGATAAACACGTACACGCCATGTATAGATTTAGAGAGTGCAGGGCTTGATGCTTTTATAAATTTGGACAGTCTCCGTGCACATAAAGAACTTTAGGGACGCAATAAAAATGCATCAAATCATTTATTTTCCTTAATAAAGGGATACGATGAGACCTTTACAAGCAAATTATTTCATTTATTTGAATACAAAAGCACACTCTAGGATTTCAAATAATTACAGAATTATTTATATTCTAAACATTGAATCAAATTGTCAGATTTGTTTTTAACTGAAATACCAATAATAACCAGAAGAAAATATGTTCAGATTTTTAAATGTAAACAAGCATGAAACACACCAGGACTCTAATTTTGAAATGTCTTCCTGCTGCTTATTCAAGTTATGAATGTTTACTTTATGGTGTTTGTATTGTAATAAGTTTTAGATGGTTGTAAGAGTGCAGTATTTTCCTCACTGTATATGAGGAAGATAAGTAATGCACTCTTACAACCATCTAAACCCTATTACAATACAAACACCATAACTATGAAAGTAAACATTCATAACTTGAATAAGCAGCAGGAAGACATTTCAAAATTAAAGTCCTGGTGTATTTCATGCTTGTTTACATTTAAAAATCCTGCATTTACGCAGAACATATCTTCTTCTGGTTATTATTGGTATTTCAGTTAAAAAAAGGAAACATTCATAATTCATCAACAGTAGATCATGTTTAAATATGTCAAAGGATTAGCATTAGCAGTGTCACATGATCCTTTATAAATCATGCTAATATGCTGATTTGATGCTCTAGTAACATTTCTGATTATTATCAATGTTGAAAACAAACTGTATTTTTGTGAAAACCAGGACATTTTCCTTTCCAAGATTCTTTGATGAATGGAAAGTTCAAAAGAACAATGTTTATTTGAAATAACATAAGAAATGCATTTACTTGTGATCAATTTAATGCACCCTTGCTGAAAAAACTGATCTGACCCCAAACCTTTGAATGGTACATGATTATACAATCTGCATATTATTATTTACATCTAGTATTGTCTTTCACTGCAATCTACGACCCATCAGACCGGCCTGTATGTGCTTCATTAAATATAGAGCCGTTTTACTCAAGATACTGTCACATATATTTCTTCTTTTTCTTCTTTTCACTAACATTTAGATAATTGAGTAAAATGCCAATAATAAATAGATCTAGCTAGGTTAGCCGATTACTTTAAAAGTCCATGGATATCAGCGTCACTTCGTAGTGTCGTTTACACTTTCTCCAACAAGCGGATGCGATGAGACGGATGCTTTTGTTCACATGTCGTTCGGTATAAAGCCTGTTGAGAACAGCAACAGAGAACCGTTAGTCACGAATCTGTCTGTCGTCAGAAGCACTTAGAGTTTAAGACGTGAGCTTCTTTTCCCTCTTCTGAGAGCGAGAACTTGTCTCCTCTACCAGTGGAGGATTTGCACCTTGACTCTTGATATATTTCACAGGCCACTTTAGAGCAAATGAGATGCGCCGCCTCAGCAGGAAACAGAGCAATTTGTTGAGCTTAACGCTCCACTCCACCAGACGGCTGATCCCTTCAAACACACTGAGAACGCTACTCAGCTCCCAATTACTCTGAGCTAAGAAAGACCAAATTGCACACATCTCTGACAGATATAAGGACAAGATGAACATTCCTCCCTGCAAAATAATCCACAATAACTCTACTTTGCCTCTTAAAATGGCTAGCAGGACCTTGGCTGGAAAATACCCTGATTATATAAACCGACTGAGGTGATGTGTGGGTGTTAGCTGGTTAAAGCTGGTCTGACTGGTTTCACAACTTTGCCAAGCTTGTGTTTAAGGTGTTTTAGGTGGTTTTGTGGATGTTCAGTTTGTGTCTTAGCCTGACAAACTGACTGGTAGATTATATATATAAAAAATAAAAAATAAATAAATAATAATAAAAAATGATATATATATATATAAGTATATATATGTATATGTAATATAAAATGTAATTTATTTTTATTTAAAAAAAAAATTAATTATAGGAAAAAATCAACCAAAAAAAAGTGTCTACCAGGTAAACCCTACATTATGAGGACAAAATGTCTCCACAAAGATGGCAAAAATCTAAAATCCTTGTCCTTGTGGAGACATTGTTTGTTCCCCGTGAGGAAAACGGCTTATAAATCAGACTAAATTGTTGCTGTTGTTGTTTTTTTATGTGAAAATGCAGAAAGTTTTCTGTGATGGGTAGGTTTGGGGATAGAATACAGTTTGTACAGTATAAAAATCATTATGTCTCTGAAAAGTCCCTATAAACATGAAAACACAATGTGTGTGTGCGCGCGCGCATTTGTTCACATTCTGTGTAATAATGCATCTAATGTAAACACTACCTTAGAAACTCATGAGCCTGTTAGTGGAGCACTGAGTTGACTGCTCGTAGATCAGCGTAACCAGCCTATCTTAGTTGTGAGATCAGCATTTTTGATCAGGTTATTACTAGTGTGGACGTTACTGGACAGAAGTGCTTGTATTGATTTCCTTTAACACAGAGTCTGAGTGGATGAATCTGCTCATTGACCCATGGTGATGTTGAATCGCTCCGGTCGCCACAGGGTCTTGCCTCGTGCTAAGTAGAACTTAAGTTATAGACTCGACTCGTCTCGTCGTATGTGAACCCACCTTTCGGGATCAACATTATGTAAGATGCAAGACCGCATTAGTGCATCATGTCAATGTCAAACCACAAATACCATGAAAGGTCACGAAACGCTGTTCTTTTTCATTTGAGGCTTTTTCTGGGAACTCCAACGCCGACAGTGTGGTGATGTACAAACTACAGCATCCCGTCATTGCTCAGTATCTCCGAATACTGCCTCTGGACTGGAACCCCAACGGGAGGGTGGGATTGAGACTGGAAGCGTACGGATGCCAGTACAGTACGTATTTCATATTTACTTTTCAGAAATGACATGAATTTTTTATTTATAATTTATTCATTCAATCATTTAATGATTTAAAATATTTCATGTTATGAAATATTTACAGTATTTATTTAACACTGAAGTATTATTTAAAAATCTTTCATGTTATAAAATGTCTAAATGTCTCAGGTTACTAGTTTTTAATCAAGCTTAAACTTTGTTAATTTTATTTATCATTTAAATATGGTTTATAGTATCACATGTTATTTAAGATTTAAATATGATTTAAAATCGTTCATATTATGAAATGTCAAAACATTTATTTATTTATCATTTAAATAGCCTATATATATATATATATATATATATACATAAATTCTCTATATATGTATATTTAGATCAGTAAGATTTTTCATGTTTTTAAAAGAAGTATCTTCTGCTTACCAAAGCTGCATTTATTTGATTAAAAATACAAAGACAGTCATATTGTGAAATATTATTACAATTTAAATCACAGTAAAGTGTAATTTATTCCTGTGCTCAAAGCTGAATTTCCAGCATCATTACTCCAGTCTTCAGCGTCACATGATCCTTCAGAAATCATTCTGATATGATGATTTGATGCTCAAGAAACATTTCTGATAATTATCAATGTTGAAAACAGTTTTTTACATTTTTATTTCATGATGCTATGATGAATAGAAAGTTCAAAAGAACAGCATTTATCTGAAATCTAAAGCTTTTGTAACATTAAACACTACCCTTCAAAAGTTTGGGGTCAGTAAGAATTTTAATTTTATTTTTGGGGGAAAGAAATAAATAAATCAATACTTTTATTCATCAAGGATGAGTTAAACTGATCAAAAGTTACAGTAAAGACATTTATAATGTTACAAAATATTCTATTTTAAATAAATGCTGTTCTTTTGAACTTTCTATTCATCAAAGAATTTTGAAAAAAAAAATGTACACAACTGTTTTCAACATTGAAAATAATAATTGTTTTTTTAGCATAAAATAGGCATATTAAAATGATTTCTAAAGGATCATGTGACACTGAAGACTGGAGTAATGATGCTGAAAATTCAGCTTTCATCTGAGGAATAAATTACATTTTAAAATATATTAAAATAGAAAACAGTCATTTTAAATTGTCACAATATTTCTCAATATTACTGTTTTATTTTTGTTTTTTTATCAAATAAATGCAGCCTTGGTGAGCAGAAGAGACTTCTTTTAAAAACATAAAAAATCTTACCGATCTAAAACATTTGACCAGTAGTGTATATATATAAATATATATATATATGTATGTTGAAAAAATATTAGTTTTTTTTGTTGTTGTTGTTTTATAATTCATAATCAAGCGAACTATAGTAGTTTGGGCCAGTTTACCTTTAATCTAAATCTTACTTTTTTTCCCTGTTTTTTTTTTTCTTCTGTTTTTTACATAGCGGATGATGTCAGTCTTAAGCAACACTTGTTACGAGCTCATATGCTGTCATGTGTTATGGCCTAAGAGCAGGCGAGCGTGTCCTGTGCTCTCTCTATCAGTGTGCTGATATATGATTGGTCTCTCAGAGGTCCTGTGTGGCAGCTTTTGTCCTGTGGCTCTTTTTGAATGAGGTGTATTGTCCCTGAAATCACAGGGGGCCGAACTGCAGAGCCTTGGTGTTTCTGCCATCGAGAGCTGTCAGCAAAGAGCCCGTCAACACACACACACACAATGTTTATTTGCCTCAAGTGCATTAACACAGCATTTGGATTGTTTCTATGTTCATAAATATAGCAGACCATTAGGGATTGAGTGTTTTTTTCCCCATCCATCCGTACAGATGTATAATTTATTGAACAGATCCTGCAGGTTCTGCCCAGTGTCAGCCGGTTGCATCATCTCTGAGGATCTCAGGTTAAACTCTCTCTGCTCCACTTACAGCAGTGAAGGTGCTGAGCTGTCCCTGAATACATTACCAGTGCCAATAGACCTGCTCAAACACGCCTCTAATTATAATGCACAAAGTTGAATTCTTTGCGTCCGGGGTTTTGTTGACTCAAACACACAGATCGATGCTTTGAAAGCGTCACAGAGTCCCAGTGTTTCACTCTTCAGGAGCGACTCATTAAACTGAAACACCAGGAACTAATTAAACATCGGAACATCACACACACTATATTTATTTATTGTTCATTATTATTCTGTTATAGTATGTTATAGTTCATTATTCTATTTATTTAGACGGTTCATTATTTATTTGATTATTATAGTTTGTTTGTTTATTTATTTATGCATTATAGTTTGTTTTTATTACTTTATTGTAGTTCGTTATCTAGTTCAGTTTATTTATACATAGTTCATTATTTAATTGATTATTGTAGTTTGTTTATTTATTTATTTATGTATAGTTCATTATTATTTATTTGCTTATTGTAGTTTATTTATTATAGTTCATTTGAATTTGTGTATTTGTTGTAGTTCATTATTTGCATCAGTTATTTTATTTTACATTATTAATTATTTTTATTATTATTTAAGTAATATTGTTCATTATTTATTTACTTAGTTTTGTTGATTATTATATATTTTAACACATTATTTGTTTGCTTGCTTGTTCATTTATTTCATTACAATTAATTTGCTGAATTAAGTTCAAGCGTTGTGAAATGAGGTGTCATGAATCAGGCATTTTTACTGAGCAGTGGATCTCTTGTCTCTGATCTTTGAGTTATTTTCTACCATCACAGTGTATTTGCTCCTGGTGTGTTTCCAGGCTCTGACGTGGCCGGTTTTGATGGCAGTGGTCACTTGCTCTTCAGGCCGGATCCCAGCGCCAGTCCTGCGGACAAAGACGTGTTATCCATGAACTTCAAAACGCTGCAGAACTCCGGGATGCTGGTTCATATGGAAGGCCACAGCGGACACACACTCACTTTGGAGTTATTCAAAGGGAAACTCTTACTACTGCTTAGAAAAGGTACTAATATGCATGAACCATATTCATATGCCTTCTTTTGGTTATATTATTTGGTAACACAGTGTCCTTGTTACATAGTAGTAATAATACCATAGTAATAACAGCATAATTACATGCAACTAACCCTCAATCAAATCCTAATCCTATCCTAACCCTATAGTAAGTACATGTAGTTGCTTAGTACTTAAATATATAATTACACTGTAACAATGACACCTTCAAATAAAGTGTAACCCTTTATTTTAAGGTGACGTAGTTACATTGCACTTGATTAACTACATGTACTTACTATAGAGTTACAGTTAGGGTTTGCTTTTTAGTTAGTTAGTTACTTGTAATTATGCATCATTTACTGTTATTACTATAGTAAGTACACCTTAAAATAAAGTGTTAGCCATCTTTTTTTATTAAAAGGGACCTGTTATGCATTTTCCCTCATATTCTCCATTGTTGCAGCTCCTCTCTTCCCAGTCTGTCAGTAACGCTCTGTTTAGTTCCTGTCTCTATGAAGCCCCTCCTTCTAAAAAGCGCAATGTGCTCTGATTGGTCGGCTGGATCAGTGTGTTGTGATTGGTCAAGCATTTTGAGTGTGTTTGTGAAATGTCCCGCCCCTTACCATAACTGCCAGTTTACTAACTAACTCAACCAGGCCCCGCCCCTTTATTCTGCGTATGAATTATGTAAATGAGGAATATTGTGATGTGTTTGTTCCCGGAAGAAACTCAAGACTACAATGGAGGCGTTTCAGGGAGATCAGAAACACTGACACTGATATAGAGAAGAACTCCCGCTGGAGAGACTTTGTGCTTATATATACGTATATATATATATAAAACCTGGACATGTTACTCCAAGACGCTTTAAAGAACAACATGAAATGACCATGGTGCATCTGCAACATATGACAATACCATGGTACTATTCAGTATTTTAAGTATTGTTAGTTAAATTCTCCAGCAGATTAATTATCTCTCTTACTCTTACTCTTACATTCAGAAGGCTTGTTCTTCATAAGGTGTAAGACTGTAAAGAAAAGCCTTCAGGTGTCGTTCAGAGACTCAGTCTGTCGTGAGCAGCCAGTATGGCACTGATTCCCAGATTCCC
This sequence comes from Scardinius erythrophthalmus, assembly GCF_964197995.2. Taxonomy (NCBI): domain Eukaryota; kingdom Metazoa; phylum Chordata; class Actinopteri; order Cypriniformes; family Leuciscidae; genus Scardinius; species Scardinius erythrophthalmus. The sequence continues at coordinate 28,334,503 of NC_138243.1, forward strand.
ATGAGCCATCTGTGATCGCAGCGTTCGGGTGGCACTGCCAGCGCCACAGTCTCTCTCTCCTCACACACACGGCTGAACTTACAACTGTACAACTGCAATGGCACAACGTGCTTTCTGAACACATCAGGGAATAATCTTCCTTCCAGACCCGTTTTCTGTGAGCTCACATCATTTCAGACTTATTTTAGACGTGCGATGAGATGTCATTTACAGCCCGACAGACCGGCGGGTTTACATGGCTGTCGTTCAAGTTAACACTTTACAATAACCTTAGTTACTAACAACGAACAATAGTTCTACAGCATTTATTAATCTTGGTTAATGTTAATCTCAATGCATATTTTAAGATCAAAAATTGCATCTGTTAACATTAGTTAATGTACTGTGAACATGAACAAAACTAACATTAACAAAGGTTAAACCCCTTGCCTGGCAGGGATCACCAGTGATCCCAACTATTTGTTGTTCAAAATGCATTACTATTTTAAAACATCACACTCTTACTTGATCTGGACAAAATCAGCATCATATGGAAGGTTCAAGACTCCAGCTTCGATATTTGACCACTGTTTATGATTAAACTGGTTTGCAGTGACATTAATTTTTTAATTTATGACAGGAGTGCAAAATAATTCATCTGTAACGATCGTTATTTTGAATAGAATTAATCACTCACACAACATCCATTCTCGTCTTCTCCAGTTTATTTGTGCTCAAATACATATAATAAACAGAATCCGTCAGGGCAATTATTACAATGGTGCGCATATTTGGAGAAATATTGATTAATTATCATATGTTAGTAAAATATTTCGACAATGCAGAATACAATTCCTATTCATTTTTCACTGAATAATACCATATAAACAGCTGAAACAGCGCACGGAGCTTGCTGTGTATCTCCTCTTCCTGATTTGAGACAGACATGACCTCGAAGAAATATGATTCGGCTGTCCATCTGTCAATCACCATCATGTGATTCAACGTGACCTCTTCTGCATGACGCGTCCTGTGTATACTTCCTGATTCAGCACATTCATGATAAACAAAGCGAACGTGACATTTCTTCACCGAAACAAGTTCTAATAAATGCACGATTTAAGTATGTGTGTTTTGTGTGTTATTTTCGTGCGATTTGGGGTATTTTTATATGAATAAAAAATAAAGGTAAGGATAAGCATAGCCCATAGCTTCATATAAAATGCTAAAAATAACATATTTCACATTGGCTTTCGGACTTAAAACCATCCTAAACCGCGACCGGAATATAATACAAACACTCGATGGTGTTTTAAAGTGAGCTTTAAATAAAAGTGTAATATTAATAAATTAAATTGTGTCATGTAGCTTGAGGCTAACTGTTGTGCTAATGCACCTGCTGCAGGAGCTGTCTATTCCATACAATCATTTTTTAAAAATAATTCGCATTTAAAAGTTCCAAGAATATTTTTTAGTTGTTTGTTTTCTGACAAGGCTTAAGTTAATAGGTGGATTATAGTCTATGAGGGTTACACATTATGTGTCAATGGCTAAGCATTATGCTAGAAGAAAGGCTATAATGGCTGCATTCAAACAAAAGAATAAGAATAAAAGAATGATGAAGACCATCACAGGTGTGAAAGCTTGGTCGATTTAAATGAAAAGAACATGAATGGGGCCAGTTATCTTTGCCAGACATAGTCAGAGACAGTAAATAGGTGTTTAGAGTGCAATAAACTATTTGTTGAGAAACTTGTTTGCTTTCTCTGAGAATTCTCCCCTGACATGGTCTCACAATAGGCTTCATAAAATGCATAATCTTAGAGATATCATTCTCAGACTTGAAATGAAGCATGACCACAGTTGTGGCTACACTTTAGTTGTGGTTATAAGTTGCTATCCTAAATTCACATAATATGTTTATATATTTAATAAATATATTTTTAATATTTGTTGTTTTTGTTTTATGTTTGAGCTTATATATCTCAATATTAATAACAGTCTGGTTAATTTTGAGTCTTGAACTGTAAACTCTCAAGGGTTGGCTTTCTAAATATATGTTGGTTATGTGTCTATTCAGAATGACTTATGAGCAGCAACCTTTTTATTTTGGGTATGTCATGTATGCAGCCCTTGCCAAAATTGGGGGTGAGAGGTAAGGGGTTAATTAATGCTTTAAGAATATATTGGCCATTGTTAATTTGTTAATGCATTAATGTTAAAAAAAGATGCCTTAAATTTGACAATTACTCTTTTGTGTTCGACTTGCAATATATGTTTGACTTTGGCATTTGGAAATGTGACGATTTCAGCACTGGAGGATTCAGCGAGCTTGTGCAGTTTCGTCATATCTCAGCTTTACAGTGTACCGGTTGTACTTTATAAAGTCTCTTAGAGCTCAGTTGGGTCAGAACGGAGGAGCTTGAACGCCTCGCATCTGTAAATCTCAACACATCCCGCTACTGTCAGGCTTTTCCATCGTAAAGTAACTGAAGTCTAACTGCTGCTCTCTCTGCTTTCACCATAATTTCAAGCAAATTGAAGATGCCTGCCGTCATTTATTAGTGGTGTTTCTGAAAGTGCTAAAGTGGTCGCTCGGCCTCTCTCGGATAATGGCTCGACTGTTTGTCAGAAATACGAATGGCACTTTGCTGTTGTCTGTCGTCCAATGATGGCTGAGCCTTTCTCGTGTTTAGATGAGATTTACTGTGCCGAAAGGACATTGCGTTCGCCCTGGATTGTTTTATAAGACATTAAAACATTGACGTTTAGGAGACGTTAATGCACATTTTATAAGGTTAACTCAATATTTGGATCGTCCTGCTCAATGTTGGTTAGTTTAATTCAATCTTATGTGCAGTTTCTTTGTAATTGTTTGTGAAATTTTCTGACAATTTTTGACAAGTATGTTATAGCATAAATCCCTATGTTTGAATTAGAGAAATGTTGTTGTCTGCGTTTAAAGTGGTCGTTTGATACAAGTAAAAAAAATATATATTTAGACGTTTGGTTCCTTTTTAGTGGACGTTTTGTTACTGCTGCACCTCAAGATGAAATATTTTTCTTTAATTCATTTTTGTTTCATATTTTCTTTACTCAGGAGACGCATGAAACATCATGTAATCTCATTGCAAAGGTGAAACAGATTGTTCTACACTGTATTTTCTCCTCTTGTGATTGTACATCTTACATGCTTCATTTCTGTATATGAGTTTGACACAGTGCAGGTCCTTTCTATACTTTTTCATTTTGACTTCCAACACTTATGAATACAGTCCCGGCAGGAGAACACGGACATGAGAACAGCAAAACACGGACATGTAGGCTAAAGGCTGCTTTGGGCTTCGGGTGTGTGCTGAACCGGACAAATACACACAAAAATAGGGCTGCACGATATTGAAGAAAAATGCGATATTCGATAACTCATTAAATAATGTGATATTCGATATGCGATGCGATAATGCTTAAAGTGTGTAAAATACATTTAAATTATCTTTAAAATATATAAAAAATTATATAACCTACATATGTTTCACATTCTTTTTGTGACAAGAAAACATCCCTTCAGCTTCTGAAAGTGAACAGCAGTGTTTTACTGTAGTATAAGAAGTGTTATTTTAACATCAGTGTAAACCTCAGACTTTAGGGGTTCAGAAACTGAATAATCAAATGTAAAAATAAAACACTGCTTAGTTTTCACTGTATGAATTAAATATATACTGATTCTTATTAAAACTACAAAAGTGAGCAGTGGGAATTTTCTCTTTGTCTTTTGTTCATGACCCAGTTATTGCAAGCCGTTGCGAAATGCATATCGCAATATATACATTTGCGATATTTTGATCATTTCTATATATTGTGCAGCTCTACACAAATATAGGTCAGAATGTCCATCTTGTGGAGTTTTCACTTAAAGGCATTCATTTATGTCTTAAGCAAGTCAGTTTATTAGATCTGTCTTAAAGGTCCCATATTATGCCCATTCTCACAAGATGTAAAATAAGTCTCTGATGTCCCCAGAGTGTGTATGTGAAGTTTCAGCTCAAAATACCCAACAGATCATTTTTTACAGCATGTTTAAATTGTCATTTTTTGGGGCTCAGAAAAACGCGCTGTTTTAGTGTGTGCCCTTTAAATGCAAATGAGCTGCTGCTGGACGACCCAGGGGGCGGAGCTTCATGAGCTTGCGCACACACTCAGGACAATTTCATCTCACAGAATGATGATAATATCAGAAACTCTCAGTAATGGTGTTCAGTTCGAGTCAGACAATAATGCCTACAGAGTCAGAGTGCTGTATAGAGATGGAACAGGTATAGTTTAGTAGTTTAATTACGGTTATTATAACATATTTGTCATCTGCTTGTATGTATCCATTTTTTATTAATAGCCTACAAGTCTGCTGTCTGAATGATGATCAAACATATACTGATGAGTTTAATAAAGTTTATTGTACATCACACAAAAGATGAAGCGTCAGTTTTACTTCAGAAAATCACCTTAAGAGCTGAGTAAACACAGTACGTTATTAGAAGTGCGCAAGTACATAAACGAATTTCGGTAGGGGGAGCATTCCTGTGGGCGGAGGTTAGTCAAAAAACGGTTCTAGTGACGTCATTAAAGAAGGAAGTAGAGGGATGTAGTCCAAACGAGCTGTTCGATGTAGTCGACTTCTGTTAAATAAAATATCTCGCTTGGCATTGAACTTTGAGCTTTATAATTTTACAGATATTATTTATACTCTAACAACAACATTAAACACTAACTAAAGTTTAAAATATGGGATTACGAAGAATGGAATCTTTAAAGTGACAGCAGCCTAAAAAACCTGAAATTGAGAGAATCATTCACTGCTCTTCACTGAATAACTTTAGTAAGAATCAATGTATAATACATTAATACTGTGAAGAATATGCAGTTTAACTTTTACATTTGATTATTCAATTTCTGTATTGTAGGCTATTATTTTTATTTAATTTGTATTTTTTTTTCTATTGTATTCATCCTATTGTTTGTAATGTTCTTCTTTTTATCGTATTATTGTTTCAACTCACTGTTGTTTGTTGACAGTGAAACATTTTGGGGGTTTTCTGAACACACTGACTGGGGCTCCTTAATAGTTTGCTTAGGGCGCCCAGACGTCTAGAACCGGCACTGGTTTGACCATTAAACATACTTATTCGATTTGCCATTTACGTTTGACTTTGGCATTTGTAAATGTGAAGATTACAGCACTGGAGGAAGCAGTGATCACATCTCAGCAGGTTGTGTGCCTTTTAGTGTGCAAAGTTGAAATTTATATATAGCCTGTTGACTGGATTAGCTAGAGTTTGCAGCATTATGTATTTGAAAGATTTTCAGAGGGGTGTTTGAGAAACGTAGTGGATTAATTTAATCTTCATTGTCCTTGAAATATTCTGACGTCCCAATCTAAAGCCTAAATAAATATCCTGCACCAACTGGACTGAAATGTAGCGTATCGGAAGGCAAACTGTGCCAAAGATCCGATAATCAGAAAGAGTCAGATGTGCTGAACAGGGTTTTTTTATGTGATGTTGGTGTTTTGTTTTTTGATGCAGAGACAGATGTTCGTCGCTGGCAAACACTCGCTGCTGTCTGTGCCGAATAATACATCTGCAAACATGCTGTGACATCAAGACTTATGCCCCATATCCCAAACTATTTCATTTTGCTGGTGGTTTGCATTCATCAAAATGTCTGTTTATGTTGTGCTCCAGTGCTTCATGTTTTGCCCCAAACTTTGTTAGGATTTATATATACAATGTTCTGACGCAAGACTGTAACTTTGGTTTGGGAAGTAGGGGGGGGACACAAAATGGTGGAAAATCTTTTCAATTTGAATCCCATTGCCTGCATTTACATACATTTAGGGATGGTGATACAAAATCCAGGAGATAATTAAGTTGATTATAATGATAAATTCTGCCAAAAAGAATAGTAGGCTACTAAACTATGTATAAAAATATGTCTTACTTTTTTATTTTTTAATAGGGGCCGATTGCCAAGGCTTGAGAGAATCATTTTATAAAGTCAAAAATGTTCACCATTAATGTTTTGTGTGTAAATAAAATTCAAATAACGTGAGACCCAATTTCCACAATGTAAAAACAACATAAAGAAAGTATATTTTAAATAATTGTTTAATGGCATCTTTTTATGAATGAAGGCCAGTATCACTGATATTAAAATGGCTACTGATGTCTCAATGAAAATTATTTCAAATTTTCCTTTTTTAAACATTTATTAGGCTTCAAAAATATAACAACTTTTAATTTAAGTGAACTTTAAACAATCCTCACATAAACCCATAATAAATGTCATATTTACCTGTGCCCTTCCTGTCTAACAGGTACGAAATATACAGAAATTGAATAAAGTTATCAAATAGTCCGCACTGCATAAATTATAAATTAAATATCGATTAATCCTTAAAGCTACAAACGTTCTTTAGTCAAGTCAAGTCAAGTCAAGTCAAGTCATCTTCATTTATATAGCGCTTTTAACAATGTAGATTGTCTCAAAGCAGCTTTACTGAGATAAGCGTATAATTTAAGGTAACAGAGATTGTTTCGGCTTTACAGCAGAGTTAAGTTATTTCCATCTAAAGTTAGTTTTGATTGATTCGCTTCCGTCGCAATGATAATTTGTTATTAAATTAGGGGCCGCTAAGACGACACCATTCCCTCTACACAGACTTTAAACGCGAACCTGTGAGAAACGCTGATGGCGTTCACATGAGCATTTAGAATGGGTTCTATAGTTATGTGCGTTTGAATATACGCAGGTTTGGAATTCCCTACAAGCCAAGCCTAAACAAAGTACTTGTCTTTCCTTATAAATTTTGATAAGGAATTTTATTTTATTTGTTCCTTTGGGGTAGGAACGCGAGATCAAGATCAGTGAGTAATTTGCTCTGTTCCCTTTGTTCTTGACTGACAGACAGAATTAGTGGCTGCTGTCACTTTAAGATCTGCCGCTGCTGACAGGGTCTCACGCATTTCATTAGGCTTGTTTGAGATGCGCCTTGCCTCGCCTGCAATGTAGCCGAGAGTAGGCGGCTGCAGTGAGAGGAGGAGTGAAAAAAGCGCAGGCAAGACGGACAGTTCTCTCTTCTCGCAGTGGATCTGACACCTGTGAGATCAAAGATGGATATCGCGGGATTCACCGGATTCACGCTTGTGTACAGTGTTGCTAATAAACTGGATAGAATTTAAGTTCTGTTGCTTTTATGAAAATAAATAGAATGAACAAGACACCCAAAGTAGCCTACTTATTTAATTCCATTCCAAATACATGTTTATCAGTCTTTTTTTCTTTAATACAGACTTGTTTTTTTTTTAAATAAAAAATACATTGCATAACCCATAGAGATCGCACTGTTAGTTAGTTTGGGAATATTCACACATAATTTATACACATAAAACATGATATCAGAGTTTTAAAATCAAACATTTTAAAAGAGAACAATACATCACGGTTGTTTAAACCAATGAGCATTAAGCTGTGTCGTCAGCAAGTCGTTTCCCATCATGCTTTTGATCAGCGCAGTCGGTGGAGAGCAACTGCGCGCGACTGCAGAATCCGACAGGTGCGCCTTGCGCTCGCGAGAGATTTTTGACATACGTCAGCATGACATCAGAGCAAGGCGGACCGCACTCGGACACATTTCTAACCGGCATGCATCTCGCGCTGATCACCGGTGATCGATTCTGCGCAGATTTTGCTCATCTCAAACAAGCCTATTTTCTCATTTACTCTTGACTTTCAATTAAGATTTTATTTAACTCATTTAAGACTGTTCTTGTGAGGATACTCGACAAAATGGACATTTTTGGCATAAATGTGAGTGTTATTGTCAGGGGCGTCGGACTGGGGGGATAAAGGGTACCGAGTACCCAGGGCCCGAGGCAGGGGGGGGGCCTTAGAAGTCAGTTTTCTATACATACATATACATGCACTAACATTTGCATAGCATTTATGTACAAATAAAAAAGTTCCTGTGCAAAACTAAACTTGTAGTTAGGCACTGGTTTGGTATAAAAAAGTCATTTTCATGCTGTGCAGGGCCCCACCACCCCTCTCGAATCAAATGGTACGACCCGCAGGTCAGGTGCTTCTGCTACGGACCCGCGGTGAATCAGTTGATGAGACAGGAGCTGGAGTGATCCGTGATAGGAACTAGGAAGACAGGGGAAGAGACATGTCTTTCCTTAAGAAAGGAAAATAAGGGGCTCAAAAACGAAAAGAAAAGATTAAAGAGAGAAAGGCAAATGAGGGCAAGCAGTTGCTCACTCAGTTTTTTTAAAAGAAAGGTGAGCTCCAACTGCATCATCGAGCATTGACATTGTTTTAACATAAATATCTACTCCAGGTTGAATTACATACATTTATGTTCGTACTCTGTTTGAATAATATACCAATACTTTATAGTATCACACCCTACATACAGGGATGCAAACAGCGCGCTTTTCAGCGCTTCGCGCTTTTTTCACGTCAGTTTGGGTGACAAAGTCATCTGAAGCCATTCCATAGCTTAATGTGAGGGACAGACGTCGTATTACATCATTAAAGTTTACGGAAACTCGTTTTCCCTCCTCTGCGACTGTCAGTCATTCTCCATTCAGTCGCAGCTAACGTTAACGTTATTCAAACTGCGCGCGCGCCTCTGCCGGTTACAGCAGGATGCACGGTAAAACTCTCTCCAATATGATATTAACATTATAATGCTTGATCTGTAGAGAAAGGCTGTGGATTTGCATAAAATGGCTTTATTTTGTTGGAGTTTGTTGCTGTTTTTAAACGACTCGCTACCCGTGTGCCTGTTAGATCACAAACAGCACAAGGACTAACGTTATGAATCGGCATCAAACGCACAATAACTGGAATTTAAAACTGTGAAGAAACAAATGATCAATAAACTGTTGGACAGATATACACAAGGATTTGTGCGCTCGACATGTCTTCGCTTTGCGCCGTGAACTTTTAAATGCACACTTGCTTTGACTCCATGTCGCTTTGAGCACATCATTCTGCACCCGCGATGCGCATACGCGCTCTGTTTTGAAGCGTTTCATATTATCATGGTTTTGCGCACTGAAAGATTATTAAAAGCCTATATTTTTTATACCTAGCCTGCTCAATACATTTAAAATAAGCATAATTTAATTGTGTATTATTTCTGTTTAGTGTAGCGTAGGCTATATAAATACACTTCTAAATTCTTGAATATATAAATTAATATATTAATATAAAATTGAGAAATGTATGATTGCCTGATTGAATTTTATAAGAGTACTAATAGCAATTTGTTTTTATTAACGTGTAGATTTGATAAAATTACTGTGCAGATTTTTTCAAGAATTACTTTTTGCTGCTGATTTATACACTCAATAAGTTTAATAAAAATACATAGCCTAATAATACATTTATGTAATATTTAAAGGTGTTAACCGTAATCTTACACTGCAAAAATCAGAAGTTTACATAAAAACACTGTATATTTCCCTCCATTGTCAAAATCTAACACCCGCAAAAACACAGATCGTTAGCGCCTATTTTTACTGCATTACTATGCAAATTAGCTCGCGCACGCTCTTACATTAAGTACATGATTGTTTTCAGTTTAATGCACATCTTAATGATTGAAAATGACTTATTTTAAAAACGTAATTCAAAGACTGAATGTCTAGTTTGGCGGTTAGTGTACCCTGTGATTCTATAGTCTGCATTTATTTTAAACAGACAAATAATCATCAATTAACTTGTACTTTTGACAATAAAACAAAATATATTAATCAGAGTGTGGCTTATTTTGTTTACATTTTAAATGTTTTTATTATAAAAATGCAATACCCCACCCATTGGTATCATTATGGTATTTGGTACGGGGGCCCAGCAAGATGGTTTGTACCCAGGGCCCAAAATTTGGTGCTACGCCCCTGGTTATTGTTCGTTCAAGTGCGGAAGAGAACTGGATTCTGGCACTCTGTCTGTGCGTCGTGTGTGTGTGTCAGGACATTCACAGACAGGCTATACCTGCTCATTAGACCTTTCAGTGAGCTTTTTTTAGAGTGTGGACGAGACGTTCCTGGACGCGCGCATCGGCACAGGCTCTCTGTGTCCTGCTCCTTCGTGGCGATGACGGCGTGCGATTGAAAAAAAATCATAACAAACGAATTTGAAAGTGGGGGGGACATGTCCCCCCGTCCCCATAGGAAATTACGCCCGTGTTCTGACGGCATTGACCAATACTTCATAATTCCATCATCCATCTGACGACCCTGAATATAGATATTACGTTTATTTTGCAGGTCGCCACTGACATTCATTTGGACACACCCATGAGTTTTCTGACGAGTCATTCAAAAGAAGACCAGAAGCATGAATTAACAATCCGTTTTGATTTAGTGTTCCTTTCATGTCTATTTGCAGCATGTGTTGCAAGCTAAATGCATTAAATATGCATAGTAATACATTCACAGTGGATTTGCATTTGAATTTTTGCTTTGGCTACTAACTGAAGTACTAGAACATTTAAACTGAAATAAAAATAAATATATAAAATAAAATAAAAACTAATAAAAATGACAAAAGCACCTAACATAATCACTAAAACCTAAACTAAAAAAATTACAATGGAAACTGAAAATATAATGCTAATTTAAAGTGTTAATAATAAATACTATACAAGTAATACTAAAATAACACTTAATTTATTGGCATATATGAATATCAAACATCGATGCAACAAGCTCAATTAACATCGAGACAATCTAAAACCCTTCATGCTTATTGCACAACCCGTGACTGGCTGGTGTAAAAGCGTAACTTTTTAAAGCCTCAAAGCCTTACTCATCAACTGCTTAAAGCAGACAGCGCTCTCAGCTCCTGATTCTGACGGAGACGCGGAGATGTTTACTGCAGATTTATTTCAACCCCTGCTTTGACACTCAGGCAGCACTTCTACTGTGTGTTATTATGGTTATATTAAGAACTGACATATTTTGGGGAGACAAATGTATCTATTGCATAAACATGACGACTTTCAGGTGACAGTGGTAAACATTTCAGAAGGGTTTATTTACAGCGGTAGGAAGTATCTTTAGTATGGTGGCTCAGAGAATAAATGAATAAATGAAACGCCTTCATTGTAGTCTTGAGTTTTCTTCCGGGAACGAACACGTCACAATATTCCTCATTTAAATAATTCATACGCAGAATAAAGGGGCGGGGCCTGGTTGAGTTAGTTAGTAGTGTGTTAAACTTGCGGTTATGGTAAGGGGCGGGACATTTCCAAAACACGCTAGAAGTGCTTGACCAATCACAACACACTGATCCAGCTGACCAATCAGAGCACAGTGTGCTTTTCAGAAGGAGGGGCTTCATGGAGACAGGAACTTAACAGAGCGTTACTGACAGACTGGGAAGAGAGGAGCTGCAACAATGGAGAATATGAGGAGTTTTTTGGACATTCAAGCATGAAAACCTATTCTAGTAGGTCACGACTTTGAAAAATGGCATAATAGGCCCCTTTTAATGATTTTTTTTTTTTTTTTTCAATTTTGGTACTTTGTTAGGTCGCCACTTGATGTCCAGTGTTAAAGCCTCAAGCAAAAATGGTCAAAAATTCAGGGTCACTTTTATCGAGATAACAGAAGAGGACAGGCGTTTCTCAAATTTTCAATGTCAGATTGAAAAAGTGTTGTCATATATTATTATACATGTGCCCATGGCGTTAATTAGACCCGCTCTTCAAATGCAAATATGAGTATAATTGTCGTATGAGCGAACAGGAGAGGTCAAGGCTGAGAGCAGCAGATCTGCCGTCCCGCATGCTTTCTAAAAGGAACAAAGATCATGAAATATTGAGCAGCGAAACACTAAATGTTAAATGACATCAGAGCGTACAGCCGTCCTCGCATGTGCATAAAAACAAAGCAGAGCTTGTTTATATTCTGATGGTAACTGACCAGCGGCTCGACCGACGGCACGTCACTGGAACTCTGATGAATAATTGATAGACGTGTTGCGTAACGTAAAATATTGAAGGGAGAAAATGCATGTAGCTTTCTGTGGTCATTCTGTGGCACGTTTTGTAAAGAAAGTTTTCCATAGGTCTAAATTTCAGTGTCTGTGAGTATGTGTTGTTTTAGCGTCACTGATATACTATTATAGTTTGTTAATATTTTGAATTGTTTTGCCTTAAGTCTTGTTTGGATTATTAAAGTACCGTTTGCCTCACCTTAACTCTCTTTCCTTGTCAACCAGACATGGCAACTCCACTTCTCTTCAAAGTTGTAAATTTAACAAAGGTTATTGGAGTGCATTCTACAAGAAAATGCTATTTTCGTGTAATATTTCTTTGTTACTGTGCTGCGCTGTCATTCTGTGACACGTTCCTAATGAAAGTTTCCTGCAGACATATATTTCACTGTCTGTGATATTTTAGTGTCACTCTTATACTTTTATTTTTATATTGTCTCAAGTTTTAGTAATTTTGTTGTGTATTTTTGTCATTTTTATTCATTTTTTTTAAATATGTCTATAGTTTCTAAGTTTTAGTAGTAGTTTTTAGCAAAAACTTTAACAAAAATGAGAAATGCATATACATATATATATGTGTGTGTATATATATATATATATATATATGCATTTCTCATTTTTGTTAAAGTTTTTGCTAAAAACTACTACTAATATGCATATGCTAATATGCTAATATGCACTACTACTATTTTATATATATATATATATATATATATATATATATATATATATATTTACATTTTTTTTTTTTTATTGTAGTTTATAGTAATAACCCTGCAATTTCCAATCTTCTTTTTCTTAAATTATACATGGCTATAATTTCTTGGCTATATTTGGAAATGAAAACTTGCAAGTTGGCAGAACCTGATTTTACCAAGAGCGACATGTTCCTGGATCAACATCAACAACATTCAAATCAACCAATCAGATTTGAGGGACAAGTTTACAGTTTATGTCAAGTTTAGGCTTACAGAAAGGGTTAGGTGCTTCTACATCATTGTTTTTCACCTTTCATTTCCCACTGATTTTAGGGATAACTAATGGCTAAGGTTAGGTTTAGGGTAGGAATACATTTTCGAACAGGAATGTTGTTCCAAGATGAACAAAATACAGTATGTTGACACAGGAACGTGTCTAACTTAGCAAAATTTGTGACGTTCTGCAAACTGCTTGCCACATACTGGACAGTAAATTATGTAGACTACTTATTATGTATAAAAAATACTATTTTTAAAACAACAAATGTTTCAAACAGCTGCATTGTTGTCACATGACCTCCATGTTAATCAAGTGAACATCTCAGAATTAGAAATGGTCATTGCATTTTTTCTAATGTCAGTTTCTGCTGAAAGACGTGAAAGGTTTAACCAAACTCTTTAACATCAACAAAGCGCCCTAACCAACAGTCGATCCTGTGTTTGATTCAGGCAGGGGTTCGGTGGGGGATGTTCACCCTCTCGTGTCACTAGGCAGTCTGCTGGACGACCAGCACTGGCACCACGTCACCATCGAGCGGGTTCGAGGACTAGTTAACTTCACCGTGGACAAGAACACCCAGCAGTTACAGCTCGCTGAGTACTCCAGTCACTCTGAGATGAACGAGGTGAGCCTTCAAGACCTCTCACACCATTAGTCCAGTAACTTACAGAGCAGCTCGTAGCATTTTAAATTGCTCAAACATGAATTATACATACAACATAAATGAACTACAATGTCCATGTGTAATTAGTTTAGTAAGAGCTTTCACTTTATTCACTTTCTACACTACTAATTTATGTTCATTTCGACACATCTTATATTACAGTAAACTAGCATCATGTTCAAGGCAAGTTTATTTATCGCACATTTCATACACAATAGTTCTTCAAAATACCTTAGATATCTTAACACTGACAAAGTTGCTAGGTGTTTTTCTCACACTAATCTTATGTTAACACTTAAAGGGATACTTCAGGATTTAGCATTAAGCTTTGTATTAGTAGAAAACCTGTAGTATTTTCAAATTACCATGCTTTCCACCCTCATATCCCCCTGAGACGAGAGATTTATGTATTTTTTGTCTGGAAAAAATCCTCCGATGATGCAAAAATCGTCATTTTGCGTCATCGGAGGATTTTCTGGCCAGAGGCTAAAAACTACAGCCAGTAGATGGCGTTGTTCCGCATGTGTTCAGCCCGCCCATAGAGGGTGGGATCTCACTCACAGAATGTACACAGTATCAGCCGTCTTTCTTTGGAAGCTAAGCTAGCAGGCTCTTGTTCTGTGGAGAAAGCTGAATAGTAGGAGAAAGTTGAGTAAGTACCATCCTCCTTTTCCTGGACTTGTCCGGCCGTCGAGATCGTTCAAAATGTCCGGGATTCGGTTTTTGCGTTCTGCGGTCGCCATTCATTGTTTACATGCACATGCACCTTTTGTTTCAATCTAACTGAATTCATTCCGATTGGTGAATTTGAATGTAGTGTTTACATGAACGCTAAACAAGTGATCGGTTGATGTGCGTTTTACCATTGCTAAGAAAATTCCCGCTCCTCCGTGAGAGATGCGAGACCCGGCGCGTCTCAGTAATCACGCCACCGGCCTCGCGCCGTTCTCCCGCGGCCGTCAGCCTCGTCCTGCTCGCCACAGTAAACATGATGAATGGCGACTGTAGAACGCAAAAGCCGAATCCCGGACATTTTGAACGATCTCTAAATCCCTCGCAAACTCATCACGTAGGCTAGCTTTGTTGTTTTCAACTGCGCACTCTTACCGGTAGGCGTGGCCTCCTAAGGCAGCGAAGCAAGTGCATTCTGGGAGTTGTTGTCTTTCATCCACATAAGCCAAAAATACATTTTCTGGCTTTTCTCAGTCTAGAAAGCTCCAAATTCAAAAATTTCTTCACATTTCTTCTACTTAAATGACCTATTTTAAATACACATTCATCTTCCCAGAGGTGAAGTATCCCTTTAAGTCTTGCAGCTATATTTTTGAAACTATTTTAATATTTTAACAATAGTTTTTTTGCATGTTTTTTGGACTCATGGATGAGTTGAAATGATTTTTAAACATTTTTAAAACGCCATATCTCAACTTTTGGCCAATCCAATATTCCATCAAGAAAGAGTTGCTTTCAGATTTATTTGACTCACTGTAAATAGAATAAAGATGAGCTTTGCGTTGTTGGATGCAGTATCGCCAGTGTGTCGATAGAGTTTAGCTTATACTAAATGAGTAACACTCCATTAATCTGTGTGATTCCTGACACGAATCTGTCTTTCTTTCACAAGATCAGTTTTGGTGGCACTTCATTGGCCGGACTCCAGAAATCCCATTCTAGAAGAAACTTCCATGGCTGCTTGGAAAATGTGTTTTACAACGATATCAGCGTGATTAATCGAGCCAAAGAGAAGCAAGCGGCCCTTGCAGTAAGCAGAAACCATGTGTTAATACAGTTACGTCTTCGGGTTGCTTTTTTTTTTTTTTTGCTTCTTAGCAATTGTCATTTGTTGCCTGCCTAATTTTTCCATAATGAGAGCTTTGCATTTCTGTGACCCGTGCCATGTTCTTCTCCATTATACAAGTTTTTTTTTTTTTTTTTACAACCACTGCCTTGGGAATTTGGGGGTTAAACCAATTACCAACCCTTTAATTCATTGTCGTAATGACCATGATAGTGATATCAGGAACAGCCAGGAAAGCAAATACATAATTTATTAGGCAGACGTCACGGCTTTACTTTACTCTCACAAATGTAGCTCGTATTAAAAAAATGGTATTGGTTATACTACAATATTTTGTGCTTTCATAGGGGAATGTCACCTTTACATGCACCGAATCCATTGATGTGCCAGCGACGTTTGCCAGTCCTGGAAGTTTCCTCGGTTTGCCGTGGGTCTCCAGTGGAGAAAGTGCCTCGGTCAGTCTGCAATTCAGAACGTGGAACAGAGCGGGCCTGCTGATGACCTTTGACCTGCAGCATAATGCAGGAACGCTGTGGCTTTATCTGAGCGAGGCAAGAGCACGACTACAGATCCACAAGACCGGACGGATCATGACGGACATCACCGCAGGTTGAACTCAGATATAAGCACGTATATAAAGTTTCAGTTTGTTTGATAGTAAAAGCTAAACACATCTCTTGTTAGTCAAGGGTAGCACAAAGTCAACATCAATGGCACCTGCTGCTCTGAGATATGCAGCATGTGGAATTATAAACATGTTTATATGAGAAAATCAAACAAATGCATTATGTATAAAAATCTTCATTTACATCAGGAAAGGTTTTTATTTTCTGGCTAAAACTAGTTTTATTGAAAAAACAAATGAATGCGGAAAAGTGAATTGCTTTATATATGGTACACCATCTGCTATTTAGTCAAAATAGTATGCAGTATGCAAGCACAAACATTTCAGTAGCATGATATATTGTTCTCATGTGACCTCTTGGGTAGCCAGGCATTATCTCGGAAATAAATGTTTATTTTTTATAAAAAAATTTTTTTTTTAAATGTTCAAAACTCTTGGCAGTCTGATAAAATAAGTTAATTTCATGTTATTTTATTTCAATTAATGTTAATTTTATTTCAACTAATGAGATGTTTTTTTATGGTTTTAGTTTTCCTGGTGATAGATAGTAAAATTGAGCACATTGCACTGTGGGATGTATCTAACATGACAACGATGTACTAAAAACTGAAAAATTTTCCTCCGCATTTTTGAAAAGTTTTGCGTACAGACGACAACGTTGTCAAAACGATCCCTGTTCACACAGATCTGCGAAAAAAGACTAAAAACGCTGTATTCTGCTGCCAGGCCAGTAGTTGGCGATGCCGCTTTGTAAAGAAACACTACGTGCCTATAGACTGAACATAATAAGCATGTGCATGACATCACTGTTCACAAATTCATGTTTTTGTAGTTTACACGGAGATGATAACGCTATCATTTTCAAAAACTAGTGCTTTGAAACCGTTTTCAGGCCCCTAAAACGCTTTTGTCATTTAAATGAACAGCCAAAACGGTGAACAGTTGAAAACGGTGTTGTGTAAATGGCCGCTAACTCTTTGGATAAGGAAATGCACCTTTGATAAATGTAGTTGCTCGACTATATTCTGTGCGTGCACAAAATTTGCATACTGTGCAACACACTGCAAATTAGTTTATAAATGCATAAATAATTCAATTTTGTGTAAAAATGTCTCAACTTTTGGCCTATCAGATATTGCATAAAGAAAGAGTTACTTTCAGGTTCACTTGACACACTGGAAATAAAATAAAGATGAGCTTTGCGTTGTTGGATACCGTATTTTTACAGTATTCAGTAAGTGTGCTCTAGTTTTTGGCAGATTTCATACAGGTATTGCATGCATACAAAATATACATTTTTGCATTCTGCTGAAATAGCCCTAGTACTTTGCTAGTATCCAATTCCCTATATACTTTAAGTCTAATGCTGAAAGCTGTCCTTTTTTTTTGAGGTTTATATAAAAATAATGTCCCTAATGCAGCGCTGAGTGAGTGCCTGCTATTTTTTGCCTGATCCACAATGTGGTTCTTTTTCCACAGGTGCCAATTTAAATGATGGTCAGTGGCACTCGGTGGAGCTAGTTGTCCGTCGAGGGCGTCTCACAGTCACCCTGGACCAAACCGACAGCTCTGCAGCGACCTCTTCCTTCCCTGTCGCTCCTGACAGACAGATATTCTTAGGTGGTAAGAGCAACCTCTAGCCATCCATCGCCTTCTGCTAACACAAAGCAACAAACTAGCTCAGGGTAATTTCCCTCTGCACAAGCCCAATCCTTCACGTTAATCAATCCGCATTGTCACTCAACACACACCTTCCGCTGAGAAAAGCACATTAGTTTACCTTTCAAGCGTTTTGGGGGGTGAATGGCTCTCGGCTCCTGGAGACTGCTGGCTTAATTGCCTTTAGCTCAGACTCTGGAGAGAGTGTAACGCATGCATGGCGGTCTCGTTTGTCTGCTATGTTTTTCCCTTAGCCGCAGTAGAGCACGCATCATATCGCAGTCAAACCACGTATTATGTTTATAGTAGGGGTTTAACAATATACCATGTCACAATATATTGCAATACAAATGTGCAACAATATGTATTGTGGATAGTGACAATATTTATTGTGTATAGTTCTGAAAATTAGTGTGCGTGAAAAAATTCAAGTTCACAGAGTTTTAGTGTCAGTACTATATTAAACTACTATGTGCAATGTTGAATATAATGTATAATAATGCAATGAGAAAATATTTTTTGGGTCCTGATAATGCCAAATGTCTTATGTTACCAGTAAAAAGTGTCCTACATTACTTTAAATATATCTAGTCAGTGAAAGAGTGCAGCACTATCTGTTTTCAGCTTCAGAATCATGAATATTGTTATTCTGGTGTCTCTATTGTCCTGTGCTTTGGGTTATCAGCACAAGTCCAAGCCTATTCATTTACACACACAATGTAATGCACCAAACACACACCAAATTTAGCATTTTAATCAACAGTTCATTTTTTGCTAACCTTTTATCACATGTCTTGGAGTATCGCAATAATATCGTATCATGAGTTCAGTATCGTGATATGTATCGAATCATGACATGAGGGTATCGTTACACCCCTAGAAGTGCTGGGTAAATTATGGTACTTTACTGATTACAAATAACATGAAAATGGTAGTTATTAAAGTAATCTATTGGACTACATTTTGATTACTTTTAGATTACTTTTGGCCTAACTCGTTTATCACATAGATTTGAATAGGATTATTGTGTCCCACATTGATATAAAGAAAGACAAAGAGAAAGAACATTTATACTTTGGGTCTGTTGAATGCTTGAATCTGATTGGATGAGGAACGTTCTAAGATGTGCAATTATTTTCAGCGAAATGCATGGTTCAAGTATTTCCAGGCGGGTCTGGACCTGCCATATGTCCATATCACTCTCGCCAAATGATGAACAGCCTACAACAGCAGAAGAACCAAAACCCACAACAACACTAATCAAGCAAATAAATATAGTAATGTACAAAAGTTGAAGTTCAGGGAGGAAGGAGGCAGGAACCGGCGGACGTTCAACATAATTTTAATGACCAAAATAAATAAACAGCAAAACGAAAGTAACAAAACACAACATAAATGTCCCAGGCCTGGTCCTCTCTCATCCTTCACTGTCATCACTCCTTCTTTTTATCCTTCCGGAGCTCCTCCGTGAGACTCGCTCCGTTCCCACAGCTCTCGGGCCCGCCCTGCTTGCCACAAATAAACAATAGGATTAAAACAACAAATTATTTCCATGTTTTTTTTGCCAGAAAATTACTTTTTAGAATGTACGGAAAGCACACACTCTGTCTCTCCTGCTCTCTCGCCTACTCAAATGCACACATATACAGTATGGCCACACTTGCACATTAATATATTATAGTATATTAATTATACTAAAAAATAACTGCAATAGCTTAAAGTTATTTAGTGTATATTTGGCATCAGGTGAAAAATGATGTGTTTTTGTCCGCAGGATGCCCGAACACGGAAGACGGCACTGTCTGCAGAAACCCGTTCAATGTTTTCCAAGGGTGCATGCGCCTCATCCGAACAGACACTGGTTTAGTGGATCTTATCAAAGTGCAGCAGATGTTGTTTGGGAATTTTAGCGATCTACAGATGGACATGTGTGGGATAGTTGACAGGTAAGCACTCTTACTGTCAATTACGCTTTTATGTGAAACTCGCAAAATGTTCCGCTTTCCATTTTCTTCCTCGCCAAATAGATGCGTTAGGCTTGATTATGTAAACATAGAGATTAATTAGCCATGGAAATGCAGAGAATACTGATTTACTAAAAGACGCAGATGATGAGCCTCAGGGAGAAACTGCCCTCATTTGAATATTTTATCCATCTGATCAATCAAAATGGAACACTAAGCCTACTGTGTTGTTATACTTTAGTTTACAATTTAGTTCAAAATGAAAAACTTGTACTGTATTTTTGCAGTCCTATTTATGCATTTTAGATTGAAATTGTTCAAATTAATGCTTATTTCATACCATATAATTGTTGATTTTCCATTGACAAGGCTGTCTGTAGATTACGGCACTAAAAGAGGATGTAATGCTTCTGTTTTGCCAAGTAGAAATGGTTTTCAACCAGTGCCAATCATCTCAAAATGGCCAAATATTGGCCATGTGGATATATCTGTCTATTACTAGTGTGCAGTTTGTATATATTGTAAACTTTCTAGTTAGTCAGACTCCCGAAGATAAGATATTTTTTACACAAAACTGGATTGCAAAATCACTGCTTGAATGACAATAGTGACTCTTTTTTCGTTGCACACTGTTTATAGTATATAGTAAGTTGTTTTGGGTATATATTGCAGTATTCCACTGTGAACATGTTCTCTGTCCTGTTCACTGCTGTTAGTTTCATGTCAGTGAATGTGTGGTTCATTTGGTTTGAGGCAGAAATAGGTTTATTTTGCTTTGAGACTGAAGTAAATCTCCTGAAAAAGAGGCTCTTTTTCTTTCTTCTGTGTTTTTTGATAGACGCTAAATGCACTGCTGTGACCGAGCAATTCAAAGTGAAGGGGAACCTGTGGCACACACACTTATATCTCATGTGAATATTGTTTTTGTGTTTTTTAAAGTGCTGGTGGTGACACTTGATGTAGATGTGGATTTGTCTTCTCTGAAAGTTGTATTGCCTCTAGGTACTCGTTTACATTCTGAAAGGTCTCGCTTTCGTCTGTCACACTTGTTCAGAGCTTCTGAGATTTCTGTTTATTTGTTTGTTTGAATGTTTTTTTGGTTTCATGTGTTTTGATGTTTGCAAAGCTAATGTGGTATAGAGTTAGTGAATTGAATAGACTCATCCTCCACATTTGTGACATGAATGAAAGTCTTCCAGGCTTTTTTATTCTTTGTTTTAAAAAATGTTAAAAAAAATTATTTTAAAAAAAACACACTATTTTTCTTTTTCTTTTTTAAAATACATTTTAAAGCTAAAGTGTGTAATTTCTGCATCATTAACATCACTGTCTTAGTGTATCAGTATCATCAACTTTAGATTTAAAAATATATGTATTATTTTTAAGTAGCATTAGGCAAAAGTAATCTAAATGTAAAAATAGAGTAAATGCACAATTAAATATCCAGTTTACAGTATTGTGAAATGTGACATTTACCTCTCAAAAACCTTCCATTCTATGACACATGAAACGAATGCTTATACAATGTTCTGGATAATGCCAAAAGAGCCATCCTGTACTGTAATGTCAATGTGGTATACAACGGAAAGGGATTCATTCAAACTATAGTCTCACATAGCCAGATCTATACAGTCTATAGTCTCAAATATACGTTATAATCAAACTTATACAGTGAGGAAAATAAGTATTTGAACACCCTGCTATTTTGCAAGTTCTCCCACTTAGAAATCATGGAGGGGTCTGAAATTGTCATCGTAGGTGCATGTCCACTGTGAGAGACATAATCTAAAAAAAAAAAATCCAGAAATGTATGATTTTTTAACTATTTATTTGTATGATACAGCTGCAAATAAGTATTTGAACACCTGAGAAAATCAATGTTAATATTTGGTACAGTAGCCTTTGTTTGCAATTACAAAGGTCAAACGTTTCCTGTAGTTTTTCACCAGGTTTGCACACACTGCAGGAGGGATTTTGGCCCACTCCTCCACATAGATCTTCTCTAGATCAGTCAGGTTTCTGGGCTGTCGCTGAGAAACACTGAGTTTGAGCTCCCTCCAAAGATTCTCTATTGGGTTTAGGTCTGGAGACTGGCTAGGCCATGCCATAACCTTGATATGCTTCTTACAGAGCCACTCCTTGGTTATCCTGGCTGTGTGCTTCGGGTCATTGTCATGTTGGAAGACTCAGCCTCGACCCATCTTCAATGCTCTAACTGAGGGAAGGAGGTTGTTCCCCAAAATCTCGCAATACATGGCCCCGGTCATCCTCTCCTTAATACAGTGCAGTCGCCCTGTCCCATGTGCAGAAAAACACCCCCAAAGCATGATGCTACCACCCCCATGCTTCACAGTAGGGATGGTGTTCTTGGGATGGTACTCCTCATTCTTCTTCCTCCAAACACGTTTAGTGGAATTATGACCAAAAAGTTCTATTTTGATCTCATCTGACCACATGACTTTCTCCCATGACTCCTCTGGATCATCCAAATGGTCATTGGCAAACTTAAGACGGGCCTTGACATGTGCTGGTTTAAGCAGGGGAACCTTCTGTGCCATGCATGATTTCAAACCATGACGTCTTAGTGTATTACCAACAGTAACCTTGGAAACGGTGGTCCCAGCTCTTTTTAGGTCATTGACCAGCTCCTCCCGTGTTGTTCTGGGCTGATTTCTCACCTTTCTTAGGATCATTGAGACCCCACGAGGTGAGATCTTGCATGGAGCCCCAGTCCGAGGGAGATTGACAGTCATGTTCAGCTTCTTCCATTTTCTAATGATTGCTCCAACAGTGGACCTTTTTTCACCGAGCTGCTTGGCAATTACCCCGTAGCCCTTTCCAGCCTTGTGGAGGTGTACAATTTTGTCTCTAGTGTCTTTGGACAGCTCTTTGGTCTTGGCCATGTTAGTAGTTGGATTCTTACTGATTGTATGGGGTGGACAGGTGTCTTTATGCAGCTAACGACCTCAAACAGGGGCATCTAATTTAGGATAATAAATGGAGTGGAGGTGGACATTTTAAAGGCAGACTAACAGGTCTTTGAGGGTCAGAATTCTAGCTGATAGACAGGTGTTCAAATACTTATTTGCAGCTGTATCATACAAATAAATAGTTAAAAAATCATATATTGTGATTTCTGGATTTTTTTTTTTAGATTATGTCTCTCACAGTGGACATGCACCTACGATGACAATTTCAGACCCCTCCATGATTTCCAAGTGGGAGAACTTGCAAAATAGCAGGGTGTTCAAATACTTATTTTCCTCACTGTATATCATAACAGTGTAATTTTAATTACCTTATCTGTTGACATGATCCGGGTGAATTGCAGAGCTGGTGAACTTATCCACATTGCACATCAGATGCTTCAGATGGTGGAGCAGGATCTTTCCACTTGAGTAAGATAGCCCTACGAGCCAATAAGGAGGTAAAGGCCAATACTTTCAGCTTCACTTTAGGCAAGCCCAAAAATGCCAGTAAAAGGATTTGGTTCAATTTGATGGTGAACTTGTTTTTTTAAATGCTGCGTTAAATACTGTAAAACCGGAATGAATAAATCATGCTGACACTTTTAGAAATGCAGTTTACATCAGTATCACACCCCTGGTTGTGCTCTGAAAGGTTGAATGGAGTTCGGTAGCTCTCCGCTCTCATTAACGCACACAGTGTTATTGAGTCTGCAGAAGAAAGAGACGAGGGCAGACTGTGGGTGATGTCCTCTCACTCCAAGCAGAAACACTGAGTTCCACTGTGAGGGTTATTACCTCTGGAAAAGGGCTGTAGGTTGTTCTCAAATAACATTGCTGCCCATAACTAAGAAATATTGGATGGCAGCAGCTCTCATTGGCTTTACATGTGCCTCATATGAACCCACGGGCCCTGTGCAAAATGAGTCTAAGTGTGGACTAGACCGAAGCAGAGCGGTTTATTAACCCCAGATCAAATATAATATGAGGGAAGAGAGCTGAGGTGTGCTTACGGTGAACGCTGATGGTGCTGCTGTCGTTTGGTTTGGTTTGGATTACAAAAGTTGACCTTGTACTGTGTTGTGGTACAAATTATTCAATGCATGTGTTCAGAATAAAACACTGCCATGCTATTCTTACCATTTCAGCAGTATACAGTAGGCTATGTACACTGTGCACAGTGCAACATTTTTTGTATGTATTGATTTTTATTGATTTTTTACTATTTAACTTTGCACAATTATAAAGTTAGTTGCATTTTATTATTTGCGTTCAGAAAATTGTGCACAAAATTGTATTTAGAATGCACAATAAAAAAAATTCTGAGAAGATCGCTGAATTAAATATGCAAACATGTTAATTTTAGATTTGCATATTCATTTTTACATATTATTTTACATGTCATTTGTATGCATTGGTACTGTATCCCATTACTAGACTTGACCATCCATTTCTAATATGAAAAATTATTAATAAATAGATAATTAAAATAATTTTAGCTTATTTTTATAGAATATCGATCATTGAAGCATCTGGAGCCTTTTGAATTCAATACAGAATTTTATGCTTCAAAGTACATGACATTGGTAACCAATCATATGGGATGTGTTGGGATAAGTCTATTTATTTTAATTACATTTTTAATTGTTTATTTTACTGTCCTAAGCATGATTAAATAGTTAGTTGCAGTTTATTATTTGCATTTAGAATTGATTTTATTCTTCTGTCTACTACCCGACTTGAAATGAAAACGAAATGTTCAGAAAACTTGATACCAGTTGCTGAACTAAGCATGCAAACATGTTTAAACATGTATCTATGCATGCTGCATTTTATTTTCCGTATCGAGCTGCTGTTCATTGATTCGTTTTTTCGTTCCTTAAATAACGTGCCAAGCTAAAGGTTCACCCGAGGAAGTTGTTTTGGTGTGTAGAGTGATTATACAGTGACGCGGGGAGGAACAGTGTGTGATGTAGTGCTCACTTTGACTAAAGTGCTGAGTAAGTGTTATTGTAAAGGTGAATAATGGACAGAATAAAGAGGGAGTTTTTGCATTGTCGACACTTTCACTGAATCTCAGACCCATGTGGACTCTCACTCCTGCTCAAGGTTAAATTCAGCTTTTATTGTGCTTTTGATAAGAACATCATATTAAGTGTAGAGTATCATTACCGATGCTTGACATGAAGGCCTGGCTATCTGTGTAAAGAGCCAATCACTGTCTTGGTTTAAGGGGTTGTTGTCGTTGTTACTACAGTGTTTTGACTTGTTGCTAGGGTGTTTTGGGTGGTGGAGATGAGTTACTCAACACGGTTATATACTTTACTAATCACTGACACTAATTGTGAGCAGTAGTTGATGATAATCAGCATTAGTACAGAAGTGTATAAAGCCTGTTTTTATTCTGTCACTGCAAAAGTGCATAGCCACAAAAAGAAACCAAACAGAAAGAGGCAATAGGTGTGAAGTTGAACTAT
The DNA here is from genome assembly GCF_964197995.2 of Scardinius erythrophthalmus. Lineage (NCBI taxonomy): Eukaryota > Metazoa > Chordata > Actinopteri > Cypriniformes > Leuciscidae > Scardinius > Scardinius erythrophthalmus. The sequence continues at coordinate 28,359,676 of NC_138243.1, forward strand.
TATCATGCACACCGTTGAGTCGCATCATTCACACACACACACACACACACACACACACACACACACACACACACACACACACACACACACACACACACCCGCAGTAAAAGAGCCACATGTCCACAGATCTGTGTTTTGTGTTTACGCAGAAGTGCCTCATTATTTCAACAGGGCTGTATGGGTTTGAGTCACACAACAGTGTCTCCTGTTCTAGTGCTCCACTTATCATCCCCCTGTCGTACTAATTAACATTTTGCATTTTCCTGGTGCACTTGTGTTCATGAGAAGAATTGTATTATTGACAACTATTTTGAAAAGTAAATCTGAACTGTGTGCAGAACGGAAGTGATGAGTGAACAAGATGGATGAAGTTCACTGCTCCTGTCTCGTCTGACAGATACCACAGCACTTTTCTTCCATTTCATTCTTTCAGTATCACCACTTTTTTTTTCACTCAGCAGGGCTTGAAAATGCTCTTATAGTACATACATACAGTTACCATTCAAAAGTTTATTCAGCAAGGAAGCATCAAATTAATGTTACAAAACATATATATTTCAAATAAAGGCTGTTCTTTTGAACTCGCTATTCATCAAAGAATCCTGAGAAAATGTATCACAGTTTCCACATAAATATTCAACTGTTTCAACAAAGAAAATGATATTCTTGAGCAGCAAATCATCATATTAGAATGATTTCTGATGGATCATGTGACACTGGAGACTGGAGTAATGATCAGCTTTGCGTCAAAGGAATACATTACATTTTACAATATAGTAAAACAGTAAATAGATATTTTAAAATATAATAATATTTCACAATATTACTCCTTTTACTGTATTTTTGATCAAATAAATGCAGCATTGGTGAGCAGAAGAGATTTCTTTCAAAAACAGTTTTAAAAAATCTTACCGACCCCAATCATTTGAACGGTAGGTTATATGGCTCAAATGCAAAGTTGGTTGATTACATAATTGCAGATAATTAAGATAACTGCATTTTATGTTTTCATAAGCTATTATTGCTCATTGAAGCATCTGGAGCCTTTTGAATTCAATACTGAATTTTCTGCTTTAAAGTACCTCATTAACAACCAAAGATATGCAATGTGTTGGGATATGTCCATTTAAATTATAATTAAAAAAATGTATTTTACTAGCAGGGGTATAAAGTTCAATGCATTTTATTAGTGCATTTACCCCTCTTGTTTTTTATTTTTGGCTCATTACCCACCAGTTAAGACCTACTGATTTAAATCATAGTAATTTAGGATTTATTAATACTTGTTCATTTAGTTATTTACTGTAGTTCTTGACATTAGTAATAGTAAAAGCATAGACCACATTGCAGCCTATGGACATTTAGAAACTATAATAGTTATCAAGCGTAGCGTTAGTTCTGGCAGGTCATGTTTGTCAAGCTCGCATCAGCTGACTCTCAGCTGATCCACATCTACCTATAGGAATACGACGCCCATCACTGTATACATATATAAGCTCCTTCAGTATTATCAGCAGCTGTCGCGTTTCTCAGGAGCGAATTACCCTCCTCCATCCCCAGCTCCTCCTCTCGCCCAGTCAAGATTTGGCATTCTGATTCCCTTGAATCAGAATAAATTCACGATTTATGTTGTACTTTAAAATCTTGAATTAAATATATTTGCAAACATTCATGTTGGTTCTGTTCTGTTTACCCTAAGGGGGGTTATGGCTGTTCTCGCCCAGAACGGAACCATAACTGCATGCTAATTGTCAGTTGTATTTGACGGTAGTGGTCCTGACAGAAATAATACTAATAATGAATTCGACTTATTTAGCATGGATTTAATGCTCTGTTTTCTTCTGTTAAGAGAGTCATTGGTTGAGTCTGGGTTGTTACTGCTGGTCGGGACGCTCAAACACACAGAGTAATGATATAAAACAGCTACAAGCATGAGTCCACTCAACAGTTTTGTTTCAGTTAAGCAGGAGCTGAATGCTGGAGCAGTGCTGCGTCAGGATCTTTACAGGAAATTAAGTCTTTTTTATTCTCTTCAGCACGCCTCCTTTGTATGCAAATGAGTATTGTGCCATATTCGCAGAAGTCAGCGCTATTTGCCGGGTGCAATTAACATTGTACCATTAGTGGACACCTAAAACATGAATCAGAATTTCATTTGATGTTTTCTGCACTCTCTATTGATCATGGCAGCAGTAATTCATTAAATGATGATCAAATGATGTTGAAAGCTTTATAGCAGGTCATATATCGAGACATGATGCGTAGTTCATCATGCTTTCAGCATTTGATTCAGGTGTCTGCATCTCAGTGGAGGAGTGATGCTGTACAGTCACAGTGGAACATATCAGCTGCTCGAATCACAAACACATTTTAGTATTAGTGCTACACTGAAATGTCCTCTACCGGAAATGTCCGAATAAAACAGTGGTTTTGTAGGGCCGAAATCATTGACTGTGTTCAGAGCTGTTGCTGCATGAATAAAACTTCACTAAACAGAAATTGTAGCAAGCCTGCCATCTAAAAATCATAATAAGATTTGTGCTTTGTTACTTTTTATATGAAACAAAATCAATTTTATTACAAAATTCAGACAATAAACATGGTTTTGTGGCTCTTTATGTGGAGTCACAGACAGCTGCACTGTTCAGAGGCACGTGATCGGATCATCTCTTCCTCTTTACTAGTTACGGCATGAAATAAACATGAATGATCATCAGAAGTCATGATTAAAGATATGGTATAAATGCCTCATGTTAATCGCTGTTTCATCCACGGAAAGTCATCAATAAAACAGCTTGTAAACAAGGTCGCGTAATGTTTCATTTACCTCAGAAAAACAAGTCAATGTACATAAACTGGATAGTTTGCTAGTTAAAATAGAAAGCTGCATATTTGCACTATTGCATATTCATTAATATATCTGTTAGTGATGTCTTCATTTAATGAATGTTTGAATTAATCTGTCATGAGAGCAAGTTGTTACAGCTTATTATTGTTCAAATGTTTATATTTCGCCAACAAATTGGATTAAAAACATTCTGTTATCAAAAAGCTAATGTAAAAACTGCATTATGTGCAATTTACATGTTTGTACAACTGATTATTAAATAAATTTGATCAGTTATTATGAGGAATTATGGCACTTAGAAACGATCCACAGGGTGGGAAACTGCGTTCGCTTATGATTTTGGGTTTGTTTTTACATAATTCATTGCAATTTTTAGCATTAACATTATTATCCTGTTTTCAAACGTTGCATGTTTGCATTTCTGCATCTCTTCTCTCTCTCTTCGCTGTTAGCGGCTGATGAGGTTGACTTAAGGTTGCGTCGTTGGCCTGGTCTCTGTCCGTCCTGATTTCCTCCGGTTGACCTCTGACCCCCAGGCTGAAAGGGCGTGTCTGTCTCCTTCCAGCTCTTGTCAGGTTCCCCCTGCGGCCCAGAGAAATGCATCAAACAAGCTCTGTGGAGAAGCGTGGCGTCCCTGCACACCTGCTGCTCTTGTCTTTCAGGAGGGGACTTCAGCTCTGCGGGCCGGCGTTTGGTGTCACCTCTTTGTGATTAGGGTCACGACGAGTGACCTCTGGCTGCTGGAGTGTTGGTGAGGGATGGGAAGGGCAGCGCGGGGCACGTACGCTTCGATGCCGTCAAGCTGCTACTCAGAGCTGGTGTCATTTTGTTCTCTGTTCAGATGTGCAGAGCTCGCTGCCCTCACACACGTATTCTGCTTCAATAGATTTATTTTCCATTCTGGTTTCTGTCTGAGGGAGTTTTTTGTGTTTGATCTAGGTTTGTTTGCGAGGCGAGCGCCGCATTGAAATTCCTCATATATCCTTCTCCACAAAACATGAAGATTCCTTTCGAGCTGTTTCGTAGATAATTTCAAACATTTTTGTATGTTATATACTGTATGTATTTTTTTTTACTCCCTGTGGTGAAAAGCACATTTTTAATGTTGTTTATATGTGTCTATGAGTATTTTCTCCTTAAAACTGCAGTGAACCAAAGACCGAAACCGCCTGTGTCCTTCCGTCACCAACATATAACCATGCGGGGCTTTTCTCCACTGACTTTCTATGATGTTCAAAGCGTTTCTAAGGATGCTGATTTTTGCTGATGGTGAATAGGAACGGGATAGCAACACATTATTAGCTGTTTGATAACGTAGTCAAGCCAAAGGCTGATCATATATTAATTACTGTTATGTGTCTGACGTTGTAGAGAGAGATTCATAAAACGCATCACGTCCATATGAGACGCATAACCCTACCACAGACCTAAACCTACCCAACCGAAGCGTCTCATATGGACGCTAAGGGTGCTTTGTGCGTCGGATATTGACGCTTTCGAAAGCGTCAGTTACATGACGCCTAAACCTACCCATAACCGAAGCGTCACATACGGACGCTAAAGGGTGCTTTGAGCGTCAGATATTGAAGCATGGTTGAAAGTGACAAAAAGTGACGCCTTAGGTATGAGAATGTGTTGATCACCTACATCGACTTGTAGATGAACCCGTATAATTCGCTCTTTCTCTTCTTCTTCTGAATCATTTTCTTGTTCAAACATATATGGCAGATTTAAACTGTGGCTGTGATTGAATGGAGGCGGGGCTGATTTGCATATTCATGGACCTTCTATACTTAATTAAACAAGGCGTGTAAAGTTACATTCAAGCAGGGCCGGCCCGAGGCATAAGCGAACTAAGCGGCTGCTTGGGGCCCCCTCGCCACCAGGGGGCCCCCAAGCGAGTTTTTTTTTTTTTTTTTTTTTTTACATATTAGGCCTAATTAAATTAAACAAGTGACATAAATTAATGAATGGATTAATAATTCAAGACAAGAAAATTCTGATTTCATGATCAATATACCTGCCTACAACTGCTGCTGTGTCTGCCAGTGTTTGAGTCATATGCGCATAACCTCGCGTGCATAAAATTCGTGCGCAAAGTCACGGTAGCCTAATGTTAAGCCATTTCACACAAATTTGATTTGATCAATGATTTATCCTTTAAATTTAATGATATTCAGAACAGAACAAGAATAAAAAAATAACTATAAACAAGCCAAAACGAAATAATTTAAAGCGAAAGTGAAAGCAGATCTCTCTCATTAGAATCAAAATGTTTCAACATTCGCGATGGATTTGGATGGTAAACTATTATTTATTATAGGCTTCTTTGTACTTCACCCACGTTCCAATATCGAGGGAAAAAATCATCCTCTTCACAAGCGCAAAAATGTGCTTGAAATCCAATATCGAGGGAAAAAATCATTCTCTTCACATGCGCAAAAATGTGCTTGGAAACATCACAGTGGAGCGGTGCTTATACGCAGCACTGAATGGTACGAATTGTAGGCTACTACTGACTATTTAAAAAGAGCAGTGTAATTTTTATATGTTAGTTTGACTATTTTATTAGTATTTTTTATTACGGCTATAACGAACAGGCTGCGATGTCAAGATTGCAGTGCTGGAATAGCCTATGTTGTGTGTGTGTGTGTGTGTGTGTGTGTGTGTGTGTGTGTGTGTGTGAGGCGCGGACGCGATCGAACAGTGGAAACATAAACACATACTCCGTCATGTTCATATAAGACATCATTCAAACTGCAAAGGGTTGCAAAACGTTGGAGGATATTTTGCAAATAATTTTTTTTTAATATGTTTTTTGACAGTTTGTTTTCAGAAGTTTCAAAGAGTTAGTAAAAGAGTAAAGAAAAAGTTAAAACATTTTTATTTAAGTATCTATTTTTTATTAAGTAGGCTATTTATTTTGTATTAATACATAACCTCATTGTATTAATTTATAATGTAACATTATAGAGTGACATTGTGTCAAGTATCGTCAAGCACAGGTGACTCCGCGTGGTGGGAGGGGGCCCCCAAATCAAATTCTGCTTAGGGCCCCCAAAAGGCTCGGGCCGGCACTGCATTCAAGCTATTTTAAAGCATGAAGAAATGATTTTCGCAGGAAAAATTGTTTAAATATGTCATTTTGAGAAGTTACTGCAGGGTGACTAAGATATTTAAAGATTTGTCTTTGACCAATGGACGTATTCAGGAAAGAAACGCGTTCGGGAAATGTGTTACTTTTCAGTTCCATTTTTTGAAAATCTCCCATTGTCTTACATTTATAGAATGTTTGGAATTCAAAATGTAACTGTCAAGGATGATGTCACTGCAGCAGTCATATTTGAATTCTGTTTGGGCTTTTTTCTCACTTATATTTGCATAGTAATTTTGATTGGTTTCCTCTATTTGTGGAAGACAGAGCACGTTCCTTCATTCACAAACAGCTCGTGAGAGCGCAAGGCAACGGAGCAGAACGCAGCCGTCTTGAGTTGAACTGTTTAAGTTTATAGCTTTAACTGCTAGTTTTGTGTGATTGTCATTTGCATAAGCAGCATGTGACTGAAAGAAGGAAGTATTTGCTTTTAGTTTGAAATCTTGATTTCAAGCAATCTTGTTTTCCTATTTCCATGTTGTTTCTCGTAGATGTGTCCTTCAAGCCGAGATGCTAGTGGAATATCATATCCCCAGATGTCAAGCCTTTTATTAGCTGAGACCTCATGTTCCTGGTCTTATTGTGAATGATTCATCAGTGCATGTTATTATAAAAATGTTGTGTTCTTCATAATCTTTCATAAAAATTGTATGTATGTTGTTCTTCCTCTAACACACTGTGTTTGTGTACTTGTTTCTCACCTAAGTATCACAGAGAAGTTGTAAAATGGTATTGTAAAACATCTTGCGCTGTGAGAAACCTTGACTAACATTTCACTACTGTTTGGAAGTTTGGGGGCAGTAAGAATTTATATAAATTGATCAAAAGTGACAGTAAAGACATTTATAATGTTACAGTATATTTCTGTTTCATATAAATGCTGCTCTTTCTATTCATCAAAGAATCCTGAGAAAGTGTATCACGGTTTTCACAAAAATATGAAGCAGTTTTTAACATTGATAATAATCAGAAATGTTTCTTGAGCAGCAAATCAGCATATTAGAATGATTTCTGAAATGATCATGTGACAATGAAGACTAGAGTAATGATGCTGAAAATAAATATACATTTTACAATATATTCAAACAAAAACCAGTTCAGAATATTTTCGTTTTTGCTGATTTTTTTTTTAATCAAATAAATGCAGCCTTGGTGAGCAGAAGAGACTTTCAGAAACCCCAAACTTCTAAACTCTCGTGGACTTCCAAGAAAAATTAAATGTAATTAAAGGTGCATTAAGCAACTTTTCATGTTAAAAATACCTGTTTTTCTAACCCATGCATGCTTAAACAATTGCCTGATGTGCTGAATAAGCCCTTCTATGATCTCTGCGATTGCCTCTATAATCCTGTAAAGTAAAATAAATAAGAGGGATTCGGGACGCAATCGACTGGGCGTGACGTCATGCGCGTTCACGCTCACTTGGCTATGTCTGGCAGGTTTGTGTATTCGCCGCCATTATCCGCATCAGCGAAGACAACTCAAGCGACTTTGGCAAAAGTAGAAGATGGATTCAAAGAGACCGGCTTCTAGTTCATCCCAAACCCCAATGCAAGCTCCACGTAACCGCATGCACAACTCTGGTTGCAGTTTCGCGTGTCGCCAGAAGGGGGCATAGTTCTGCAAAAACTCAGAGACTTGCGCAATGCAACTTTAAGGTCAAAATAACGACTTTTACAGTCTTTATTTATTGACCCTGAGATCCTTTTCATGTGTTTTGTTCATGATTTGTGTATTGTCTGTCTCGGAGGATTATCTCATTAGAGAAAGCGCAACTGTTTGGCAAGTCGTGGTGGCATTCATCCTTTCTGCGTGTTTCTCGGTCACTCACAGTGTGTGACAGTCAGTGAAGTCTGATCATTACAGGAGAACAGAGGAATCCGACTGAGTGAATTCGACCGCTGTGGTTCAGTTGTGTCCCCGCGATGGGCCTGAGAAGCTCTGATGGGATCCCAGCCAACAAAGAGACGTGTCTCTCAGTATGCCGTCGGCGTATGTGAGCCAAAAAGTGTGCTTTCATTTTTTTTTTTTTTTTTTGGTTTGAAATGTCCATTTAAACGCAATGAAAGACACACTCGATCCTGTTCCGATTATAAAGCTACAAAGCGTGAAACCGGAGCGCAGAGTGTATCTGTCCCGGCCACCTAAAGCAGAACAAAGAGTGTTTGAACGGATCCTCTTAGACCATCTTTGTGGCCACAAATGGAAATCTGGTGAAAGATGTCGCCGGTGAAGTGAGCGCTAGTAATGCGAGCATGCAAATAATCCGATGGCATTCCCGGGAGAGATGGGAGAGGCAGGGAATTGTTTTTTCGGCTCAGGCAAGGACATTTATTCTGGCTTGAAAGGATTTGCTCAACAAAGAGAAACTGGAAGGTGTTTGTGGTCGAAGAGGCTGCTTTGAGTCACTTGGTTAACCTTATTTTGCTCTTAGCAAAAGTTTGTAGCTTCTAAATCAAGGCACCGTGGCATAAACGATTATTAGTGGTGTTTGCGAAGTCAATCTTGAGGTTAATGGTGTGATGAAACCTCTAACACAAAGTATTAAAGTTCAGTGTGTGCGCTATCCTGCGGCGTTCGAGCTCCACACATGAATGATCCCTCAAATCAGATGTGCTGTGACTTTACTAAGTGATCAGACGAGTTTGTCGCACCAAAACCATGCAGTTGCGGTCATAAGTTTACACTAGTACACTCTGCAGAACATGTTAATAATTAAAGTCCCCGTGAACCGGAAGTTGCAAACGACTTTTCTCCAGTGTTATGACGTATTTCCCAGTGAAACGGAATATTGAACAGAGGGCAGGGTTTTACTCTAGCGCTCCTCCTCTCCATCTCTGCTCATAACAGACTAACGGTTTGAGGGGAGTGGTTAAGCGTTGCCCAAACCAATTCCTCAAACCTACGTCATCAGAGAAGGTCCTCCAATGCAGAGGGGAGGGGCATTTTCAGATTTTGATTAAAGATTACCATGGTAAAAAATTTTTTTTTTAAATATTTTCTTGCACGGATTAATTGTTCACCACAAGACTAGTAATATGCGCTAACAAAGTAAATAGGGTCAACTTTGATTTCATGGGGACTTTAAAGCTTAACAGTTTCATTAGAGTTTCACGGGAACTATGCAATTTTATAATCCCTCTTTGTTTAAATGATGTAACGGTGGATTTCAGTCTGCAAGACTGTCGAATGACTAAAGAAATGTTATTAGCAAGATGGTGTATTTCTTGTCTATTCCACCCACTGCCACTTATACCATGACGGAAACGCAGTTACAATAGCTTAATATGTGGGAGAGGTAAAACTAGTTAGCACATTAGTTGTAATTGAAAAGGTTTAATGACAAAATATGGTCAAGGTTACTCTCAAAATAGTTACAAAATAGATGTATGACTGATGATGACTTATACCATTAATCTTACCCAGCATGTAAAATGTTACCAGAGAGAGAGAGAGAGAGAGAGAGAGAGAGAGAGAGAGAGAGAGAGAGAGAGAGAGAGAGAGAGAGAGAGAGAGAGAGAGAGGAGACCCAAGAAAGGGACCCAGAGAATAAGAGAGCCAGAGCACCAAAGAGACAGAGCAAACGTTTTAATCTTCTTTTATCCTTTCCTAACCATGTGACTAAAACCCAAATGTGAGACATTCAAACTGACCAATCAGATCATTACAACTTCCCCCATTGTACTAAAGATGTGACAATTCATCGACCCCCAAAGTACACACATCTTGTCCTACAGGTCTTGATCGCTATCAGTCCCTCTGTGCCTTTAGGAACTCCAAATGGTCCTTGTGGTAGAAAACAGTAAAGCAAATGTCTTGGTTCATTTCAGATATCTTGGATTATTTTCAATCATTAATGATTTGCTGATTCTGCAAGGTCCCTTCTGAACTGTGATTTAGTTTTTCATAGCCATTTTTCAGGCTTTCTCTGAATTAAACGGGCTGTTTGTGCTTCAAACAGAATAATAATTATAATAAAGAAGTATACTTGATCATGATTATGATTGGTCAACATCAGGGTGTTTCACAAGTTATGTAAACAGGCATTCTTGTTATCCAAGTCTTCTGATATCATAATAAAGAAAATATAAATGAGAGAAACAGAACCAAATTTAAGTCATTATTTGCTTAAATTAGTTTTTAATATTGATTTGCATACTTCAAAACGGTAACACTTTATTTCAATACACATTCTACTAATTGCATGAGTTTCAGGAGACTGTTAGTAGACTGTTAGTAGACTGTTAGGTTAAGGTTAGGTATTAGGGTTCGGGTTAGTAGAATAAGTTGATATGTAGTTGCAAAGTTACTTATAGCAGTTGAATGTCTGTTGTGGAGCATCAAGTGTTAGCAGTTATTATGCTGATAGTCTACTAATACTTTAGTAAGAGTTATAGTTGACATGTATGGCCTACAATAATTGCAAAGTTACTTCTAGTTAGTAGAATGTCTAAATGTCTGTTTCCCTGCGATTTACATGCGACTGTCATTCTGCATTTCTCGTTTATGTCACTAAGTGCACATGAATATGCATTTGAGCTCCAGATATGAATAATTCCTCAAACCAGGTGTGCTGTGACTTTACTAAGTGATTAAAACATTTTCCCAGCATGCATTGCAGCTTGAAAAATGATGTGGCGACTATTATTAAAGAATCATTGCTTTGCATTTACTGGCTTGATTTATACGACTGCTGTTGTTGTCACTGTTATTTCGCTGTCTTGTGGTTCATATTTTTACTGAATTTTAATTGTTGATCATCACCTTGTTTGAGATTTGTGTGTTGAGATATATGTGCATCTCATTGCAACTTTTGTGCGCGATATATTTGCCAGGGTAAAATGTTTGCCTTTAAATTTATGTTTAAATCATGTAGTTAGCATTGAAAATCAAACATGAAGATGAAAAAACAAGGATTGTAGCCCCTTGCATTATGAATGCAAAACAATATTTAGTTGCCTTGACAAGAATGTTGAAGTTCAAAACACTACCTGTTACTCATTAGATGAGTTAACTTAAGCTAATTAGTTGAGTTAACTTAAGTTGAATGTGATAGGTTGCCATTCTTTTTCAAGTTAGCTCAGCTTTCTACTTTAAAACACAATCAGTGTGTTTACACGATGGATCCAATCCAATTTTAGATTCTGAAAGTTCTGTTATGAACCGTAAACGTTGCAAACGGATTACTGCACTTCACAAGTGGGGTGTAACGATACACTCATGTCATGATTCAATACAAATCACGATATTTTAATCTAAAATAAAGAAGAGAGTTTTTTTATTATTATTATTTCTCTTCTTTTTTAAGTATTATTATTATTATTATATTTTCATGACTCACAAATATTCCCCCATTGGATTATTATACATTATTTTCAACATTATAGGTATAGTAGTTTAATGTAGTAATGTCACTGAAACTCCATAAACTTTCAGTTTTTTCTCATGCAATACTCACACTTTGATTAGTATTGTATGTATTGTTCATTCTTAGTTTATTAACTAAAGTAGTTAACTAATGAAACTTATTGTAAAGTGTTACTCATGAATTGCCTAACAGAACTTGTTTTGCTATATAGAATTTTTTCTTCTAAGAGTGAACTGTCAATATTTCTTGTATATGTTTCTTGTGAAAGTGTGTATTAAAATGTCACCATGTGCTTTTGATCAGATAGAGCAACAGCAAGGTTTTCCCTTCATGCATAACTCTCTACTAAGGCTGCATGTGTAATGCTGAATGATTGTGTTTCTCTATATCTGATTGTCCTTGAGATCAAACATCAAATATGATTTTTCATGTCCTATTTTTTTGTTTTTTTACACCAGATGCTCCCCGAGTCATTGTGAACATGGAGGGAGATGCTCTCAGTCATGGAGCACGTTTCACTGCAACTGTTCTGCGACGGGCTACAGCGGAGCGACCTGTCACAGCTGTGAGAACGCTTCTGAAATACACACACCACAAACCTTTCATTACACTGTTAAAGGAACACGCCGACATTTTGGGACTTTAGCTTATTCACCATATCCGCAGAAGTAGCAGTGCTTCGCCTTCTGAGAATATAGTTCCCAGTATGTATGCGGTTAGAAGATGGCTGTGTCTCATGTGACCTTGTTATTTGTTCACGCTGTGACTATACAAATCACAACATGTAAATAGGAAAATATTGGCGTTATTTTGTCACTTATTGGGAGCAGTATGCTAGCTGGAGCCATTTACCTCCAGTCTTTGTGCTAAGCTAGGCTAGCGGTGGGTGCGTCAGACAGAGTTACGGCACGCACGGAGATGAAAAGGGTATGTGTGGACTTATCTAACTCTGGGGGATACGGTGAATAAGCTAAAGTCACAAAAAGTCGGCGTGTTCCTTTAAAGTCAAGGACAGATCAGGAGTCAAATGCAGAGAGAACAGTTTACTTCATCTGCAAGACAAACTTTATTTAATGTCTGGCCTTTAGGAAAACTGACATCTTCACCCTTTATTCAAATATGATTAAAAATGTATTTGTGATAATAACGCAATGAAACATTACAAATTGTGCCAACGTCATTTTTGACCAGGCTGTCATACAAATGAATTATGAACACATGCAAAAACAAGAGAGAACCAACGAAATATTAATAACTGATTATGTTGTAGTCAATGTCGGCTTTTTCCTGTAAACACGTGCAGAACGATCCCTGTCAATCGGCGCTGAATCTCGTTCATCTGCTAATATTCCTCACCAGACTCGAGCCATTAAAACTGTTTAAATGAGTATGTAGATGCTCTTATCTGCGTTGTTTTGAACTTTTAATGAAAATTGAATTGGTGTGAAGCGACTGTGAAGGCGGGATGCTGACATGGTTGTGTAACTCACTTCATTACGCCACAGATCACATTGTATGTTCTAATTGTGTTATATTGGAGTTTAAACGCGCTACAAACTTTTTTCTCTTCGGCTCACATTCATTTTGACACACTGTTAGAAAAATCTGTAGAAATTACAGTATTACTGGCAGCTACTTGCCAGTAACTTACTGTAGATTTAAATTGATGTTATTTACTGGCAACAATTTGTTCAAAATTAAATGAACATTAAACATTAACAAGTCTTTATCTTTACAGAATAAAACTAAAATAACATCCTCATGCAAAGCATTCTGGGAACCAAAATCTGAAGGAAAAAACAGAAAAAGGTTGATGAAGATTTCTGGTTCCCAGAATGCTTTGCATTAGATTGTTATTTTATAATTTTATTCTTTAAAGACAAAGACTTGTTAATGTTTAATGTTCATTTAACTTTGAACAAACTGTTGCCAGTAAATAACATAAATTTAAATCTACAGTAAGTTACTGGCAAACAGCTGCAAAACTACAGCAAATTTTTTACAGTGCACATATTCAACATAATATATTTTGTATTATGTAGACATTGCATTCAGAGCAAATAGTCAAAATCGTATACTGTACACTTAATTTAGTATTCGTAAAATTAAACTTCCGAATGTATTTGTATTATGAAGCGAGAAGTGTGGTGCCATAAATATTGCATGCAAACAGAGCTGCTTTAATCATGACCATCTGCATCTGTTTCATATCTCTGATTTCATGATGCAATGCAGACAGGGGAAGATAACGATCAATTAAGGTGCTTAGGGGGAAATGGATTAATGTAGGTTTCACTTTCAAGGAAAATAATTACAATCTATATGCAGTCTGTTTTTCAATCTGTTTATTTCATATGCACAAGATAGAGAATTATTTGTGAACCAATAAAGCTTTATAAAAACCTGATCAGAAGCCCAGAAAAGCACATTTTTTGTATTATTCTATACAGATACATATATATATATACTCTTCCACATATTGCATATTATATAAATATAATAAAATTAAATATATTTCATTCCTTTTTTTCATTATATATATATATATATATATATATATATATATATATATATATATATATATATATATATATATATATATATATACATACTGTATACACATATATCATAAACACAACATTGACTATGTTTGCTCTATTTGGCCAACAACAATAGCTCCATACAAAGCCACAGCAGAACTATATATATATATATATATATTCTGTTCAAGGACCTGGAGAATCATCTCAGTTTGGTCATCATAGAAAAGCCATAAAAACATGTGTTGTTGTTGTTTTGTTGTTTGCAATTCTATGTCAGTAAGTGTGCCGATATACTCAGCTACTGTACTGTAGAAATGTGCTTTAATTTGTAAACCTCCAAACGCTCCTCTGACTGACAGCAGCTTTATATGAGATCTGATTATGAGGTCGCACTGTAAAGTCCCTCTCAATAACGCTCACCCTTTAAAACAGCTCAAGTGTGTGAGCGTCTTTCATGTTGCCGCCATTAAATATTTGAGTGGCATGTGCTTAATTTTACCCGAATCTGTTCCACACTCTTTAATGGCTCCAAAATAGGCCTATTCACTTCATTTAAGACTTGGTGTAAATCCATAAGTGTGTAAAACTCAACCTCTGCAGCTAATGAGCATCTGACCTTGTGTCATATTTTATATATTTTCTCTACAGGAGTCATATCATGAGGAATTCAATTCTCCTTGGTTTTTGGGGGATAAAAGTGCAAACTTTTTGAAAATATGCAAAAAAATGCCCTAGTACAAAAGATTATGCAAACTATTGATGCAATTAATGATAAAAATTATACATTTTCCTCAAAATATGAGTTTTTAAATATTTTACATATGAGGGAAGAACAAAACACTAAACTTGGTTATTTATCTAACAAAATTTTGGGGCAAATTATTTTATTTTACTATAAAAACACATGCATAGAAAAACAAAAAGCTCACAGGAAAAATCTCACAGTTATTAATATTTTGTTGGTTCTCTCTTGTTTTTGCATGTGTTCATAATTTCTTTGATGACAGCCTGGCCAAAAAGTATGTCGGCACAATTTGGCATGTTTCATTGCGTTATTATCACAAATAAAACAATTGACTCTGCAAGCACAACTACGGAGTATGCTTAACAATATTTAATAATATTTGAATAAAGGATGCAATTTCAATTTCCTTAAGCCAGACATAACTTTTGCCAACTACTGATTCAGTCATATAAATGACTATAAATAAAGACACACATTTACATATTAGTTTTAATGCTGCCATCATACTTATTTTGTGCCAGATAAACACTGAGTCATGCGATCAAAAAATTATAGAATTTAAAAGATCTTGGCCTTTTCTGGTAGCTAACTGTGTTTTCTAAAGGGCAGCTTGACTTCTCCAGATCATCTAAAGGACTGGAATCTTACCATCCTGTTTATTATGTAATAACATTTAACAGGGTGTGAAAAAAGCGACATTTTTCTGCGAGCTGCATTTTCACACATGCTGCGTGTACTGGTCACAACTTCATCTGTAGACAGACAGTGTGAATGCGCACTCGTTTATGTATGTTACTGTTGTTATTTTCAACAGTCTCACCTCGTTATCTCTCCACACGTGCATTTTGAGAACAACTTCTGTGTTTGACAAACCTGCTACTTCTGTGTTTACAGCCATTTATGAAGCGTCGTGTGAGGCGTACAAACACAAAGGAAACACGTCTGGCTTTTACTACATAGACGTGGATGGAAGCGGCCCCATCAAACCTCAACTAATCTACTGCAACATGTCAGGTGAATCTCACACAGCTTATCCAAACTGATTAAATCCCTTTAAACACTCCGTAATTGGGGCTTTAATCCACAGCTTTTGATCCTTCACACACCGTGTCACACCCCGCGGAGGAAGTCACTCGTGGAAAAACACTTCAGAAACACCCCACAGATCAAACTTTGTGCGTGTCTGTGCGACGTGTGCTCTTACAAATAAAGTTTGAAAGGCTTTTACAGCCTGATGCAATAGAACAAGCCTTTAAAGTGCTTTGGTTTCTTAGAAAACCACCACATTACATTTAGATCTTCACTTTTCCTTTGTTGAAATCGATATGGAATTCATATCGACTCTTTTTACTTTCTTATCAGTACACATTGTTTTTTCATAACCACCTCCCTATTCAAATTACCTTCCTATCTCTCAGCCAATCAATTCCCAATGGTTAATTTATTCTCTCATTCAATATCGTATTTTACATTAGTATTCTTTTAGTATTATTAATATACTATTATACAGTAGTATTTATTAATATTTCGAATTGGTTTTTATGTATGTTTTAATTTTTTATTAAAATTTTGTTCATTCAAAATGATAATTTGTATACTAATAATTCTAATAATAACTAATAATATGTACTATATATATATATATATATATATATGTGTGTGTGTGTGTTTTATTAATATCGTTGTTTTTTTGTCATTTTTTTATTTGTTTATGGGGTTTAAATAATTCTATTTAGTTTATATTTCAGTTATAGTTTCAGTAATTTTAGCATTTAAACTTATTTTAATTCATTTAATTACATTTTTTTTTTAAATCTCTCATTCATAAAATTAGATTTTTCATCTGATATTTCTTATCTTATTTTTTATTGTTATTTTTATTTGTTTCATTACAATGAATTCAATTTTTTGAAGTTTTCAAAGTTTATGTTAAAGTACCAACACTGTTTCATGTCACATTACAAAAGTAAAATCGGTTGAAAATGTCATTTCATGTTGATTTGAACACATTACGCCTCCGGTAGAATCAATATAAAGACCCTAAAATGAAACGTCAATAATAAAAAGAACCCCGAAGCTTGAAAAAGATTCTTTGAACACAAGAACCTCTATTTTTATGATTGTTTAGTAGATATCACATGTTTGAGTTTTTTTCTGAACTTCTTGTGACATTTTGATAGTCACGTGACTGTTGCACAGGTGAAAATCTACAAAGCCTGAGATGAAACAGTCTGCACAGTGTGTCTTTTTGGCTCGTTTCATGGTCTGAATCCCTCTCTCCCTGCAGATAAAGCATGGATGGTGATACAACACAATAACACGGAGCTCACCAAATTAAAAGCGTCCTCCGGGATGAATCAGCATTTAGCCCACTTTAACTATTCCGCCGACGCGGAGCAGATCCGGGCGATAATCACCCAGGCTGAATACTGTGAGCAGGAGCTCTCCTACCACTGCAAAAAGTCACGGCTCTTGAACACACCAGGTAAGCCCTTTTCATTAGGAATATCGATCGCCCCCTCCGTATGAAAGGTCAGGCTTATTAAAACCGCAGACGCTCGCATGACGCTTAAGCACACAGCTCAAATTGATTGTTATACTCTTTGTTATGGGCAGTTTATATTGAGTTATACCCCCCGCCGCATTTTTCGGCATTAAATTACATTATTCATGTGCATTTGTACCTTTGAAGTGCTTTTATCATGTTTGTTTGTTTGTTTGTTTGTTTGTGTGGGTTTGTCATGGGCGGTTTGGTACAGCGGCTCTCTATCACAGGTCGAGTCGGGTGATAACGCTTCTCGTAGTCTCTCAAATAAACACCAAACACGACCCACGGTAATTACGTCCATTAGTTGTCTCATTATCGGAGTTCTTCATGAGACGAGGAGAACACGGTGTCAGGCGTAAATAAGAAAATGTTGGAAATGTCAGGTGAATAGTAATGAATAAACACGCTAGTCTCGATTAAACCTGGACAGATGTGTGGGAGTGCGATCGTCTCGAGATGACAGATCACACATGAGGTCTCTTTAACATCTCAATTCTTTCTGTTAGACAGCAGTGAGATTCAATGTAGAGCTAATAAAGCCTGCTTCTCTGATGTTTCTCTCGAGAAAATCACACACATCATCTTAAATTTTCCTCGGATTTGACAAGAATCCCCAAAGTCATTGATCTCGATGTGAACTCAAACATTTCTAATCAAAATAAGGGTGAAATGATCTGAACTGTTGACTCGTTTGTGTCTGTTTTCATTTATTTTCAGGAACTTTAGTAGAAACATCTCATTTCCTTCTCGTATGTTTCTCATGAAAAAAAAAACATAGTTATAGTGTCAAATTATGCTCAGATTCTCCAAGATCCCAAAGTCTGCAACTAAAACTCAGAGTTGAACTCAAACATTTCTCATCAAAAATTCATTTGTGTCTGTTTTTTTATTTCTTTTGAAGAAGTAGAAACATCTAATTCCCTGCGTCCCAGATGTTTCTCATGACAAGATCTCAAAAAAGTCTGCAACCAAAACTCAGAAATCATCCAAATCAGGGTCAAATGATCTGAACTATTGACTCATTTGTGTCTATTTGTACTTATTTTGAGGAGCTTTTACATTGTTGAAACATCTGAGACAATGTTAAAATGACTGAGAACTCATGAGTTGTAAAAGAGCAATCTCATGTCTTCTGGGTGTGCAAAAATCTTCCTTTTATGATGTCTAATGTCTCATTTCAGTGTCTAAGCATCATTGTGTAGATCTCGTGATGAATGCTGTGTGTGTGTGTTGCAGACGGGACCCCCTTCAGCTGGTGGGTGGGACGGGCTGGTGAAGCGCACATGTACTGGGGGGGAGCAGTGCCGGGGAGCCAGCAGTGTGCCTGTGGCCTTCAGGAGAACTGTGTGCATCCTGAACACTTCTGTAACTGTGATGCCGACAGCAAAGAGTGGTACGACACCAGTATTCTGTCCCTTTTAGGGTCGCAGCTTGTGACATCATGTCCTGTTTTTGGTTCATTTAAATGTCTTTGGTCTGTGTTGCGTTCATATTTCAGTCGAACCTCATCAGAGTCGTTTGTCCCCACCTCTTCAGGAGTCTCGGTCCGCTTGGTTGGTGGCACCAGGGTTCAGATGGCAGCGTTCACACTTATGCAAATGAACCGCACTAACTGACCAATCGCATCAGAGTTTGTTTTAATCAAACCCGCCACACCCTTAAGGCCTGTTCACAGCAAAATCGATAACTATATTAGTGTCCACACTATCGCACAATATCGTTCTGTTTGTTATAAGCGTGTGCTGCATTTTTGTCATCTGTCACTTTAAATGCTTGAGCTCTTTCCAGGATGGATTCTAATTGGCTGTCAATGTTTCATTACATCAGCTGGAAGAAATCGTTCTGAAAGTGATTCCAAAGATATTATTTCTCTGTGTCGTTATTGTTATAGTTATGGTTTGGATGGTCTTGGGCTATTTTTTTACATTTAGAATGATTTTTAGGACTATATCTTTATCGTTATAGTTATCATCATTGTGGTGAACATTCTGAGAGAAAAAAAGTCAGAATTATAAACTTCTGAGTTTATGTCTTGCATATACAATATATAACTGTTATTATAAAGTTTAAAACTTTTATTCTCAGAATTGCAAGGTTATATCTCACAATTTTGAGAAATAAACTCAGAATTGCTAGATAAAAAGTTGCAATTAGCTTTTTTTATTTTTTATTCTGTAGTGGAATCGAGCTTTATTCAATCCTAATGGCACTATGATGCAATCAACAAATTAAGTTTTACAATTTTGCTTCTCTTTATAAATTAGCTTTCTCACACATCCCACATGGGGATTGGGAAATATGCTTGCAATGCAGTAATGTTAAAATGCAACAAAAATAATAATAATAATAATAATAATAATAATTTATGATTTATTTTGATTTATCTGTAAAATAAAACCTGTACATGTTAATAAAAACAAATATATAATATAAGTACTACTATAACATAAGTATTTTATATATATATCATTTTTTTATGTATATATTATAAATTAGTGAAGTAGATTTACCATTTAATTTGAGTAATAAAAGTGCATTACAGTAATGAGAATTGGGAGATTATTATTATATTATATTATATTGTATTATATTGTGTTATTAAAAAATTAAGTTATACAATATACATAATATAAAAATATATATATAATTAGCTTTTTCCCATATTATGTGGATTGGGAAATGTGCTTGCAATGCAATAATGTTACAATGCAAAAAAAATATAATAATAATAAATTAATTCATATTTTGATTTTGATATATTTTGAAATATGACCTGGACAGTTTTCATGAGATTCACAGTTTATGTGTTGTTCTCAAATGTACCAACATGCTGTTTTGTGATGTTTGACAGGTCTAATGACTCCGGGCTGCTGTCCCATAAAGAGCATTTGCCGGTTGGAGCGCTGGCGATCGGTGACATCAGCAGATCCGGTTCAGAGGCGGCCTACAGAGTGGGTCCCATGCAGTGTCACGGAGACAGTAAGTGCCGCACAGATTTAATATTACCCGCTCTAATCACACTGTAACCACTTACCCTGTCAGCCTGTCAGACCGGCTCTGGGTCGATTGGCACATGTGCAGTAATGCTTAATGAAAAACCATGATGTTGTTCCCGGCGAACTAGAGACATGTGCTACTGTAAATGCTTTCTCTAGGCAACTTCTGGAACGCCGCCTACTTCAACAAGGAGACGTCGTACCTGCACTTTCCCACGTTCCACGGGGAGCTGAGCGCCGATATCTCCTTCCTCTTCAAAACCAGCTCTTCATCAGGAGTGTTCCTGGAGAACTTGGGGATCAAAGACTTCATCCGGATTGAACTGAGCTGTGAGTGTGTTCAACTTTCCAGCTTTTTCCTCTACAGGGGAATCTCACAAAACCTGCCAAGACAGGTGACAGCTGTTTTTTCTCCGTTTTTTTTTTATATTTTAAGGATCATTCATATTTTCTGGTATTATATATGGTATTAATAAAAAAAACATAATATAATTGAGATACTATTATGAAAAAAGTATCATGCATGTATGTTATATATATATATATATATATATATATATATATATATATATATATATATATATATATATATATATATATATATATATAAATAAATACAGTGCTATGCATAAGTTTAGACACCAATGCTAAAGTTGACTAAAAAGAGGAATAAAAAATCATCTTTTGGAAATTGAACGTAATGCCTTAATTAAAAAAATGAGGAAAAATCCAACCTTTAAGGACACTAATTTTCTTTGTGAATGAATAATGTATCGTAAATAAATAAATGTTCTTCCTTAAAATACAGGGTGCATAAGTTTGGACACCCCTATGTTAAATTCCCATAGAGGCAGGCAGATTTTTATTTTTAAAGGCCAGTTACTTCATGGATCCAGGATACTATGCATCCTGATAAAGTTCCCTTGGCCTTTGGAATTAAAATAGCCCCACATCATCACATAGCCTTCACCATTCCTAGAGATTGGCATGGGGTACTTTCCATAAGATCATCTCTCAATGCAAATCAAACTAGCTAGTAGGCTAACTGAAATAAAACCATGCCAATCTCTAGGTATGGAGAAGGCTATGTGATGATGTGGGGCTATTTTAATTCCAGAGGCCAAGGGAACTTTATCAATTTCCAAAAGATGATTTTTTTATTCCTCTTTTTAGTCAACTTTAGCATGGGTGTCTAAACTTATGCATAGCACTGTATATGTGTGTGTGTTTATATATACGTGTGTGTATATATATATATATATATATATATATATATATATATATATATGTATATATATATATATATATATGTATATATATATATATAACATACATGCATGATACTTTTTTATATATAATTTATATATATATATAAATTTATATATATATAAATTTATGGAAGTAGTTTTACTATTTAATTGGAGTAGTAAAGTAATGAGAATTGGGAGAATAATATATTATATTACTTAAACATTTAATTATTGAAATACTGTTACTGTTACTATACATTAGTATGCATTACAAAAGAATTGGGAGTTTTTAATATAATATAATTTGAAAATTCAATTATAATATATATATATATATATATATATATATATATATGTGTATATATATATATATATATTGTATGTTAATTGGAGTAGTAAAAGTAATATATGAATGCATTACAGTAGTGATAATTTGGTGTTTAAATGTGCTGAAATGTCTTAATCTTTTATGTTGAATAGCCTTAAAATCTTAGCCATAAAAATGTAAAAATTTAAATTTAAATTTTTTCTTTTGATTTTGTGGTGAAATATGGCTTCATGAGATTCACCCCTGTAGGAAAAAACACTCGAATGAATCAATATGTAATGATGTAGTGATTGAGTCAAGCAGAAGTGTGTGTGTGTGTGTGTGTGTGTGTGTGTGTGTGTGTGTGTGTGTGTGTGTGTGTGTGTGTGTGTGTGTGTGTGTGTGTGTGTGTGTGTGTGTGTGTGTGTGTGTGTGTGTGTGTGTGTGTGTGTGTGTGTGTGTGTGTGTGTGTGTGTGTGTGTGTGTGTGTGTGTGTGTGTGTGTGTGCTCATATTTGCAAGGTGTTACATACATACGTGTGTTGAGTTTCGACATTAGCGAGTATTTGTTTATCCACCAAAGGGAGAAATAATCCAGAGAAGCTGTCGGCTGAAAATATAGACATCACAAAACACTTTCCTCCAGGGAAATTACCACAGAATAGCTGTTGAACCAATATGTAGAGATGTGCTCCACTGGTTTGCAATGCTCTCAGAGTGAGAACCCTCTATATGATCAATTTAAGACCTTTGGTCATTTTATTAGCAGTGTTTGCCAAGTCAAGCATCTCGATCACTCGTGGTCTGAAGGCCTAAACCGAAGAATGAAATTTCAGTGTTTGTTTTCATGCTCCAGACATGAATGATTCCTCATGTCTTCCTGTAGATCTAACACCGTGTCCTAACTGTACGCGACGCGACGCGACGCGACGCCACAACACACAATAAAAGGTTCTTTTCCAGGTTAATCAGAGTGTTTGTCCTAACCAGGCGCGACGGCGACACGCGACGATTCTATCTTAGAAACGGTTTCTATTTTTCTGTGACGTCGCGCTGGAACAACAAAAACACAAAGTGTGGCAATGATAATCTCAGGCACTGTTTATGTGCTTTATTTAATGTTAAAAGCATGTAATGTGACTTTGAATGTCATTTAGTGCTCCAGCTTTGTAGCTGTAAAAGCAACAATGGATATAATTCACCTCAGATCTTGAAATTAAACAAATGGGAACAAGAACGTTCAAACTGTGAACAAACAAGTGTATTCTTTGGCAAAGATTGTTTTAGTAACTCAGTAGCCTATGTATTTTTTTAAATGGTGTAATACTTGTTAATTTCATTATGTAGCTACTTATCCATTTTCTTGCGAGTGCCGTGCTCTGCACTTCCCACGAGACTCCGCCCACACGCCGTTCTGATTGGCTGTGATTTTTGATTGACGTTGTGGCGTCTCACAGTCGCATCGCGTCTAGTGTGGACAGACACACTGGGCCTTTCTCAATCTGTGTTCTTGTCTGTACTTGTGTTCTTGTGAAACGTCTTCTTTTGTGGCCCAAGTACTGTCCCTATATACACAAGTTTGCATTTTGGCAAGAACGGTTAAAAATCCCGGAATTGTTCTTGACATGCCCATTTTACCGAGGATGCATCGGTTGGTAACTTGTGTGAACTTGACGGCAGAAATATCCCAGCATTCATTTCGGCATTTGAGGAAGGAGAGGCAGGTCAATACAGTAAGTCGTTTTTCTACAATTTCGTACGCCATTTCATCACTAAATTCACTTCTGAGAACATTTGATGCGAGAAATCAACTTTGTAGATTTCAAATATTGCCATTTTTACGAAAATTTATGGCGAATCAAAAATGTGCTCAAACGTTTTCGGAAGTGAGAATCTCCATAAGCGCCTGCGGGTGTTAAGTTAGCTAGCGAGCCAACCGGCCAGTCAGCTCACAGACTCGACTGAGCTGAGGGTAGGCTTGGGCGATAAAGCCTGGCTGTTATCGTCAATAATTCTCGTTATGTTTGGGTGCTGCAGACGGCGTCTGTGCAGGGGTATTATTGCGCAATACCAGCAAGAACACATCGTCTCAAACTGTCAGCAGTGTTCTGTGTGTTCGTCACCTTGTGAGTTCATTCTTCCAAGAACAACTACAGTAGCAAGAGCGTTCTCCCCAAGAACACAAGTCTGTTCTTTGCATTCTTGGTTCTGAGAAACACCCACTGCCTGTCGCTGGAATCTTATCGCGTCGCGTGTGGTTAAGGACACGGTGTGACGCTAATAATGCCAAGGTCATGGCTTCGATATGTTTAAAAAAATAGAAATAGTTCTAGTTGTTTAATTGAAGTTTTAAAAGTAATACAGTGCTATGCATAAGTTTAGACACCCATGCTAAAGTTGACTAAAAAGAGGAATAAAAAATCATCTTTTGGAAATTGAACTTAATGCCTTAATTAAAAAAATGAGGAAAAATCCAACCTTTAAGGACACTAATTTTCTTTGTGAATGAATAATGTATCGTAAATAAATAAATGTTCTTCCTTAAAGTACAGGGTGCATAAGTCTGGACACCCCTATGTTAAATTCCCATAGAGGCAGGCAGATTTTTATTTTTAAGGCCAGTTACTTCATGGATCCAGGATACTATGCATCCTGATAAAGTTCCCTTGGCCTCTGGAATTAAAATAGCCCCACATCATCACACACCCTTCACCATACCTAGAGATTGGCATGGGGTACTTTCCATAAGATCATCTCTCAATGCAAATCAAACCAGCTAGTAGGCTATTAACTGAAATAAAACCATGCCAATCTCTAGGTATGGAGAAGGCTATGTGATGATGTGGGGCTATTTTAATTCCAAAGGCCAAGGGAACTTTATCAGGATGCATAGTATCCTGGATCCATGAAGTAACTGGCCTTAAAAATAAAAATCTGCCTGCCTCTATGGGAATTTAACATAGGGGTGTTCAGACTTATGCACCCTGTATTTTAAGGAAGAACATTTATTTATTTACGATACATTATTCATTCACAAAGAAAATTGGTGTCCTTAAAGGTTGGATTTTTCCTAATATTTTTAATTAAGGCATTAAGTTCAATTTCCAAAAGATGATTTTTTATTCCTCTTTTTAGTCAACTTTAGCATGGGTGTCTAAACTTATGCATAGCACTGTATATATGGATGCGTTTCAGTAATGAGAATTGGGAGTTCATAATATAATATTCTTTTTGCCCGCTGGACCATAAAACAGCTGAAAAAATCCCACAGATGAAGAAAGCAAAAGATGCTAGAAACCGCATTACAAAACACTAAAAATCATGCAGAAACACCACTTTCATTTCCCTCGCAAAATGTGAAATCCACTTTGACTGCTGCTAGATGAGCACTATCTGTCTGGCGTTCATCCGAACCCTATAAAATCCATGTCCTCTGGGTCTGTGTCTAGATTTTTATTACACCCCTCCGCCACATGGTCCCTGTCTATTACGCAACTCTTTAACTGCATAAAAGAGCTGTTAAATTCCTGGACGTAATGGGCTCGTGTGATGGATGAGAATAGAGTATGTGAAGACCTTACAGCGCCTTGCCACTTGTTCCTTTATAATGACAAATCCTTTGGCTGGAAGAGCTCAATTAACCTCTCGTTATATTCTGACTGGTTTGGCCGCCTGTTTAGGCGGCTCATGTTGGACGGGAACTCGGAGGAAGTTCGTTTCAAAGAAGTCGATGGAAAAAACAATGACGTCTGAGATCTGAGCTGTGGGCTGCTGGAATAGTTCAAGCTAAAATTGTGATTTGCTCGCCAGTATGTTATTTCCTTCATGTGACAACAACTGTTATTTTCCATATCGAGGTTGTGCACCATTCAGAGATGGATTGAAAATGCCTTTTAAATTACAGTTCTCTTCCTGGATTTGAAGAAACGTCCTGCAGAATTGCACTTTGAATATAAATCTAAGGATATAGAATTAAACTGAATTTAAATTCAAAGAAATTCATGTTGCTGTAAGTAGCTGGAAAAGCAAATCTTCGAATGTTGACTTGACAAAGCTTTGTTTGAGAAAGGTTTACAAATATTGATGGTCAGAAAGAAGTCTCTTCTGCTCACCAAGGCTGTGTTTGTGTGATGAAAAATACAGTAAAAACAGTAATATTGTTAAATATTATTACAATTTTAAATAACTGTTTTCTATTGTAATATATTATAGAATGTAATTTATTCCTGTGATCAAAGCTGAATTTTCAGCATCATTACTTCAGTCTTTAGTGTCACATGATCCTTCAGAAATCATTCTAATATGATGATTTGATGCTTAAGAAATATTTCTGATTGTTATCATTAATTTTGAAAACAATTGTGATGCTTCATATTTTTGTGGAAACAGTTTTTTAGGATTCTTTGATGAATAGAAAGTTCAAAAGAACAGCGTTTATTTGAAATAGAAACATTATACATTTTTTTGTAATCTTTTGTAAGATTAAAAATATCACTTTCAAATGAATTTAATGAATAAAAGTATTAATTTATTTTTTAAAAACCGCACAGACCTCAAACTTTTGAACCGTAGTGTATATACATGTTGTTCTATTAATTAGGCTGCTGTCACTTTAAGACCTGACGTGCAGATTTCAGTTTTCTTTCTCAACTGTTTACCTTCACTTAAAACATAACTAACTGTGTTTACATGAATTCTCGCCAAGACCGGCATTTTTTATGATATTATTTTGTATGTATTTGACTGTTTAAGCACAATAACCAGCGAAGATATCAATTTAGTACTGAGATGTGGTTTAGAGTGAGTGAGAGAGTGAGTGAGAGAGTGAGAGACGGGTTTATGTGTCAAGATAAGAGAGAGAGAAAGCGCTGTTGGTATCGTGTTTCTATTCTGCGGAAAATGAGTATTGGAAGCGGTTCAGATATTTCAGTGTCAATATGTCTCGAAAAATTAATATTTTTGACAACAATGCAGTGCACTTAGTTTATTATTTCACATGCCTTTTTAAAAGACTACAATCGTATATATTATATATAAAATTCAACCTGCCAAAGTGTCTAATAGGAGTGACTGCGTTACACGCCACTGTTGAAATACACCCGCATTTGGCGGGTTGGCAGGTGTTAAAGGGATAGTTCACTTTGAAATTAATTTTTGATATGTTTTAGCTTACCTCAAGGGCATCCAAGATGTAGGTGTCTTTTTTCCGCAGTAGTTTCAATTTGGATATTTTTAGGTCAAACCGTTCTTGTCTGTCAGTCATATAATGCAGGTCTATAGTCACTGTCTCAAAACACTAGCACAGAGTCCAAATTAAAACAATTCCCCATCGTAAGTACACATTGATGGCCTAAGACACGAAACGAGCGGTTTGTGTGACATTTACATTTACATTTATTCATTTAGCTGACGCTTTTATCCAAAGCGACTTACAATTGCTATACATGTCAGAGGTCGCACGCCTCTGGAGCAACTAGGGGTTAAGTGTCTTGCTCAGGGACACATTGGTGTCTCACAGTGGATTCGAACCCGGGTCTCTCACACCAAAGGCATGTGTCTTATCCATTGCACCACACCACCCCTATAGATGGTGGTGGTGTGTGTGAGAAAACGAACAGTATTTATATCGTTGTTATCTCTTGAAAACAGCACACGTCTAAATGATCTGACGGCGCGGGCGGGTATAGATGTATACATAGATGTCACCTTGGCTACTGCAGTTCATTGGAACGAAACCGTAGCCAAGTGACATCTAGTGTATATATCTATACCCGCCCACGAGCGGGTATAGATGTATACACTAGATGTCGCCTTTGCTACTGCAGTTCATTGGAACAAAACCGTAGCCAAGGCGACATCTATGTATATATCTATACCCGCCCGCGCCGTCAGATCATTTGGACGTGTGCTGTGTTACAAGAGGTAAAAACGATATAAATACTGTTCATTTTCTCACACAAACCGCTCGTTTCGTGTCTTAGGCCATCAATGTGTACTTACGATGGGGAATTGTTTAATTTGGACGATGGGGAATTGTTTAATTTGGACTCTGTGCATGCTCTTTGAGACAGTGACTATAGACCTGCATTATATGACTGACAGACAAGAACGGTTTGACCTAAAAATATCCAAATTGAAACTACTGCGGAAATAAAGACACCTACATCTTGGATGCCCTTGAGGTAAGCTAAAACATACCAAAATTTTATTTCAAAGTGAACTATCCCTTTAATGTCAAGCCCTGAATATAGTGTATATTGAATATAGAACTTTCATATATGAAAAAGAGCAGCATGAACATTCATCTATACATCTCCACTTGTGTTCCATAGAAGAAATAAAGTGTTTGTAGTGACATGAGTGTGAGTAAATAATGACAGAATCTTCATTTCTGTCTTTAAAAAACCTTTAATAACGATTGAGATGATGACTCGCATGCGCTTGCTTCTACATTTTCAAAAGCATCTCACTTTAGTGTCATATTTCCCACACAGACGCTCCAGCAGTGTGTTTTCTGTAGCTCACCCTGAGCGTCAGCTGTGCCGCGCGTGCACTGAATAATAAAGAGGTCTTAGCACATCATCAGCATTTTTGGAGAGATTTTTGTCATTAGAAAGTGCTTCATGACAGAAGGTGCCGATCTTTCTCAGCCGCGAGGGGTCTTCATTCAGATGTGGTGAAATCCTGCAGACGGAGCGGCGGGAGCCTGAAGTTCTGCCGAGTCTTCAACATATGTGAAGAAACTAAGATGTGGAAACTAGATATAATTAGGAATTGGTAGGAAGAACGATTGTTCCTTTGTCTCACAAAGAGGAACTGTCAAGAACATGTCTACGTCACATATCACTCCAAAATCAAATGAAAAATAGGATATTTAGCTTACAAATATTACACTCTACTAAAAAAAAAAAAAAAAAAACAATTTATTAAAATAAAAAACTAGGTAATTTTTTTACGACAAAATAGAGCTATGATCCGCACTCATCTTTTTAATTGAATAACATGTACGTTTCAGCTCACAGGCATTTTTCAGTGTGTTAAATCCACTCCATCCGCTATTTAAACAATTAATTATATTGACGTAATCAAGATTAGTCAGTTAAACATCTTAGGTTTTTCAAAATCACTCAACGTCAACTTCAATTAGCAATTATCCACAGAGAGCATAATCTTTTTAACCATGTTAATCACACCCACCAGTAATTTACATGAGAAACAAGACATATCCTATAAAAAAACATACCAAAATCTATTTATAATACATTTAATTCCATACTAAGTATACATTTTTGCTGTGAACCACATCAAATACACAGCAGTGAAAGACCTAATGATTGAAGTCATCAGAAATACATCTTCTTTAATCAGCATCGATCTTCACAGTTAGAATGTTTCATTTATTTGAGAACATTTGTACAAACCATGTATTCATCCAATTATCTCTCCATTTAATTATAGGAAAACAGAAAAATCAGATTTTTCATCCATGCCATTAGGAGCCAGGGATTTCATTTTATAAATCTAAAATGCTTCTCGTTTTAATAATTCTTTATGTACAAGATCGAGCATCATGTTTGTTTTCTTTATTTTGCGAAAAGCACAACATTTAGTTTTTCCTGTGAGTGTACACAAAAGTGGACAGTTTATAATGATGTATAACACTTGTCTGTAAGACAAAAATCGACTGGGTTATTTGAGTCTCTTTCGCACTGATAAGAAACAAAGTGACATGGCGTGACCGTTATTGTTATTTTCTTGTTATTACTGTGAAGCTGTGTTTATATAAAGGTGACTTGTCTTGATTTGACCTAGTCTCAGCTTCAGAAAGCACATCCATGGAATATTTGATGCATATGGCACACAAAATGGCAAACTTTGGGAGTTTTGAAGTTTCCGGGAGACGTGTGTGTCGCGTTCTTTAATGGTTCGCCCATCGTGATGCCAAAATCCCCTTATGGAAGAAGAAAGCTGTTGTGTTTATATCTGTGACAATGAGTGCTTATCAGGATCAACTAAACGCTGCATTTACAAAAGTATGTGAAGTTCACAGCGCCATTGTCTGTAGTTGTGGGGACGTCAACTTTAGATTTCCATGCCCCGAAACATGAACTGAAACAAAACAAACTGTGATTGGTTGCTTTACATGTCGGTCAGATGTGGTCTTGGCCGGTTTAAGGCCAATGAAAGCTGCAAGGCCTTCTGCCAGTCTATAGGTCTAGCTACGTGAAACTAGACTTAACCTGACTTGTACAAAAGACTCCAATTCATCCCATTGGTTTCTGGGAGAAGCAGTTGATATCTAAGAGATCTGGGGCCCTATTTGAACAATCTAAGCGCATAGTCTAAAGCGCAGGGCGCAAGTTCACTTAGGGCGTGTCCGAATCCACTTTTGCTAGTTTAACGACGGGAAAAATGGTCAGCGGTCCCGCCGCATGGTCTAAAAGGGTTGTCCCTATTCTCATAATGAGTAATGGGTGTGTTTTGGAAATTACTTGTGTTAAACCAATCAGAGTCTCATCTCCCATTCCCTTTAAATGCCAGTTGCGCTCGCGCCATGGCGGATTCGCTATTTACATGACGGAATTTGATAGTGGAAAGACCGAACGCGTCTCCAGAGCGCAAACGGATCTGCTCGTGCGCGAGGTAAAAGTGCGCAAGCAGAACATCTACAGGACAAGCCGGATTCACCATATCTTTATGTACACAATATTAATCTTTTACATTGTAATTTATTTTAAATATTTGGCATGTTTGTGTGCTGCTGTGCGTCACTGTGTGTTTAATAAGCAGAGTGTAAGCGTGTTGTGGACCCGCCTATAGGCGCACATTACTAACACGCTTATTAAATAACACACAAAAAAATTGTGCGCCATTGACTTTAGACCAGGGTTCAGTTGGTCAATGGCGCAGTCTATTTCTGTTCCTCAAAATAGCAACGGTCCAACAATGCACCAGAACACACACTCGTTTTCAGACCAGCAGCCCATGGGCGCACAAATGTGTGCAAATGCATTTGCTATTTAAACAACACGGCGCAGGACGTGAAAATGATAACTGCGTCAGGCTGAAACTAGCAAAAAACACTTGCGTCGCGCTTGGCGCTGTATTGCGTCGGGTGTAAGATGTGACTTTGATGTGAGAGTTTTCTCTCCTATGGGTTTTTAGCTCTATTTATGAGTGTGTTCATCAGCGAGATGCTCACCTCACACACAAGGCAGCTGATAGATGTTTCATTCTTATCATCATTGAAAGTTTTAGCCGTTTAGAGAACAGCGTGTTGTTTTTGGATTATTCTCAAACCCTCAAACATCATCTGCCACTCAACAGATTCCTTCATCATGATTCCTTTTGGAACGGTTCTCATGTCTCATTCGTCTTATTAACTGGAGCGAAATGTCAATCTGCTAGTATAATGATGAACATCAACCAAATGTGTTTCTCTTTCCAGCTCCGAATCAAGTGGTCTTCTCGTTCGATGTGGGAAACGGTCCCTTCGAGGTGAGGGTTGAGACACCCGGCGCTCTGAATGACAACCGCTGGCATCATGTGAGAGCCGAGCGCAACGTGAAGGAAGCCTCGCTGTACGTGGACCACCATCCCGCTGCCCTCCAGAAAGCTCCCGCTGATGGACACATTCATCTGCAGCTCAACAGCCAGTTATTTGTGGGTAGGAAGAACATTTATCAGAAAAATTATGTCTTTTCACCCTGTGTGCTGTTCAGAAATCGGATCGCTGTTATCATTGTTTTGGACAGCCATTATTTGTCCATTTTGTGTCAATCTCACGAAGAACAACATGTCCAGACCATATAACACTCCAAATTAAAAAAAAGAGGACATTTTTGTTATAAATCTTTACCCCCAAAATATTTATCAAATTTTTTTTTTTTTACATTTCTATTTCAGTGTTATTTTAGTATTATTTACATACTACCAACAATGGATTCATTTTAATTTTAAAGTTATAGTAATTTGGTCATTTTTATTAGTTTTTGTTTTTTTTAAATAATGTTAATTTATTTTTATTTCAGTTTTACTTTTAGCGATTTTAGTTCTTCAATGTAAACTTTTTTTTTGCTTCAGTTTT
This sequence comes from Scardinius erythrophthalmus, assembly GCF_964197995.2. Lineage (NCBI taxonomy): Eukaryota > Metazoa > Chordata > Actinopteri > Cypriniformes > Leuciscidae > Scardinius > Scardinius erythrophthalmus. Next base: position 28,391,521 of record NC_138243.1, read on the forward strand.
CATCTAATATTTGTTTGTTTTTTTCAGCTATTTGAATTTCCCAAAATTATTTTAATGGATTATTGTAATGGAGTGATAATAATGTATTATTTAAAGGTATTCATACATAATTGTAGTATTTGTTATACAGCCTTTATAATGAAGAAAGATAAATTGTATTATAGTATTTTTCACTATAAAGAGTAATTAAGAATAATTAGAATTATAACAAATATAAAACATCTGGATGCATCATAATAAGAAGAATTCGTAAGTAAATGTCCTGAAAATATTTTGAAAAAAAATAATAATGCAAGAAGTCCTAATGGTTCTAAAAACAGGCTTAATTTTCTTTATGCAAAATATAATTTTCTATTTTTTCTTTTGATTTTTGGTGTGAAAATATGGACCTGAAATATGAGGTTTCATCAGGAGCCAACGCGAGTGTTTTCTGTGAAGTTAGATTTGTTGACCTTGACCGAGCTCCTGGCAAATTTGAAAGGTGTCTCTGTTGGAGGAACTCAGCGGGAATGAGTTTTCCAGTAAGTGTTGAGAAAGTAGTGTCATTATAGATCAATCTTTAATTCTATTGTACAGCACTCAAAAGCAATTGGATCCGGAGGTTCCCATGACTGTTCATGTGTATGAAGACCTCCATTTCAACCAGTTTATAATGCAGGTCTGAGGTCTTCTGGGTAAAACATGTCAGTCGTTGTACTGGAGGAGACGTTTTCAGTATTGCGTATATTATGTTCAGGACATTACATGGCAAAGAAAGCTATTTTTATCAAGATATCCGCTTTGAGAGGCTGCCGCAGACACAAGACACAGAAGATCTCAGTTATGATTCACCTCAAGTATCACCTTTCTCCAATAGGAGAAATACAAATAATAAGCTATGAAATAATGTGGATTACAGCTCAGATAATTTTATAAGAAATCTAGAGAGTTTATATTGAGATCTCAAACTTCAGTCTTTTTCAGCTTTTTTTAATTATTGAAAATGATTTTTAATATTTTTAGTTTCAGTTAACAATAAAAACGCTGTTTTATTTTATATTATTTTTATATTTGATGCATATTTTAGGACCATTAAGTTATTTTATTTTTTTAATTTGCATTTTGATATTATTTTAGTGAAAATTAACCACATTTACTCAGTATATTCTTTGCTGTAATTTGACATAAACCTCATTCTTATTATTATATAGCAAAAATCATAATAAAAATTCATACATCATTGTAGTTATTCAATGTTATACTGCGAGTAGTTATACTGCCTTAAGTTTACTTAAGTGGTTTGAGTAAAAAAAAAAAACCCATTGTATTATAGTTTTATATTATTTTTTCCCATATTCTCCATTGTTGCAGCTCCTCTCTTCCCAGTCTGTCAGTAACGCTCTGTTTAGTTCCTGTCTCTATGAAGCCCCTCCTTCTGAAAAGCACACTGTGCTCTGATTGGTCGACTGGATCAGTGTGTTGTGATTGGTCAAGCACTTCTAGCGTGTTTGGGAAATGTCCCGCCCCCAGCATAACCGCAAGTTTAACACACTACTAACTAACTCAACCAGGCCCCGCCCCTTTATTCTGCGTATGAATTATTTAAACGAGGAATATTGTGATGTGTTCGTTCCTACAAGACTACAATGGAAGTGTTTCAGGGAGTTCAGAAACACTGACACTGATATAGAGAAGAACTCCCGCTTGAGGGACTTTGTGCTTTTTTTTTGTATCTTAAACAGCAACATTACACACTAATGAAGGTTGAAAATGTAAAAAGCATTAAAAAAATGTGGGGGACTTAAAACTTTCCAATTGCTCTCAATGTACTCTGATTTCTGTCTAAGAACATTGAAATATTGAAGGGACCTAATACACATTTGCCTTTGTCTCATATTTCATCACTGGTATGTCAAAACTTTTAACAGCATTTCAAACTTTGCTTTGAATATTTCACAGATGATTATATGGCACAGCTGGCACAGCGAGGTGTTCGCTCAAACGAATTAGCACTAAAACGCTAAGCACTAATGTATGCCGAGCGCATTATTTCTGTATTTATAGCTTGTCATCTGCAGGAACAGAATGCAAAAAAACCCCCACAATTTTCCTCCAAAAGCAATTACCATATCAAGGACAAAACCACAGTGAAAGACTGACAGCAGAAAATGACAGAAGATTCAACACATCAGTGGGGGAAAAAGGGTCAGCGATCATTTGTTTTGAACGAGTTCAGACTCAAACCCTTGACAACACTCGCGAAGGTTACACTGTCTGCGCGATAAAAGCCGTCTTTTCCCTGTAACTCTGCTGTCATCATCCTGTCTTTTAAATGGCTTTGTGACAGCTGTGTGTTTTCGAGGACTGGAGAACGACTGTGCTTGTGTCCGGTTGTGTTTTCAGGAGGAACCGCTTCCAGGCAGAAAGGATTTCTAGGCTGCATTCGTTCTCTGAAGCTGAACGGGAAGACGCTGGATTTGGAGGAGAGGGCAGAGATCACGCCCGGAGTGACGCCGGGATGTCCCGGACACTGCAGCAGCTACGGGGACCTGTGCCAGAATCACGGCGCCTGTGTGGAGAATTACAACGGCTTCACCTGCGACTGCAGTCTCTCACCCTTCACTGGAACCTTCTGTCATAAAGGTACACTAAACAAATGTGTTAACCCTAACAGCTGGGCTGTATATCAATATCAATATTTGTCAAATCTTCAATGGCGATAATGAACTCAAAGGTCATTGCACAAATATTTTACTTCAAGGGGTGGTATAATGCCCCTTTCACAAGATGTAAAATAAGTCTCTGATGTCCCCAGAGTGTGTATGTGAAGTTTTAGCTCAAAATACCCCACAGATATTTTTATATATCATGTTAAAATTGTCACTTTTTGAGGGTGAGCAAAAATGCACCGTTTTGTGTCTGTTCCTTTAAATGCAAATGAGCTGCTGCTCCCGGCACAGGGGGCGGAGCTTCAACAGCTTGCACTCACACACACATGCACTGAAAATTTAAAAAAAAAATAGCCTTTTATGTTTAAACCGGAGTCAGACAATGATGGAGAGACTCTAGAAGAAGTGACAACATGTAGAAGCAACAGGACATTTCTGAATGGTTAGTTGGTGAATTTATGCAGCTTATGTGTAGTTATCTTCTAGTCATTGATTAGCATGTTCTGTCTTGATAATCTATAAATCGTGTTCTGGGGGCGGGGTTTATGTAAATTTTAGGGTTGCTGATGTCACTAACCCATGAGGAATGTGGTGTAGTCTCTACCAGCCGTTTGTTGTAGTCCTTAAAAAGCGATTTCTTTAAAAGCAAATATCTCCCTTTGCTTTGAACTTTGAGCGTTGTAACTTTGCAGATGTTGTTTATGCTCAAACAGCAACACTACACACTAACTAAAGTTAGAAAAGTCAAATCATAATCAACCACTCCTTTTAAAAAAACAGGAAATGTTGCTTACCAATATTTTCTGCTTTATATTTTTATTATACTTCTATTTCAGTGTTATTTTTACGGTGACCGGGAGGGGACATGTTCGGTTCACTTAGTTTTGTCGTGGCCACAACATATAAACTCAAGGGAACGTGATATTAAGTCATGGGCACGAGATCGTATGTTGAGGGAATGACATCCGTTTCTCGTATCCACGACTTAATATGTTGAGGGAACTACATCCATTTCTCGTAGCTACGAGTTTTATAACATGTGGGAACCGAATCTTCACACGCGACACAGGCTCTCCTTTTACCCCGGTCATAATTTACTTTGTTATTTGTTAATTTAAGTTTCTCATAATTTGTTTTTGTTAATTGCCTTAAACGGGACTTTATTCGTGACCCGAGTATTTCATTCAAGCCAGCAAATTTCCGACGAAAAAGCCCATTCAACTTAAGAATGCGCTTCAGGTGTCTTTCACTTACGTACCCATGTCTTAATGCCAGAGACCGCACTGTCTTTATGTCTTTGTCTTTGTATGACATTCCTAATTCAAAGTAAAATGTTATTTCATCAGTCATCTTCATCTCCGACTGCTGTATATGTACAGTATTTACCGTTTATTATCACATTCCCTTGAGTTTATATGTTGTGGCCACGACAAAACTATGTGAACCGAACATGTCCCCTCCCGGTCACCGTATATTTTAGTGTTATTTACTGTATATGCTATTATAATATTTCATAATATTTTACAGTATTTTTTATTTTTTGTTTTAGTAATTTTCTTATGTGCTTTGTCATTTTATTAGTTTTTATTTTTTAAATATTCTTTTTATTTCAGTTTTAGTTTTAGTCATTTTAATACTTATTTCAGTTAGTTTCCAAGGTATCATTTCTAATTTTCATTTTATTTTTTATTTTGTTTTTCATCTAATATTTTTATTTATTTAAGAATTTCAATTACCAAAAATGATTTTCGTTTTAGTTAGCAATAACAACAATTCACCATTTCATTTGATAAAATCCATCATAAAATACACAATAAAAGTAGCCTGGGTTTCCCCATACTGCCTTGCTCGCAGCGCGATTTTATTCACGCTGCTAGGCAGTCTGGACACCATGGACCAAATTTTCCCCTGAAAAAGGGAACCACAGAATCACAGAACTGGGAGGGAGCAGCAAGACGATGACGACACCGAAGCAGTTTGTTTATATCTATGGATCCAACATGGCATCAGACTCGACGTTACCTTCTACCCTCATGTTTATCTTGCACAAACGGTCATATTCGCTAAACGCCATCGTGTACAAATAAATCTTTGACCCATCGTCTTTTTCCTCGTCGAATTTCTGTCACTCTACATACGTCATCTGGTATAATTGAAGCGATTGGCTATGAGCTACATACAGGCGCATTTGATAGACATTCATAGCGCCCAATAAACGGCTCTGGGCATTCGTAAACCACGCCTCAAATACGAGAAAATGAACATGTGGTTCCCAGACCAAGTCTCAAATGAGACTTGGTCTGACGTTAGCCAGGCTACAATAAAAGTTCAGTTTAACTTGAAGGAATTATGACAGAAATGTATTACTATTGTATAGTAAAATAATATTTTTCAAGATATTATTATTATTTTAAGGAATATTATACAATTAAGATACTTTTCATCCATTTTTAATTACAAATATAACTTACAAGTTGTGTTTTGCTGCACTTGCACTTATTATTTGACAAAAAATAAAAACGCTTTGTTGTATAAAAATGTTTAGTAAAAAATTTGGTTGAAAATGAATTACTATATTTTCACTTGATTACATTTGAAAACATTGATTAAATTCGCTTCATTAGGCACCATTTGGGATGAAATCTTGTATTAATTTAGAAAACACACAATCCAGATTTTTCATATTAACAAGTTAATTTTACATTCATACTTGAGGTCTAACAAACATGTAAAATTAAATTAATATTTGATGAATATCAATAACAAATTATTTGGGGGAAAACAAATTGGGCCAAATTGCCAAGTCAATGTAAATATAGCACAGTGATGATAGTTCTGCATATGTATAATCCTAATCCAGGTGTGTTTGACCTCACTTCCAGATGTTTCTGCCTTCTTCAAACCCGGAACATCCGTCACGTACACGTTTAAAGAGCCGTACGAGCTGAACAGGAACATTAGTGCGCTGTCGTCCTCCATCTACTCTGATCTAACACTGAGAGGAGAGAACATTTCGCTGAGCTTCAGGACGAGCCAAGCGCCAGCGCTGCTGCTTTACGTCAACTCGTACTACAGAGAATACCTCGCCGTCCTGCTCAACAGAAACGGTCTGAAACTCTCTAATCTTCCTCTCTGGTTTGGTTCCATGCACCCTAAGCACATTCATTTGGATTAGCATGAGTCTGGGAATCTCTGAAGACACCGGGATGTCAGCCACAGTAAATTACTTTGTATATTGTCAGAAATCCTCCATAAAGGGAAATGGCACGTCGCATGCCGGCGGGGGATTTATTCCCTCCTGAGACCTCGACGCTTTCATGACTGCATGTAAACATGCGTCTGTGATCTTGCGTGCCAGAGATGTTTTTAAGGCTCTCCTTGTCCAATTCTCAGAGGGAATTTTCTCAAAAGCTCTCGTCTTTTAAAAAGTTCCCCAACTTTCATCCAGAACTGCAAATGGATATCAGAGACACGTCTTATAGGGTTTCCTAAATCTACCAAAATATTTTGCACAGACAATAAATACAACACAACCATTGTAGTCCGATTAAAAGATTCTTTTGAGCCAATTCTTCTAATGAATCATATGCAAAAAAGACTCATGAAGTTTATTTGAATCAGTCTTGCACTTTCCTAACCAAGCAAAATGCAAAAAAAAAAGTTTTTTCCATGTAAAAATAATATTTTTCCTACGCTGTGAGTTTACAGAATTGAATGTGACAAGATAAACAGGCTGCGAGCCACTAAATAATGCAAAGACAATACATTTACTACACATCTTTCTATTGCATCTTCTTTGCAAAACATTTAGTTCAATTAAAAGATTATTTGAGTCAATTTTTTTTTAATGAATCATGCAAAAAGACTTAGAAAGTTTGATTTATGAAGTCTTACGCCTAGTTAGTGTCCTAACCGAGTGTGATGCAATAAAACCTTTTTTATGTAAATGTCCATTATTTATAAATATAAATATTATATTATAATAATATAAATAATATTTGCTGCTGGAAATGTATTACATAAGTTCTATTTTGAACCAGTGTTGTTATTGTAAACTAAATCTAAAACTTTTAAAAATCACTTTCTTCATTGTTTCTTTTGTTCACTAATAGTTGAAATGAAGCTGAAAAAAAAAATTATTCGATGAGAAACTTAGACTTAAATTTGAAATGTTGCCTTGGCAACTAACTGAAATAATTAAAGCTAAAATTAAATATTTATAAGAAAACTAATAAAATTGACAAAAAGTAGATCTGAAACTATTAAAATTCATTTTCTTTATCGTTTATTTTGCTTTCTGATCGTTTAAATAATGCTGAAATGAAATAAAATCTAATAATGAGATATCTTAAACAAAAATTTGAAAAGTTACTTAATGAAACTGAAATAAAACAAAAACTAATAGAACCACATGACAAAATTAAAATGCAAACTTTAAAAATATATAAAATTATAATATATAAAAATTAAAGCTAAGTCAAAATATTAATATTTTTTTAATAAATAGCATATAAATAATACTAAACTGGTTAGAATATAGTGTTGCAAATTAATCATTGAATTTGGAACGGATGTTTATGTGACAGTGTGTAAATACATGCTATTTTGATTAACCAAACGTCAAAGTGAGTTGCCCAAAATAGTCTTGTTTTATGTACCATGTTTGATGCCAATTATTGTGGCGTCCCACGCTGCAGAAGCAGAATTCAGGAGGAAACTCTGGATCTGGCTCATCCCTTCCAGACAGCATGTGCCAATAACACCTGCTAGTCCAATTATGCAGAAAGTCCAGAAGACTAGATAACAGCCTCCAGAACCCTGGCGCTCGGGCTGACAGCTTCCTGTTCCTGTTCCTGTTACATGCAGTTCACATTAATTAACTGGTTCACCAAAAATTGTAAGCAAAAGCCAACTGACCCATTAGCATAGAAATGACCATCCAGAGCAACATGCTATAAACCACTCAGAATACTGTTTGTCACATGCAAAACCTGTAAAAATCTAGTTTTAGCTAAATAAAGACTGCTTAAAACATTTTGTTTGTATACAGATGATTAAATTCTCCCAAAACTGATGAAACGTTCGTTTTTTTCATTTATTTCGGCATCAGTTTTGTTTCAAAGAGGATAAAATGTTAATCCTCTTAAGATGAAGCTTTATAGTTGCAGAAGCGTGCTCGCTTCTGTTGCTTTTGATGTTTCTGTTTGTCTCAGATATGTAGAAAATCAAATGCTCTTTGTTGTAAAGGACATTTGGACATCAAGTACAAACTGCAGCACAACAGAGAGGCGGAGGTTTTCCGAGCCAGCGCGAGGAACCTGGCCAACGGGCAACTCCACAGAGTGAGCGTCCAGAGACTCGCCGAGGCGCTCAGTGTTCAGGTACTGTGGCCCATTGAAGGACGCTGTTGAAACTGCATCTCTCTGCATTTCTCATCAAACTGGGATGGGGTTAAATGCACCAAAGGGATATTCTGGGCGTTTTCAACATACACAGATTAACAGCATCTGTGAAGGGAAATCATCACCAAAACTTAAACCTTTTCAGGCAAAACCCCCTTTTTTTTTTTCATGCACTGGTAGATTTTGGGCCCTATTTTGCCGGTCTAAGCTGGTTTTATTTTAAATATTTGGCATGTTTGTGTGCTGCTGTGCGTCCCTGTGTGTTTAATAAGCAGAGAGTACGCGTGTTGTGGACCCGCCTATAGACACACATTAATAATGCGCTCATTAAATAACACACAAAAAAATATTGCGCCATTGACTTTAGACCAGGTTTCAGTTGGTCAATGGCGCAGTCTATTTCTGTTCCTCAAAATAGCAACGCTCCAACAATGCACCAGAACACACACTCGTTTTCAGACCAGCACACCCATGGGCGCACAAATGGGTGCAAATGCATTTGCTATTTAAACAACACGGCGCAGTACTTGAAAATGATAACTGCGTCAGGCTGAAACTAGCAAAAACACTTGCATTGCGCTTGCCGCTGCATTGCGCCGGATTTTAGGCCGTGTGTCCACCAAAGCGTTTTTTCATGCGGCTGGCATATTTTTGCAATTGTTTTCAATGGGAGCGCCGCGTTTTTAAAACGCCATGAGCGTAACGAGGCACTGAGCGTTTTTTTCACGCTGAAGCGCTGAGCACTCGGCGTGTTTTACAGGTCGCCGAGAGTTGAACAATGTTCAACTTTGGGTAAAACGCAGCGCTCATCACTAGCCGCGTTTCCATTACCCTTCAAATTGCGCAAATTGAAATTGCGAATTAAAAATACGCTCAATGGAAACACGTCAATTTCGCAAAAACTCCCGTTTATCGCAAAAAAGTTTTTACGCTCTCATGAGGTGGTTTTTCAGGCAATTCGAAAAAGGAATATTTCGCAAAACTGCAATGGAAACAGTTTTTGCGCATTTACAGTCACCTGACTTAGAAGACGCGGTGTGTTTGAGGTCCATGTATAGCTACGCAAATAGGCCTAATAATTATTTTACATTATTTTATTTTAACATTTAATAGGCTATATTTAGAAGACGCTTTTATGCAAAAAAAGAACAAAGCGTGAGGAGCGCGCACTGCATGGCACAGAGGCGCGGGCGTGAACACTTGCATTTTCCTATCAACAGTGGAAACAACTTAAAAATACTCTATCATTTCTGGCCATACAGAAAATAATAATACATTATTCTCAACTACTTTTATTTGTGTAAACTCACAATAACAAAATAAAACGTTGTGCTTTTGTAAAGTAAAAGAAAACAATCAGACGCACTTTCATGATCTCCGTAAACTGGGGCGCGAGAACTGAAACAAAATATAGGATAAAGCTTGAAATGTCCACTTTAAAACAAACAAATTCGAATCGAAAGCTAATACCTTCTGATTTTGTAATTCGTATGAAAGGTGCATTTCTCTCTAAAGCGCATCTGCTTAACAGCGGAGATGGAGATGTGATTTTAGCCAAAACAATAGTTTATTAATAATATTAATGGCTCTTCTCATTCAGCACTGCGGGAAAACATCAATTCCAGGTTCTAATTTGGCCTTAGAAAACCAGTAAAATCGAGATGTTTTCCATATTAATTTGTGACTATTTTAAATGTTTAATAAAGGGGCAAAAAGTCCTAAACAAAAATCTGAAAATTCTTCGATATTTACTTTTTTTTGCGCAGCAGTTGGTGTAGCCAGTTCAAATTAAAATTTTGGTGTTCAACTTTGCGTTTTAAAAAGACAACAACCGTTCATTTTTCGTTTTTCAACTACGGGTTAAAAAAGGAAAAACGAATGGACACAAAATAGCCTACATGGATCGTTTGGACAGAATACGAGACAGAGTTCTTTATTAAATTCATTAAAAAAAAATAATAATTAGACTATAGGAATACTGGATTCTAAATCTCAAAGAAATGACACAATCAAAACCTCGGAGCAGAAATGAGGGCGAAACACCCAGAAACTCCATGTGTCGTTCGCATTATAAGGTCTTTCCCTGATGCTTGGATAACACGCCACGTACTCCTTCCATTAATAATAATAATGTCTAATGCGTTGGCTGTGATATGTTATAAACCAACGTCAGTTGCCGTGATTTTTGGAATGACTTATATCGCGAGAGAAAAAAGGACGTTTTAGTCGCATAACATCGGTTAATGGAAACGCCGTCATTTCGCAATAGTTTTTTATCGATATTTAGATAATAGCGCAAAACATTTGCGCAAATCTGTAATGGAAACGCGGCTACTGTCACTTTTTTACCCAGCCGTCCAATCACAGTGGAGGAGGGGCGGGACAAATACTACACCGACCAACTGTCACAACATTCTTTCTGTACAACGACATCAACCAGCAGAGCTAACCGAACAAATTGGATGAAAAATTTATTTTTAGTATGAAACAAATTAACTCGGTTACAAGTAAACTGTGCCACGGATATTCTGTATTATAGCAACAAAGCGTCTCAACTGAAAAAATGCTGCGCTGCCAAAACGCTCTCAAGCGCCCACAGCTTGGCAGAGTGTCTAGCGTTTTCAGCTGGCTAAAAACGCTTTGGTGGACACACGACCTAAGACTAGTGGGGAAAAAAACATACAAAATACACATTTAAGTCTTTATTTTAGTACACTTTATCTATTTGCATCTGTAGATTTCAATTACAACATACAGTATATCTTTAAAGACCATTTTCTCAAAATGAGCCAGATATCAGTAGCTGTTACATGTGAGCAGGGACAAGGAAGAGAATCCAGATGCAAGCACCAGTTTATTTGAGAAACACAAACACGGATAATCCAGTCCAGGAACAAGAGAATAATCCACACAGAAGACAGGGGAGCAACAACAGGAACACACATACAGGAGCAGTGACGGACAAACAACAGCTGATGCACAGAGGTTTACATACACAGGTTAACAAGGGACAGGTGTTGGTGATTAATGTCATGAGAACTAATGAGGGTAACTATGGTGACTAACAAGGTACAAGGCAACACTTCAACATAAAAGTCCTACAAAACACAAGACACAGCACAGGGATCGTGACAGTAGCATTTACTCACACCAAACGTTACAGTTTACACTTCCTACCTATTTTTTAAAGGTTTTTAATGAGGGCTTTGTTCATATATCATTCTCCTGATTTATAAAACATTTCATTCCTAAACACATTTCTGGCTGTTGACAGTATTTTGTGATTTATGGTTTGTTTCCAAAATCAATGTTCAGATTTATGTTCTGAAAATGTATGCAAATTAGTGCATATTTAATTAGATTATGCATCATTTAAACAAAACATTTCAGAAAACTTGATACAAGAAAAAGTGCCTTAATTTACTTTGATTAATCGGTTGGGAAGAGTATTGTGATATCTGTTAATGTTACACATGTAGTGCCTTGAATGGCTGTAGCAAAGAAATGTCTGTAAATGAGTTGATAATATCCCAGAATATTCCTTTAATCTCTTTCTAAAAGGCTACCATGTACATCTAAATATTAAACGGTGATGCATATATTCATGAGTTTGAAAAGGAGGACTTGATGAGGACACTGCAGCGCTGATGCATGACACGTGCTGCTCAATAACAGTCGATGTTCTGTGGCGGTGCAGGTCGTGTCGGGAGCGCGGATCCATCCATGACCTCAGCACTTAGTCTGAACTGTCGCAATAATCACACTTTAAATGCAGACACACGGCCGGACCGGAGAACATCCTCTGGTTTTGAATCAGCCAGCAGTAATGTGCTTTATGGTTGCCTTGAAGAGCAGTTTTAATTCAAATCCTTCCAGACGAATATGACCTTGCTATGAATAAACATGACGCGGAAATACCGTTTTAACTGTGGCTTGTTGCATCTTTTGTAGGTCGATCAGCATGCAAAAGAAGATTTCAATCTAACATCAGACACTGAATTCAACGCCATCAAATCTATCGTCATCGGAAAAGTGCTCGGTGAGTAAACATCACTGTCAACGGTCACCTGGAATATTAGGGATTACATTTTTAGGACTGGAAAAGTGTATGATTTCGACACTGTATGGTTTTGGCCATTCCAGTTTTTGGCAACTCTGCAAATCCTAAAAGATGATCCCAGGACGAAATAGTCTGTAAATTGCTAGTTTGACATGTTTTTCCGACAGTCGGTTAATGACCATTGTGATCAAATTTGACCTCCAATGAAATTCTGCCATTGGCAAAGTTTTGAGACACAGTCCTGCACTGTAGCTTCTCCTACGACAATCGCCATGATCAAAATCACAACTGAGATCCTACAGTGTGACACAGCTTACAGCAGGGATCATGTTCGTACAGTCTGACAAGCAACAGTCATAAAGAACCATTATAAATCCAGTGTGTATCCGGCATCAAAATAAATGAGCAAAAACCAAAAGTCTTACATAGTGTATATCCTATTCAGGAAGCAGAAATACTCTAGTTTGAACATCACCGCAGTGTTTCTCTATTAAGGAGGAAATGTCTCTGAATTATGTACAGTAACTGTAAGTGGCCATTATATATTATTATATTCCTTTTAGAGCTTTTCTAGCCATCATAGATGCTAAAATGTCTGGAGGAAGCGGAAGCATCAGGAGTTTGTTTGTTCGGTCAGGCGAACTCCTCAGCCTGTGTGTGTATAGAGTACGGTTTGTCCTATTTACTTCAGATAAGACTAATATTGACTTTAGATGTTATTATTGTCGTCTGTGGGGGACGTGAAATAGGTCAGGTTGATTTTTTTTTTTTATGCCTATAAATAAGATCTGAAGCACACAACTTTCTAGTCATACAACCCAAATAGATGAATAAAACATTCAGTTAATAAATAATACAGCAGACGTTTAAAAATATGAAGCTTGCAGCCTTGCATTTAAAAAAAAAACTATTCAGGATTTTTCTATTTATTTTTTGCATTGACATTATTCTCATGACACTTTAGTAGTAGCATAAATTGCTGCTAAATTCTCATTCTAGTGCAAAATATATTGAATGTAATATTTTTAACTGAAATGTGAAAATAAATAAATACTGCATTGTAGCATTTGTTATACCTCCTTTATATTTGCTGATTTTAATAAAACATTTTTGTTCAGGATGGTTTTTACAACTGCATGACAAAAAAATCTTAATGGTCCTAAAAAATACACTGCACAAATGTAATTACTTATTTTATGGTGACTTTTGGAAATGATCATTTTGTAAGGTTTACCGGCAGGGTTTACAGATATGAAGAAAATAAAGAGGTTTTTATGGTTGCTTATGATCAGTGATGATGGATGGTTTATAATGTTTTATACTGTACCTCCCCCATCAGTCATTTCTAGTTACCTAGAGATGCTCATGAGCTAAATTAGCTTGGTTCAATCTCGTCGTAATGTCGTACAGGTCGAGGTTGGCGGCACTTTATGGAGGGAAACATTCTCATGTGGCAGCCTGTGTGTTCAAATGACCTTTCATATGAACATGTGACATGAAATGCATTTGCTGTAACCCTTCAGATAGTGTGTGGCTGACAGTGGGCTGTGTGTCATTTCCAGCAAACACTATTGATCACGGCCAGAAATCGACTTGTAATGAAAACTAAATCAAATGTGAGCTCCTGAAGATTAATATTAGACCAGTACAGGCCCGTTCAAAGCTGAAATGATGCCGAACAGATGTTCAAATCGTGCTGGAGAACATGTTCATCAGGTTTGGTTCGTGTCAGAAGAGAGACACTCCAAATACCAAGACATTCTCAAATTTGTTCATTTTTCAATTTTTCAATGTAAAGCCTGACAGAAAAATCTGTTTTTATGCAAGTTTATTGGACCTTTAAATATTTGTAAAAAAATCTGTTGATCATATTTGATGCATCAGGCTTTTATGACTCATACAGTATGTTATAGTGCAAAATATGGACATGAAAACACCAAAATTTTATTCAAAGTCCAAAACTGAGCAAAAATATGCAATTTGGTTTTATATGCGATTTGTCACTTTATATCTCCCATAGGTCTTAGATGGTTTAAATGCTTAATTATGATCAAAGTTTCAAAACATAATGCAGTGCAATACAATGATGATTGAGAGATGAACAAATAAACTTTCCTCAAAAGCCTGATGGATCAAATTTGATTGCATCATTTCAACAATCAAATTTGATTGATTTTTCACATTGTATCATGATTTTTCAATGGATAATCAAGTTAACATAAGTTGCTTCAGTCCAGTAAGTGTTCGTCTTGAAATATTACTAACAATATGAAAGTTATTGCTATTCATTTTCAGTAAAGAATTCACAGGAAAAACACACAAACCTGAATGTGGATGTTTGTACAATTATACTAAAAGGCCTTTACTTGCTAAAAAAAAGTATAAACCATCAATCATGCATGTATAGATTGTGTGCAACTGGTTTTTCAGGAAAGTTTTGATCATGTTGACCATTTAGAGGCCTTTTAATGTATTAAATATTCTTTAGGGTTAACTTTTCACTCAAAGTGCAATGCTGATACTATAATTTGTAATGAAAAATGTATTGAATTCGAAAAGAAAGCAAACAGAAGACCTTAAATCTGGATTCTGAATAAAGAAAAATGTTCATGGACATGTTTATTTGTCAAATACATTATGCCCATTGACCATTGAGTCGCCTCTGCCTCAATATCTGAATAAAAGGACTTTCTTCAGGCAATTCAATTCTCTGCCGTTGCTGCGGAATGGAATGCGACATGCGGTTTTCGCTCGAGATGTCCTGCACAAAAGCTAAATCGCATGGTTTTGTGTTCAGTTGTGCTCTAGTGTGCGCTTGAAGTGAGACTAGTACTGTATAGTTGCCGAGGGTGTGAGAACATGCTGTGAAGAATATTGTTGCTCAGTGGTTGCTCTTTCCAAGCTTAATGGAGTTCACAAGTTATGTATTGATTAAGTTTGTGTCAGATGTTTCTCCTGGGTTTCCTTAGAAGAAACAAAATAGAAATAAATCAATAGTTGACATATAAAATGAATGTGGGAGCAGCTCAGATCATTTGGTCTTGGGAGAATTTAAGGAGAAATGTTTGAGTTCATAATGAGATCTCTGATCTAGTCTGAAGCTCTAGAGGAGACACGTGTGGGATCATTGGGCTCTTTTTCTCATTAGGAACACCTGAGGAGCAGAAAACTTAACCAAACATTTCCATTAGATCTCCATTAATCCAGAAAACAGGGGATGTTCTCAGGACTCAGGCTAACATTGTGGTAAAGCTATCTCAAAGTTATGAACAAACATTCTTCCAGTAACATCATTTGAATGTTTGTTTAAAGTTATCTGATCTTTAATAATGTTTTCAAAACTTTAGCACAAAAACGTTTATAGATTGTTCATGGAAATGTTTTTAATTCTGAAACATTTTCACTCTAAAAAAAATGTTGGGTTGTCTGGGGTCAAATATGGACAAACCCTACCGTTGGATAAAAAAATATATAATTTTTTTAACCCAAAGGTTGGGTTATTGGACCCAAAACATGGGTTGAAACAACCCAACATTTTTTATTGTATGGATGTATGTATTAAATATTACAACTTGTTTCAGAATGTTCAGAGAACGTTCAAATGTAACATTCCCAAAGCGTTTACAGAATGATATAAAATATATATATATATTGAACATTCATAGAACACTCAGAAATAACATTTTCACAACTTAATGGGAACATTACTAAAAACATTGTTAGAACATATTTTCGTTCAGAGAGAAGTAAATTGAAATATTTTTGAGATCTTTTACTTTATATTGTTTTATCTTGGTAAATCTGAGTCCGGTCTGAGATGTTTCGATCTCTTCTGAAACTCTAGAGATCATTGGGGTCTTTTTCTCAAGAGAAACACCTAAAAAGCAGTGACTTGATCAAACATTTTCATTAGATCTCCATGTAATTGCTATACGAGAGAAACAATTGAAATATTTTTGAGATCTGTGTCTTTATATTGCAGGGTATTGGGTATTTAGAGATCCTTTTCTGAACTCTAGATGAGACACGTGAGAGATCATTGGGGTCTTTTTTTCAGGAGAAGCAGAAAAGCTTCCACTTGTCTCGAGAAGATATGATTGAGATCTCATTGAATGCTCAGATGTGTGCCTTTGCAGAATCTGGTGAAGTGGATCCAGAGATCGGCCGTCTGAACGCTCTGGGCTTCACTGGCTGTCTGTCTGTGGTCCAGTTTAACTCCATCTCTCCGTTGAAAGCGGCTCTGCTGTATCCAGACACGAGTCCTGTCACAGTCACCGGACCTCTGACCCAATCCAGCTGTGGCTCGTCTGTACCGTCAAACCCCTACGCAGCTGAGACGACTCATTCTCTCACAGGTAACGCCAGCAAAACTTGAACACAGCCCTGTTTGCCCTAGTTATACAACATAACAGTCCGGAAGTAAAAATCCCATTCATTTTCTCCATAGGGGAATTGATTTTTAACAATGACCTACTATGAGCTACAAGGTTGCTAATCAATGGTAAATGCTTTAGTTGAAGCCAATATTTCAACATATTTTTTTAAATAATCATGTTCAACAACAGAATTCCTGATGAAAAACTACATTACCCATAATTCTGCAGAGAATCCCATGAAGCTCTGTGAATATAAAATAATCGCTCACAGACTACTTAAATATGTGTGTGTATGTGCATTTTGCAATACATGTAGATAAAGACCATCTTTAAATATATAGGTTTATATTCCTCCATAGATGTTTTTTTTTTTGAGAAGTTCTTTCCCTTGTTGAAGCCATTAAATAACACAGTTTTGTATATTTGTCTATGATGTGATTTGGTTTATGGCTTATAATGGCTTTAATGAAGAATTTTTCAAAATCTCCAAGGAAAAAATAAGTGGGAAAAATACTTCGGCAACCACCGCCGCTGGAAAAGTGGATGGGTTACTAATGCACTCAACTGGTTTATTGGTCAAGCCAATTAATCGCTTGATATTTGGTCTTTTATAGATCAACATCGACCGATAATCCTTGTGTCAGTCCCAAGAGCCTTTGCCAGTGGATTAATAAATCATGTTTTAGTGAATTGAGTAAATATCAACCCACCGTTTAAACTATCGAGGCCTGAAACTCTACACAAGTTCATGAATGCAGGCACTTCAGTGCAAACCGAATTTTGCTTGTCATTGAATGTACAGACTCCTAAATGATTGTGGGTTTTGAAAATATGAGCAATTCGATTTTAGATTATTAATTTGTATATTTTGGTCCATTTTAAAATGTTGTCTGTTTTACATGGTTGGTCTAGTCCTGATGTTTCATTGTAACAACAACATAATTCAGTGTTTTTAATGATAATTGTCTTTAAGAACCTGTACTAATGCTGGAAGGTCAATCAAAAATATCAATAAAACTCTAAATTTAGCATTAGTATAAACTTTCAGTTTTATCTTTCAGCTCAAGTACTGATTCTAGCTGTTCAGAGCAACAGTTTGAATCGCGGTTATAGTTAGTTAAACTGTTGACGTGTTTATATTGAATAAAACACTTTTGAGGTACAAGAGCGCACTCTCTCTCTCTCTCTCTCTCTCTCTCTCTCTCTCTCTCTCTCTCTCTCTCTCTGGCATCTATATCTTCCTCCGACTTTCTTTTCCAAACTTCTCCTTCGTTTTTTTCCCAAGATTCCCCCTGAAAGTGGAATTTCTGCAAACTTTGGTCGCTGGCTCACTGAATCCATCCGCAGTGCTAATTAAATTAGAGCAATAATGATCGTAAAGGCTGATCGCTGTATTAATCTGCGTGAGAAAGACCTTCATTTGCATAATCATTTCTGTATTGCCTCTGCGTTTGAAGCGGCGTATTCAATGAGCCGCGACCTGCGAGCGATAAGCGCTTCAATCCTGCTGATGATCTCTGTGTCTCTTCCTCTGCTGTAGATCATGTGGGTACAGTAGGTGCGGGCGAGCCCATAGTCAATGCGATCAACAGCGACTCGGCTTTGATCGGAGGTAAATGGATGTCACGCTTTCGAGAAACACTCCGTTCCTCATCTTTCCTCATTTCATTCATTATTATTTGCTTGCTTTCTGCTCATATCGACTTTGTCTTGCTCTAGGAACAAATCACCCAAAACATCATTTGCTCGTTCCAATCCACTTTGACTTCATTAACTTTGTGGAAGACGAAGGGAAATGTTTACCTGCTCTTTTCTATTCAGTTGAGCTTCAAAAAGGACAAGAAATGCAGAATAAAAGTTCAGAAGTGAGCAAAAGTGATGTCCGGCCTATAGGAAAACTGCATTGAAAGGAGCAGCATCAACATTGTGCTAAACAGCTCCGTTTGTGCTCAACGGGAAGAAAGAGCCGTTCCGGAGTAAACAATGGCAGAATTTCCATTTTGTGAGCTAAAACTTGCACTGAATGACAAAGACGTTGGATTATTTGTCATGCAAAGAGAACTGGGAAGCTCAGCCTCCGTGTGCATTTAAAAGACTCTATAAAACTAATCAGAAAACCTCTCCGTGGCCCTCGGTAATGACTGATTTAACAGTTGCATTCACACTGACTTCTCCAAAGTTATCGGTAAATAGAATGAAATTAACAAAGGTCTTCAAAACTAATTAAACATTTAAAGAAATTATTTTCTGATTAAGGGGCTTCTGCTACAATCCAGAAAACACTTTGTCCTTTTTCACAGCCACCGTAATGTGGCATTAAATTGAGTTGAGATTTATTGTGGTGCCTCAATTAGACATTTCTTTTACCCTTTATAATTAAATGTGCCATGCTTAACCGGCCACAAAGGAGAGAAACATTTTAGAGGCGTTTCGCTCTGACAGTGTGTAGAATTAAGGGCGAAGAAGCATTCACAACACGTCTGATGGTTAGCGACAGTCCAAGGGTTTTTTTTGCCAACTTTCTCTCTCTTTTTAATAGTCTGTATTTAACAGGTCCAGAAACACCGTGTAAATTACGATTGATTGTGACATGATAGAAGCGTCAGTCCTCTGACTGTCCGCCTGCTGCGGTTTAAACAGTTTGTGGCGCTACAATCCACACGCCACTAAATGACCAATTTACGGGATTACTTTTGAATGCTTTATGGCGTTTATTCAATTTAACCTCATTAAGTGCAAGACTAGAATTTTTTGTGTATTTTTTTATTTGCAGTAGTTATCCGAAATTGATTTATCATAAAACAAAGATTTGGAATTCCTTCCGTTTTAATTGCAAATTATATATTTTTGTATATTCATTACATTTATTTGAATGTATAATATTTTTTACTTTTACATATGTATATTAATATCATGAATATTAATTTTAAATAATTTTAAATTCATTCATATTTTTATATTATTTACATACATTTCCCTAAATTTGTATTGCCGTAATTACATCCAATTTTGATTTATCACCATAAACCATATATATGGAATTCTTTCAGTTTTCATTATGAATTATAATTTTTATATTATATTTCATTTATAAATTATATGTAGCCTATTTATTTAATGTATAAATATAAGTTTAATGTATATACATTAATTTAACTAATTTATATTAATTAAATGTAAATTAATTTATAATATATTCATATTGTATATTCATTCATTTGTATATGTATATTATTTATATACATTTCCACAATTTTTTTTCTTGTTCTTTCATCTGATATTGAATTTTTAATGTTTTAATGTTTTATCTTTTTAATTTGCAGTAGTTATCCAAAGTTGAATCATCACCATAAAACAAAGATATGGAATTCCTTCAGTTTTCATTACACATATTTTTATATTCATTACATTTATATTAATTTATAATATTCTTTCCTCTATATGTACAATAATATCAATTAATATTAAATTATTTAAACATTTATATTAATACATTCATATTTTTATATTATTTACATAAAGTTCCCTAAATCTTTTTTTGCTGTTATTACATCCAATTTTGATTTATCACCATAAACCATATATATGGAATTCTTTCAGTTTTCATAATGACTTATAATTTTTATTTGTTAATTTATATATTATTTATAAATTATATATATTAATTTAATGAATGCATATTAGTTCAATGTATAACTAATTTAAATGTATATTAATTTACAATATATTAATAATGTATATTAATTAATTTGTATTTATTATTTATATGTATTAATTTAAATGTAAATAAATGCATTGCATATTTTATTAGTATTCATATAATGAATATAAAATAATATCTATCCTGATTAATTTATATTTTTATTTACTATATTTTATTTTATTAAGTTCGTCACAGTGTGACCATCACACATTTTGCATGTTTCATCATCCAGAGATGTAGAAATGTACTCTCGTCATGACGTCTAGATCTCTTCACTGTTGTGCTGTTTTTCAGGTGTCATTGCCGTCGTGATATTTGTGAGTCTCGCCGCGCTGGCTGTGATGGCGCGATTCCTGTACCGGCGGAAAGAGACGTTTCAGACCCAAGAGCCCAAAGCGGGAAAAACAGACGACAGTCCCGAAACACCCTTTAACACGGATCCAAACTCACTGGGCATTATCAGTGACAACCAAAAAGAATATTTCATATGACGCTCTTTCCCCTCGTATCGGACTAATCCAGTTAAACCAATGGACTGAAATGCCTTGTCGAGTCTAGAGACATTAACATTCACGGTGCATTATGGGAAACCGTCCGAGAGACTGTCATCCGACGGGGCAGCTGAAAAGGAGCGACGTGTCCCTCGGTTTATGCCCTTTTTGTACATAAAACATTTATTGTCCAGAGATTTGGCACAATAGTACGGTTTCTAAGGTGTGTATAATGACATTCATTGGTTGTAAATATTCTTTTGAAATGAAACTTTGTAACGTCACTTTCTCCTTCTGCCTTTGACCGATTCAGTGCTCAGTATTACGTTTAACGGAGTTAAAGAAGCGATCATTGTGTAACTAAATCCAAATCAATGTGAGTTGGCGAGTGTGATGTTGTTGTGAATACATGCGTTCGTGCAAAAGACTTGAGATTTTGTGGAAAAGCACAAGGCTGTACACTCCGTATTTATCACTCTTGCCGTTTTCCCGTGCTTTTCCTCAATGATTTGCCATTTGGAACAAAAAAATACATCCTATGACAGTTGTTTATTGTGGACAACCTGTGTCTCTGGTTCTTGAGTCTTTTTTGTCTCTTAATTCATTCATTTCTTTAGATTTTTATGAAAGAATTCCTCCATTGTAGTCTTGAGTTTTCTTCCCGGAACGAACACGTCACAATATTCCTCATTTAAATAATTAATATGCAGAATAAAGGGGCGGGGCCTGGTTGAGTTAGTTAGAAGTGTGTTGAAACTGGTGGTTATGGTAAGGGGCGGGACATTTCCCAAACACACTGGGAGCGCTTGACCAATCGCAACACACTGATCCAGCCGACCAATCAGAGCACAGTGTGCTTTTCAGAAGGAGGGGCTTCTGCTGCGTTCATGCCATATTGTGATTACGAGATGACAACAGGTGACGTTACTCGGAGCAGTTCATATCCTCAGACTGGGAATAATGCATTGCTTTAGTGACACTATCAATGCCCACATGAATCTGCAGAGGTCAGGTGGTACAGCGGTCATGTGGTACAAGTCGAAGCTCTCAGACAATTACGAGTTTACAAGATCTACGAGGATGTGAATGCTTTTCACAAGTTGGAATGTCCTAATTATGGTGATTACGACAGTGTGTGAACAGTCTCTTTCATAGAGACAGGAACTAAACAGAGTGTTACTGACAGACTGGGAAGAGAGGAGCTGCAGCAATGTGGAAAATAATGTGTTGTTTGGACATTTAAGCATCAAAAACTACTCTAGTAGAGCCAAAAACAACATCAAGACTTTGAAAAAGGGCATAATAGGTCCCCTTTAAGACAGTCAAGTAAACAGTGCGTTTTGATTTCATGTTGACTAAGCATCTCCAAAAGTCCGAAACGAAGTCTGCAGGCATATTTAAAAGATGTTTTTTTTTACTTTCTGTGATGTTTTTGGTCAAAAGCATGTGACGTTAAATCATGTTGTCAAATACTTCATCAGCACAAGAGCCACAGGATCACATGTGAACAAAGTGTCTCTGACAGCCTCATGTGAAGCACAAAACACTGCAACGTTCCCGCATGCTTTCTGACTTCCACTCGGCGCAGCTGGATTTGTTATTTTGTGAAACGCTAATGCCTCTGATGTGATTTGAAAGAAATGACGTACAGTGGCAAACTGTGAAACTGAGCGATGATGACAGGGAAAAACACAGATTATGACTAGGTTACTGGTGTGATATCCACATTCAAGAGAAATCTTAAATTTCAGTCAGCTATGTGGTCAAGGCCTGTGAATCTCACAAAATTTGGTAACACTTTACAATAAGGTCTCATTTAATAAGTTAATGCATTAGCTAGCATTAACAATGAACACTACATTTTAAAAGCATTTATTAATCTTTGTGGATGGATGGATGGATGGATTGATTTTTGGGAGAACTGTGTCTTGAATGGTGTTCTGAGCACGTGTTAACTGGTTCATCTTGTATTATTAATGAAATAATTTCTTACTGTACATTATAATCTCCTCATATGAGCTAATGTGCAGATATGTGCTCCGAGAAAATCTCAACACTTGTTCCCACATTTTTATATTGATTCAAAAATCTATATTTGTAAAGGATTAAAAAAAAAAAAAAAATTTCTAGCCAAAGAAAAGAAGATTCTAAATGTCTTGGTGAAAGATTATTAATAATGCATCAGGAAACCCACTAACACAGTCACAGCTTGTGTTGTTGGTTCCTATGACATGCGGTAGAACACACTCCTGCTGCGCTGCTTTTGTTTACTTTTATGATACTAACACTGATCAAATCTTTTATATTTAGATGTCATATTTCAGCTGTGAGCTGAGGGTCACCTTTCCTGGGAGACGTGTGTGTGTGTGTGTGTGTGCGTGTGTGTTTCTGCTTTTCTTCTCAGAGCAGAAGGCTAAACGCTCCTACTTCGCGAGACCCAGGGGAAGAACATTATCTATCTATCTATCTGTCTGTCTGTCTGTCTGTCTGTCTGTCTGTATATACTGCTCAAAAAAATTAAGGGAACACTTAAACAACAAAATGTAACTCCAAGTCAATCACACTTCTGTGAAATCAAACTGTCCACTTAGGAAGCAACACTGATTGACAATCAATTTCACATGCTGTTGTGCAAATGGAATAGACGACCGGTGGAAATTATAGGCAATTAGCAAGACACCCCCAATAAAGGAGTGGTTCTGCAGGTGGTGACCACAGACCACTTCTCAGTTCCTATGCTTTCTGGCTGATGTTTTGGTCACTTTTGAATGCTGGCGGTGCTTTCACTCTAGTGGTAGCATGAGACGGAGTCTACAACCCACACAAGTGGCTCAGGTAGTGCAGCTCATCCAGGATGGCACATCAATGCGAGCTGTGGCTAGAAGGTTTGCTGTGTCTGTCAGCGTAGTGTCCAGAGCATGGAGGCGCTACCAGGAGACAGGCCAGTACATCAGAAGACGTGGAGGAGGCCGTAGGAGGGCAACAACCCAGCAGCAGGACCGCTACCTCCGCCTTTGTGCAAGGAGGAGCAGGAGGAACACTGCCAGAGCCCTGCAAAATGACCTCCAGCAGGCCACAAATGTGCATGTGTCTGCTCAAACGGTCAGAAACAGACTCCATGAGGGTGGTATGAGGGCCGACGTCCACAGGTGGGGGTTGTGCTTACAGCCCAACACCGTGCAGGACGTTTGGCATTTGCCAGAGAACACCAAGATAGGCAAATTCGCCACTGGCGCCCTGTGGCGGTATATATATCTGTCTGTCTATCTATCTTTCTATCTGTCTGTCTGTCTATCTGTCTGTCTGTCTGTATTTACATTTATTCATTTAGCTGACGCTTTTATCCAAAGCGACTTACAATTGCTATATATGTCAGAGGTCGCACGCCTCTGGAGCAACTAGGGGTTAAGTGTCTTGCTCAGGGACACATTGGTGTCTCACAGTGGATTCGAACCCGGGTCTCTCACACCAAAGGCATGTGTCTTATCCATTGCGTATATATATATATATATATATATATCTGTCTGGCTATCTATCTATCTATCTATCTATCTATCTGTCTGTCTGTCTGTCTGTCTGTCTGTCTGTCTGTCTGTCTGTCTGTCTGTCTGTCTGTCTGTCTGTCTATCTATCTATCTATCTATCTATCTATCTATCTACCTATCTGTCTGTCTGTCTGTCTGTCTGTCTGTCTGTCTGTCTGTCTGTCTGTCTGTCTGTCTGTCTGTCTGTCTGTCTGTCTGTCTGTCTGTCTGTCTATCTATCTATCTATCTATCTACCTATCTATCTGCCCGTCTGTCTGTCTATGTATTTATCTATGTATCTATCTATCTATCTATCTGTCCGTCCGTCCGTCTATGATCTGTTAGCATCCCCCCCCCCCATCCGTAACCAATGGAAACAGCTGCAGGGCGGGATTTACGCTGAACTGGTTTGAAAATCACGCATTTTGAAGCTCACACCAGTAATTATCATCTCCATAGTTCCAGCTACATCTTTACACAGCTGATTATTCAGTTAATTCCCACATATCTGTGTGTGTGTTTCACAGGCACACAGAATGGAAAAGCATCAGTATTGCGTAATGCCACACTCAGTGTGTTCAGACACGTTCAGTGTGTTTCAGATGGATGGATGTGGATGATGGACTGTTTACCCTGTGTGAGTGTTGCTGTGTCAGTGCAAATATGAATATGTCAGGCAAATATGAAATATTTGTTGACAGATTTTGAATGTTGCTTTACAATGCATTTAAATGGGCTTCAAGGAAGGTTCCACATTCAAAACCAGTTAAACTGCGCGCTGCATCTGTGATATGCTGTCCGTCACTGTGCAAAATAACTAACATCTCTCAGCCTGTAAAAACTGGGGGGACAATAGTTTGCATTAATGCAATTAACTTTCAGCGGAAGTCTAGTGTTTGTGTTAAAACACTCATATAAATTTGTCTGTGTACAAATACATGTAAAATGTCTTAATTATCATTTTAGTGAAGGGTCCTCTTTGAACGTCTGGTTTTCAGTCCAGAAACTGTCCATTTCTCTCATGCAAAAGTCACTGAGTTTCCATGATCATGAGTTCAGGTCAATACATAATGCTATGTTGACATAAGAAATAATGTTTTGTTGTTATACTTTTGAAACAGTGTATTTTAACTACAGTTTGCTCAAAATGGGCTTTAGAGCAGGTGGCTGATAGTCCATATTCTCAAACAATATATTAATCATCTAATATACTCTAATATATCTAATATATCACTAATTATAATGTTTATCCACATGAAATGCCTTCCTCCATACACTTCCACTGTTTATCAATACTGTAAATTTATCTACTGCTTTTGTTTGATTTTACATACTGTAATATAAGTAGGCTACATACTTATTTACATTTACATTTATTCATTTAGCAGACGCTTTTATCCAAAGCGACTTACAAATGAGAAGAATAGAAGTAGTTAAACTAACAGTAGGACAACAATATGCAAGTGCTATGACCCTTCAAAGTTTAATCTAATGCAGTACGTGTTCATTTTTTTTTTTTTTTTTAGGTAAATTTTTTAAGGATCCATTAAAGAAAGTGGCTGATTTAAGTTTGCAATGGTTTTAAATCTTTCAGTTCTCAAGGGAGAGTGAAAATGTTTCTGCACCAAATTATAAACCTTCTCGAGTCAATATGCCAAACTTTAATAGGCTCGTGAACAGCAGGAGGAACCTTTTAAAATGCAAAGCAGCGTGCTCCAATTTACCTCCTCAATATTTTGCACATAATCAAGTGTATCAGCAATTAAATGCACACATTATCATGACCTTGGCATGGCGGATGATAAGACACTCAGTTCGGAAGGATATGGAGCGGCGGGTTTATTTGATCGGTGACCGAGGCCTGATTACGCGCGGGCGTCTCCATTACCCGGCTTGTCACAGGTTTTAAGGCGTCTAATCAGGCTGCATGTTTTATTCAGATTTCCCACTGATGTGTTGCTCTACACTTAATTTGAGCTGATGATGGCGATAATGACGCCCGGCTGAAATGATACGCGCTCGGCTGAAATGAAAACGGTTTCATGGCAACACTGACTCAAAATGGTTTATGGGAGTTGATCCTCGAGAAGATCCAAAGGTCATCCAAACACCGCATGTAAACTCGTCTATGTTAATTATGCATAATTTCTGATATCCCTATGATACATTCTATACATTTTACCCTAACATGTT
The DNA here is from genome assembly GCF_964197995.2 of Scardinius erythrophthalmus. Taxonomy (NCBI): domain Eukaryota; kingdom Metazoa; phylum Chordata; class Actinopteri; order Cypriniformes; family Leuciscidae; genus Scardinius; species Scardinius erythrophthalmus. Next base: position 28,417,919 of record NC_138243.1, read on the forward strand.
GCTGTGTGAATGACTTAAAGGGATAGTTCACCTAAAAATAAAGATGTTGTCATCATTTACTCACTTTTAAGCTGTTCCAAACCTGTATGAGTTTCCATGGTATACTGTGGAAGTCAATGGCTACAGTCATTTGTCTGGTTACCAACATTCTTTAACATATCTTTTGTGTTCAACAGAGGAAAGAAACTCATACAGGTTTGGAACAACTTGAAGGGTGAGTAAGTGATGACAGAATTTTTATTTTTAGGTGTAATCCTGTTTTTAAAGGAACATGGCGACTTTTTGTGACTTTAGCTTATTCACCGTATCCCCAGAGTTAGATAAGTCCACACATACCCTTCTCATCTCCGTGCCGTAACTCTGTCTGACGCACCCACCGCTAGCCTAGCTTAGCACAAAGACTGGAGGTAAATGGCTCCAGCTAGCATACTGCTCCCAATAAGTGACAAAATAATGCCAACATTTTACTATTTACATGTTGTGATTTGTACAGTCACAGCATGTACAAATAACAAGGTCACATGAGACACGGCCATCTTCTAACCGTATACATACTGGGAACTATATTCTCAGAAGGCGAAGAGCTGCTACTTGGGCGGAGTGATTTGCTCACAGAGAAGCCCCGTGGTGAGGAGCAGAGTTCACTCAGAGTTGGAGTAAATCACTCCGCCCAAGTAGCAGTGCTTCGCCTTCTGAGAATATAGTTCCCAGTATGTATACGGTTAGAAGATGGCTGTGGCTCATTCACTGTTCACTGCTTTTTAGTATTGAATGAAATAATTGTATGTATATATATTATATACATATGTATACAATGAAAAAAGGCTGCTTAAAATACTTCCTACATAGGCAGTTCAAGGCGTGCTCATTTGTGCTCTCTGACGTCCTCAATGTCACACAGGAAAAATGAAAGGATCCGTGGAGTTTTACTACTGCAGGTCCGTCATAAATCAAGCTCATCAGAGTCCTGGAATCAACATTAGCGATCACCCTTCATTTCACTAAGAGAGTGACTCATCAAGTATCCTCAGGGTTTAGTGAGGCTAAACCGTTGGAAACCTCTTAAATCAAATGGCAACAATACTTACAGTAAAGTATGATGGCATTTACCATGGTAATACCATGCTTTTCTTTTTAGTATCTTGGGGTGCGTTTCCTAAATCTAACTAAATTGAGTTGATCAAACTTAAATAAATTGTATAGATGACACTATTTCTACATTTTATGTTAGACTCATTAAATATAAATATAGATGCGTTTAAGCGAAGTAAACAAAATTTAAATGTGTCATGAAGGGGCTGAATCATTTTTTTGAGTGTATGTTGGTGTTCATTCAGTACCATGAAACCCACATTGCAGTTCTTTTTGGGGTCATGGTACTATAATAATAATCAAAAACACGTGCCTGATGAAGACCTGAGGGTCGAAACGTTGCCTTGCTTAATAAAATCCATTTGGAAGCAGTTAACGTCAGTGTGCGGACTTCACACTTCTTTATTTTTACTATAATAATAATAACATGTTTTTGGACATTGACTGTGGTAATTTCATGGTAAGTGTCTTGTAAATACAGAACCATTATATACTGTGCGAATATTGTATTCATATTTACATCTCTTCACTTTACCATGAGAGTATCACACTGTTTTTATGAGAACAAATTAATCTAGATCATTATACATTATTCATAATATCCAAATGATTTCTCGTATGAGTGAAATGAGTGTCATTATATCAGATGTGATTATGAGTTCTGTGTGTGTGATTCAGGTGGATGTCTGCTGATTTCTTTGAAGCGTCTGTGAGAATGACTTCCATACGTCAGCTGAAAGACCACCCAGAGTCCATTAGGTGGTAATAGGGTCACTTGTCTTCTGCGCAATCCTTTCTTTCTCACACTGAATAAAGGATGATTTTTCTGGGCTGGTTATAGAGAGCAGAGTAACACGCTGCCTGTCAGACAGAATCAACACACACATCTACTGCTGATAAAAAGCTTCTATTTGTAATAATACAGTTTATAGTAACAACAACTTCATCTAGATCCGTTTGTGCATACCAGAGTTTATTCATGTTCTCTAGTTAGTTCATAGTCCAAAAATCCCAAAGGATTTACTAATGGAGTGTGTATCATAATTTGGCACTGGTCCTGTTCATCCAACAGGATCTTATTTGACTCTTGGCAGATTCGCAGGGGATGTTAATTGTATCCCATTAGTATTGGTTACAAATTATGAAGGAATTTCATTAGCGATCTTGTACAGATTTTGACTTTATGATTACGAAACTAAACCTTTAAATGCGTTCCAGTAAGGGAACATTTTAATATTAACCTCCTAAGATGCATTTATTCTTTGTGGAGAAGAGCTGTGCAAGGTCAGTGAAAAAATAAATAAATAATCAAATGCTGATTAGAAATATATTTTGTGCAATTGTTTTAGAGCAATTAAAAATGGACCCAGTAATTATATGTGATAGTGATTTTATGCTTTGTAGAGATACATGCTTACATTTGTTCTCAGAGGAGGTTTTTCTGGAGCTCATTAGGATCTTTTAGTAATAGCTCCAGATTTTGAGGGAATTTCTTGTACAGATTTTGACCGTGAATAAAAAACTAACCTGATGTCGTACAGTGTCTTTAATTATGTTCTGTTCCAGTGAGCTGCCTGTGTAGGGAACATTTTAAGATGCACTTTGGACATGAAGAGCATTGCTAAATCTAAGCAAAACACAGTAATTATTCCGCAAATATGAACCTCCTATGATGCATTTATCCTTTGTGGAGAAGACAATCCCAGAACGCATTGTGATAAGGTCAGAGAAAAATAAATATTTTTGTGCAATACTGAATAGTATAAATAAAAAAAGATGTGTAATTAAAAATGTATCCAATCTAATTTTGTGATGTATTTTTATGCTTATTAGAGTAAACATCGATCAAACTCTCTAAGACATTTTTTTTTGAAAATAACAATAATAATAATGATACAATATTAAAATAAAATAATAAAAATATGCAACAGTTAAACAAAGACACCACAATCAAAGGTGTAACAATGATACAATAATAAACACAAGCCCTACATATTTACACATGTAAATACCTGGAAAAACACCTGGAGCACATGTATGAGCATCAACGACCACGAGATTGTGATATAGAGAGGTGTGTGTAAAAGAAAAGGTTACAATACCAATGTAAATCCCACTACTCTCCAGGAAAAGTACATTTACGCCAGAGAAATAAGATAATAAGGGTTGCCAGACATAAGAGAATTTATGGGAACCTCTAATTGAATATTTAATCTTTTCCAAGTGTAGGCATAACATCAAACCCTAAAGCCAATGCGATGCTTTAGGTGGGTTTGTAGATTTCCAATGTAATAACACCCGTCTGCGAGCCAATAAGGATGCAAAAGCAATAATGTTTAGTTGTCTTTGAGTCAGATTCGATTCATCACCTGGAGCACCAAATATAGCAAATTCAGCACATGGCTTCAGTTGTACATACTTTAGAGAGTGTATCAAATATGGTTGACCAGTAAACAGTAAGTGTGGGGCAATTCCAAAACAGTCAGATCCGCTTCTCCAGTGTAACATCTCATACAGGTCTTATCAAAAGTAGGATTACGGTGCAAAACCTTAAACTGTACTAAGACTCAATCGGGCACAAGAGGTACTACCATTCACTCTATGGAGGGCATTGCTCCAGAATTCCTCTGAAAATCCTGTTCCAAATTCTTTCTCCCATCCACTTTTAACTTTGTCTGTTCCTAGACAAGACATGAAAATTGTATATATTCTTGAAATAAAACCTTGTAGATGGAGGGGAGCTTCAAAAAGAGAGTCTGCAGGAGGACTTAGATGGAATATGTGGAAATGATGGGCTTCGGGCATTCACAAAATGTCATATCTGTAAATAACGAAAAAGGTCAGCTTGATTAAGATTGAATTTGGAACACAAATCATTAAAACTAGCAAAAAGACCATCAATATAAAGATTACCAAATTGAGCAATGCCCTTATCTTGCCATTGTTTGAATGCGGAGTTTGGTTAGGCAGGGAGGAATGCATGATTAGTACATATTGGGCTCTGAAGCAGTGCTTGTCTTAACTGCAAATGCTGGTCCATATTTTAAGAGTAGAATGAACAACCAGATTTGATGTATATTGTGCTATTTTAATAGGTAGAATAGATGTTACTAGGGCTTGCTGTGCAGGATTTAGATTCTGTTTCTCACAAATCAGTGGTATCTGATGAGTGCATCCAGTAGACTATCTTTTGAACTTGAGCAGCCCAATAATAATATAAGAAATTAGGGAGAGCTAAACCCCCATTTTTCTGGAGAAACTCTTTCCGAATCCTAGGGGTTTTATAAAACTGGAAATAATTTGTCTAATCTGTTGAAAAAAAGCTTTGGATAAGAAGATGGGAAGGCATTGAAATAAATATAAGAATCTTTCTGGTAGAACTGTAATTTTAACACGGTTCACCCTACCAGCCAGGGTTAGATGACTCTGTAAGACCTTTATTATTCTGTGTGTTTCATATTCTGTTAATGGCATGTGAGTGTATCTTTTGTCTAATCTTATTTCTCTATAACAGTGGACTGAAGTGCTCAATGACTCAGACAATCGCTCAGCCTGACGTGTGCAAGAACCCAGAAACCCGAGAGCTCGTCCCTGTAAGAGCTGCGGATCTCCTCCGTGAGTTACGCTGCACTTCACATTGTTAAATGAAAGGAAACTGTATGTTTAGTTGATGATGCTCTTGTTTAGTGACTCGTCCCTCCCTCGTAATTAAACCTGTCATGACAGATGAGCAAGATTAATGGCGTGTGCTTTTCACACTAATTCACTATCACTCGCAGCACAGCATCAGGGCATAATGGTCAAAGTCTTGTGAAGAACATACTCGGGTCATATTTCACTCCAAAAGTAAGAAAATAATGTGTTTAAAGGGTGAATGTGATTTCACCAAGTACCACATGTTCCTGGATCAACATCTTTGTTGATCCTGGAACAACTTTCCAATCAACCAATCAGATTTGAGGAACAAGTTTACAGTTTATGTCAAGTTTAGGCTTAAAACCAGGGTGAGGTGCTTCAACATCAGTGTTATTCACCTATCATTTCCCTCTGATTTTAGGGAAAAGTTTGGGTAGGGTTAGGTTTAAGGGTAGGGATAGGGTTAGGACTAAATTTTGGGGCAGGAATGTTATTCCAGGATCAACAAAATATGTTGATCCAGGAACATGTCTTACTTGGCAAAATCACGGTGACCGTGTTTAAAGGCAGGCAGGGTGATTTGTTCCAGATTTTATTGATTTTTTGTTATGCTGGTTGAGAGTCTATTCACATAATATTATAATTGCATTTCAATGGCAACACTATCAACGGTGAAATGAATCTGCAGCAGTCAGGTGATTCAGGTCAGCGCTCTTTAAGTTGTTTATTTTCATTATTATAGTAATGTTATGTGCTTTGAGACCTGAGGTAGTTTAACGCTTTAGTTTGCTCCCTGCTTTTCGCGTTCATGTGTTTTGAGGAGGTGTGGCTTTGGAGATGCTCTGAGGGAAGGGTGGGATCTTATGCTTTCAAAGCTAGCTCGCTATTGCTAGCCTCTCCGAAAATCATGCATTTTCACTTCATCTTGAAATATGAACATGTTTTAATGAGCTTCACCCCTGTAGAGTGTTTAGATGTTTACCGAAGCAATAAAACGGATGTTAAATTAGAACTTCTAAAGTGAGTTTTTCCCCTGAAGGCTCGAATGAATCAATTGGAATTATTTAAAGTTAATTTAGATATGTCATTTATACATATACTCCATGAATTAATGAAGAGAACAAAAGTAAGATTATTCTCAAAATGATCAAACTTTTCACACCATCAGCCTAAACATTTGTCTGAAGCGTGTGTGTTACCCATAGTGCACTGCAGCCTCTCATTACACCTGAAACAGAGCAGGAAAAGTGTGAGGAGCGTCTGCTGTGAATTCTGATGTGTGCATTGATCGTGGTGTGCGAGGAAGCCCATCTCTCTCAGCGGTGGCCGTAATCTATTGCACGTTCTCATTTTTTGCATGAGTGCTTTCTTCTGCGGCGGTTCTGCAGGACTTTCAGACCAGGACCTCGCTCTAAATATTCTGATAAAACACGCTCAGATTCATCATGTGAGTTATTGATGGCCTATTTCATATCATGCCATTTACAGGTTGGGTGACAGAGTCAAGCCCCTCGTCTGAGATGTAAATGACATTTCAGTATTGTTTTACATTAAGCACTGTATGTTGCTCTGAAATGGAGGAGCAGTTATTCACCTGCGTGAATCACCCGTGCTAGAACGTAAAGATGAAGGTCAAACTCTCATTTAGATGTGTAAAACCTGCAGTGTTATATTCACTGAATGGTAAAATACATCATATGCCAGTATTAGATTGGTGTTTGACTCGAGCATTAGTGCGATCCAATCCGTGAATGATTATACAGACCACACAGAAGAAAATTTGGTTATAAATTTCTGTCCATCCAAAAGTGTTTTTAATGTTTTTGGCGCAGAACTTTATGGTTTCTGTTGGGGTTTTCTGGATCGTTGCTACGGCGTTGCTGTGCAGTTTCTAAAGTGTTCTAGGTTGTTATTGCATTAGTTTGCTGTTACTAGGGTGTTCTAAGTGGTTGCTGGAGGGAATTGTTTTGTGTTTATTAAGGGCTCAGCACATTGCTATGCAGTTGCTATGGTTTTGTGGTTCATTGCAGGGAGTTGCTGTGTGGTTGCTATAGTGTTCTAAATGTTTAGTGCCATGTTATATGGTTGCTGAGGTGTTCTGTGTGGTTGCTAGTGTGTTGCTATGCAGTTGCTAAGGAGTTATAGGTTGTTATTGCATTCATTTGCTGTTACTATGGTGTTCTAGGTGGTTTCTAGGGCATTGTTTTGTGTTTATTAAGGGCTCAGCACATTGCTATGCAGTTGCTATGGTTTTGTGGTTCATTGCCAGGGAGTTGCCTGGTGGTTGCTAAAGTGTTCTAAATGTTTGGTGCAATGTTATATGGTTGCTGAGGTGTTCTGTGTGGTTGCTAGGGTGTTGCTATGCAGTTGCTAAGGAATTCTAGGTTGTTATTGCATTAATTTGCTGTTACTGTGGTGTTCTAGGTGGTTTCTAGGGCATTGTTCTGTGTTTATTAAGGGCTCAGCACATTGCTATGCAGTTGCTATGGTTTTGTGGATCATTGCCAGGGAGTTGCTATGTGGTTGCTATAGTGTTCTAAACGTTCGGTGTAATGTTATATGGTTACTGAGGTGTATGGTGTGATTACTAGGGTATTGCTATGCAGTTGTTAATGTGTTCTAGGTTGTTATCACATTGCTTTGCTGTTGCTAAGGTGTTCTGGGTGGTTGCTAGAGTGTTACTAGGTTTCTTTTTCAGAATGGTTGCAGGTTTATGTAAAAAGTCTACACTGAAGTCTGTCAGTATGTGGGGTTTTTAATGACCAATTTTTGCTATCATCCATCAGATAAAAACTCTAAAAGAAGTACTGGATCAGAATGTGCAAGATCCATTTTGAGGGGTCGGTGTGAAATCAAAACAAATTGGATTGAAATCACAACTGCCTCATTGGTTAATGAATGACCACATCAGAGCGTGTTGCAGGTGCATTTACTTCCATTGAAATCAAAACATGATTACGCTTATGATATCTGCTGCTGTTAAGTCTGTTTATTCATTCATATTCTTCTTTTAAAGTCATCATAAGTTGCAGTGTTTACAATAATTAAATCTGAATGCTTTCAGTGAGGTGTCAAATCCACTGATAAAACATTGATTAGAGCATTTGAAGTCCGTCCATCCTCTGCGGTGCTCGTACTGAAGGTTCGCTCGGTAATTACCACCAGTCTATATCTGATTAGCAATCCTGTGGGACTGAACGCTACACGGGAAAACATCTCCACGCACAGGCCAATTACAAATGACACTACACACTCCTCTTGTCAGTTTGTATCCATCATAATCATCATGTGCAGTTCGCTGAGAATATTAATGTGACATTTATTGATACAAAGGAGACCCGTGGTGTGCCGAGGTCCTCTGGTTGTGCGTCGTGCCCCGTCGTGTCAACCCGCCGCGGGAAACACGCTGTATATTCTGACGGGGTCGCGTTCGGGGCACTGCAACAAAACTCAGACTGAATGCTCATAGTGTGCTCGTTCCTACGGATGCTATTCACGGAATCACCTCATGAGCTTTCTTATGTTACAGTCTCAGTCGTGGAATAAATGTGAAGCAGCGTTTGGTATCGATAAACAATATGAAATAAGAGTGAAATACAATATTAGCAAAGTAAACAAAGGCCTACATGATATTTTATGGCATCTGAAAGATTCCCTCTGTGAAGTGCACAAATACATTTTATTCTCAAGTTGCACTATAATGAATTGATTTCCAGAAAATGTGTTTCAATATCACCTCCGCACCCAGACGCGGTGAAAGCAGTGTGCAGCTGTGGGCCGTAACATCTGTAAGTACATGAGATATTAATTGAGCCGCGTTCCCAAAGCCCTGAGAGATCTGATACCGTAAAGACATAGATCATAGGGTTTTGTGAGCAGCAGATACGGATCTGAGGAGCCTACATAAATAAGAGCGATCTGTTAGATGTGAAGCCTGCTGCTCATGTTTTATTGATAGTCGCCTACCTTACCTTCAGCCCGGCGATAAGTCTTTCCAGCCGCGCGTAGCTCGATAATCCCACAGCACTTGAGCAAAACTCACAGCCACACTGCCTGCTTTAGAGTGTCAAGTGAATTATGACCCTGTCTCCCTGTGTTTGTGAAGTAAATACTGGGAAAATTTAAGTAATATTGTTGATGCTGTTTCATAAATGGATAAGCTGTTTTTCACTGGTCGGTTACACAATGTTGTTTATAGTTGCATAACAGGTAAAACTATATTTTATGCCTATACATGATGCAAAAGGTGGTTGCCAGGGCATTGCTATGAGGTTGCTAAGGTATTCTGTTTGATTGATTGCCAGAGCGTTACTATGAGGTTGCTAGGATGATCTGTGTGGTTGCTAGGGAGTAGCCATGAGGTTGCTATGCTGTTAGGATTTGTGTTAGGCTGGTCAAGTGTTAACGGTGGTTGCCAGGGCATTACTATGAGGTTGCTAGGATGATCTGTGTGGTTGCTAGGGAGTAGCCATGAGGTTGCTAGGCTGTTAGGATTTGTGTTAGGCTGGTCAAGTGTTAACGGTGGTTGCCAGGGCATTACTATGAGGCTGCTAGGATGATCTGTGTGGTTGCTAGGGAGTAGCCATGAGGTTGCTAGGCTGTTAGGATTTGTGTTAGGCTGGTCAAGTGTTAACGGTGGTTGCCAGGGCATTACTATGAGGCTGCTAGGATGTTCTGCATGGTTGCCAGGGCATTGCTATGAGATTTCTAGGGTGTTCTGGGTGGTTGCCAGGGCGTTAAGTTGTTATGTTGATCTGCATATATGCCAGGGCAATGCTATGAGGTTGCTAAGGTGTTCTGCATGGTTGCCAGGGCATTTCTATGAGATTGCTGGGGTGTTCTGGGTGGTTGCAAGGCTGTTAGGATAAGTGTGAATGGTGATTGCCCGGGCATTACTATGAGGTTGCTAGGATGTTCTGTGTAGTTGCCAGGGCATTGCTATGAGGTTGCTAGGGTGTTTTTCTGTGTGGTTGCAAATACATTGCTGTGAGGTTGCTATGGTGTTCTGTGAGCTTGCCATGGGTGTTGCTATGAGGTTGCTAGGGTGATCTGCATTGTTGCCAGCACGTTGCTATCAGGTTGCTGGAGTGTTCTGTCTGTCTGTTGTTGTTGTTTTTTTGTTTGTTTTTTTATAATAGGCCTATGCCAGTCAAACATTATTTTAAATCTGATATGTTAAGAGCTTATTGTAGATGGTGATAAATGTTTAATTTCTCTCCCAAAAACTTTTAGGAGCATTTGACTTCATAGGTGTGATTTATAGTGTGTAACCTGACAAATTCTGTGGACTAACTTAATAGCGTAACTCAAAATGCAGTATTCATACACAGAGAGACATTTTTGTCAACAGAAATGTAAAGTCATCAGTCTGCACAAAATGTAAAACATAAAACTGGTTTTGTGCTAGTAAATCATACAAGTTCCTTCCATTTTGTACAAAACAAAGGTGTTATTATGTGCATGAGTATATAAACTTGTGTGAATAATGTACTGACTTTACATTTCTGTTGAATCCAATTGGCTTTTTGTACTTCTCTGTATGAAATTATTAAATATAACAAATATAAGAAGACCATTTCTGTCAATATCTTTTTTGTGGATGAAGAGGAATGAGTTGCAATTTTTCGTTTTTGAAATTAATACTTTAAAAATTGCAATAATATTACATGTGGACTGACTAAGCATGCAATATTCCTACATTTGAGACCCAACACAAACATTTCTTTGACATTTAAAAAAATGAGACATTAATTGTGATTCTGAATCAGAATATCACACAATTTCATCTTTCTACCAAACCCATTACAGCAGGAGAAACCGTCTTTGATTATAGTCTGAGAACAGATAAGACAGTGAAAAGCCATTTGAATTCAGCATGTTCATATTTTCATCAATTACAGTATTTCAGCTCCTGTTAAGCTGTTTAGCCCGTCTGAAGAGCTATGCTGCGATAATGAAGAAATGTTTCTCTATGGATGAGGGGGAGGTATCCAAATCACATCAACTGGTCACTGGGGTACCTCAGGGATCAGTCCTTGGACCCCTCCTCTTCTCCATATACACTACATCACTGGGACCCATTATACATGCACTCTCCTAGCATTGCTATGCTGATGACACATTTTCATTTCAACCAGATCCCACGGTAACTGCACCGTCTGTCTCAAATCTCAGCCTGGATGAAAGAACATCACCTAGCAAAGAGCTTCTTATCTTCCCAGCCTCTCCATCAGTACAGCACATTTACCATCCAGCTAGGTTTATCAACAATAATCCCACAGAGTTCGGCCAGGAATCTTGAGGTAATCCTTAATGATCAGCTGACCTTTAAAGAGCATATTGCAAGAACAGCACGATCATGCAGGTTTGCACTGAACAACATTAGGAAGATCAGGCCTAAGGAAGAAACACAGCTTCTCGCTAATGCCTTTGTCATTTCTTGGTTGGACTATTGCAATGCTCTTCTGTCTGGTCTTCCAACATGTGTAATCAAACCTTTGCAAATGATTCAAAATGCTGCAGCACGTCTTGTCTTCAATGAGCCCAAGAGAGACCACGTCACGTCACATTATCTCTCTGCACTGGCTTTTGGTTGCGGCTCTCATTAAGTTCAAGTCATCCATGCTTGCGTATGTAACGGAGGTCAGCTAGTAAGAGCTGTCTAAGTAAACCTTATTATGCTGTGGTCTTTAGCGTCCTTGTTAACATGCCCACCTCCCATGCCAGAGACGTCAGTTCGAATCTCACTCAGAGCGGGTCGAATAGGACTGGTTACATTTGGTGCCGTGACCCGGATTGGAGTAAGGTTTTGGGGGTTGAGTGTAATAGAGGCTGTTCGAGTAAACCTCACTCCCCTGGCCTCAAGAGGCGCATTAGTGACTGACGGTAGAGACCTTGTGGTGTGCGTCCTTGTGAGCATGCCCGCCTCCGATGCCAGAGACGCCGGTCAAATCCCGCTCATTTGGTGCCGTGACCCAGATGGGAGTGAGGGGGTTGAGCGTAAAAAGGCCAGCTATTAAGAGCTGCGCATGTAAACCTCACTCACCTGGCATTATGAGGTGCATTAGCGACTGACGGTAGAGACTGCTAGCGTGTTTGCACCTTGTTAGCGTACCCTCCTCCCATGCCTGAAACGCCGGTTCGAATCCTGCTCGGAGCGGGTCGAGTAGGACGGGTTACACATACAGAAATGGCCCTGCGCCCTCCTACCTCTACCGGGTCTACATTCCCTCCAGAAGCCTGCGGTCGGTAAGTGAGCGGCACCTAGTGGTTCCTTCGCAGAGAGGCACAAAATCACTCTCAAGGAGTTTTCGTTCACTGTTCCTTGCTGGTGGAATAATATTCCCAACCCTTTCCAGACAGCCAAATCCCTCACAATTTTCTCTTTAACACTTGACTGTATCCTGCTAAAAAAAAGAGACTTCTATTCTTTCACTATTCCTTTGTATATATGCTCTCATTATTCCAGAATCCCTCCCTGTTACCTTACACTATCTTGAACGATGACTGAAACTTTGTATTACTGGCACTTCTTAAGATGAATCGCCTGTTGTATTCCTCAACTGTAAGTCACTTTGGATAAAAACGCCTGTCTGCCATCTTCGCATCTTGACTGCAGCAGCTATTGTCCTTGTTTTGTCCTCTGCTGTTGAAACTTATTGTCTGTGAGCTACATTAAACTTCATTTGCTGGCTGTTTTCCAAAACTTGGATTTAGACTTAGATTTCCTTTATTAATCCCAGAGGGGAAATTAAGGTGTTACAGCAGCAACAGAAAATCGAGACATCACGCTTGACAAAAATAGACAATACAATCAATCAATCAATCAATAATCTCAATCTGAGATTACTTACCTACTTAACATAAATTCAAAAGCATCCTCACATCGATTAAAACACCCTAGTTTTATACGAAGAGTGCTCATTAGTTTTATCACTTTACCTCAACCACCTTCAGCGTGTGGATTGTCAAAACTGATTGCAGCAGATTGTCTTTGTTAATAATGTTTTTTTTATTTATTGTTTTGACATAGAAGCGCCCACGATTGCAAACAATTGATAAATGAAATTGAGGAAAAGTGACTGTCAGATACAGAAATACCAGTTTTAAGGCTAAAACTAAAAAATGATATTTACTTCATAAAATAAATAATGCTCGATTTTTACTTTTTTTGTAGTGCATGCCTCCATCGTGTTAAGGAGTTGTAAGTGGTTGCCAGGTTATTGCTTTGCGGTTGCTAAGGTGTTTTGAGTGTTTTATCACCCTGCTATGCAGTTTCTGTTCTGTGATACAATAATCCAGGAAGGAACTTTGCAACATTTAAAAATTTTAAACCAAGTTCGAGATACTTTAACAATAAATGAAACATTCAAAATAATCTGCTAAAGCATCTTTATGTCACTTATATTATCTATTCTACAATATCTTCCATCTGTTTTCCATATTCATATCTGCCGTCCGCTGCGTTTAAGGGCATCGGTATCTCAGTGTAATTATTCACCCTCTGCTCTGTAATGCATCACTGCTGTTGTTTACAGCTCAAGGTCACGGCTCTACATCGAGACAAAGAAACTGTTGATGGATTAGTATTTTGCCGGCTTCTGGACTACATGAGACAGATGCCGCATTTCCAAGATGAAGAAACGGCCAGTTTTGCTGTCAGAATCTGTTTAATGTCACATGAGCAATGTCTCTGGATGGAGCGTTTCTGCATGACCTTACAGCATTAAAGCACATTTAAACGCATCGCCATGGTGGGTCTCTTCACACTTAATCTTGTGTCATAAAAGAGGCCATTCGTATTTACCACACTCAGAGAGTAAATGTTGGCAGCGGAATAAATGTCAAGGTTTATGACATGATTCCCTTCTCTTTTATCAAAGCTTTTACACCATGCCATTCACGAACAAAAAGATTGCCGTCAAATATCATGCGGTGTAATGCAGACATCAAGTCATACAACTTAAAACCTATTGAAGTGTAAAATGACATTTGTGCTCCAGACGTGAATGATCGTTCAAATCATGTGTTTTGTTGAGGAGAGATACACTACCATTTGGGGTATATTGTAAAATATTATTACAGTTTTCTATTTGAATACATTTAAAAATGTAATTTGTTTCCTGTGATGCAAAGCTGAATTTTTCAGTGTCACATGATCCTTCAGAAATCATTGAAATATGATGATTTGCTGCTCAAGAAACATTTCTGATTATTGTCAATGTTGAAAACAGTTTTTGTGAAAAATGTTTAAACAGTGTAAACTTTTTTTTTTGGAAATTCATCTTTGCCGTCGCAGAAATAAAATATATTTTAAAATGTATTCAATTAGAAAACAGTTATTTTAAATTGTAATAATATTTCACAGTTTTACTGTTTTTACTGTATTTTTGATCCAATAAATGATGCCATGGTAAGCAGAAGAGACTTCTTTCAAAAACATAATAAAATCTTACCAACCCCAAACTTTTAACCAGGTAGTCTATATATTTGCTACTGGTCAAAACCATTCTATATATATATATATATATATATATATATAATACTTTATATTATAATAATATATTACTAATACTAGAATAACAGTGACTTTATTTGACTTTATAATAACAGTGTGCTGTTTAAGTGATCAGACATACAGTCTTCAGAAATAGCATATTTACCACTTTTTTTTAATGTGACTTCTCTCTCCTGGTGTTCTGATGACTGTCAGGGTCTCATTTGGAATAATAACTCAAGTGAAGCCGCATGTTTAGCGCCCGCGGCTGGGTTTGTTTTACCATTCGCCACTGTCGCCTGTTCAAGGCCGAGCCAATTAAAAAGTGCTCTGCAAAGTCACTTGTGCGACAACAGATTGAGCTTTAAAAAGTCTACAAACACATCCATCGCATATGAAGAGGAACACATTTACACATTGTAATTGAGCACTGACAGATTTTCTGTACTTTTAATTAAGTAGAAGTTTCCAGCAAAACATGGTCATGGTATAAATGTAAATAATTTGTTCTTTTATTGGAACAGATTCCATGTTTGAAATAAAATGGGAGCCAAATATATTTAATAAGTGTAGACAGTTCTTAATTATTCATATTTTTCTTGCAGAAAAGCTCCTGAATCAAAATGTTTTAATAATTTATGCTTTCCCAGATTCAATTGATTTATTTTACGCCAATTGGCAAGTGCTCAGGGGCCGCTGAGGGTCACCTGACACATGTGAAGGTTAAGCATCTTGCTCAAGGCCACAGAAGATCAGCAGGGTTGATATAACCAGCAGTCCTGGGGTTAATTCAACACCCCTGGTGCCGTCAGACACATATTTGAACCGGTGACCTTGCAAGTGTTCGTGGACTAGTGCGGTTTCATTCAGTGCACAGCCATTGCGATGCATGAGTGTCTTCTGTAATGACCTCAAACTTCTTTTTGTCCGTGAATTGTAGGCATACCATCCACAGCCGTGCAATATTTCCTTTTATTATGTGTCATGCTCCTCTAACATCACCACACAGAACTGCAGAAATAATGACTTCTCATCTCGTCTCCTATTGGTCGGATAAAAAGGACGTTCTGGCTCAATTGGTTGAGCCATTATTATTATATTCAGCCCAGTCTATAGTTGTGCACTTCAACTTTAAGGCAAGTTAGTCCAGTTGGTGGCCATCTTATTTATTATATAAATTAATTCTTTAAATAGACATCTGCTGGGATTGGGGAAAGAGCAAAAACGTTTAAATCTCATCATAAAACTCTTTGTTTACATTTCACTAACATATTTCAAATCAGTCAAGCTGGTCCGTGGTTAATATGCATGCACGTTCTAGTTATTTCTAACTAAAACTATTAAAAATAATTTTTGTTTATTGAAATTACTTAATTTTAAAGGTTAACTTAAAAAAAACGTTAAAAATGAAATGAAATATGTTTGAGTTGAACTGTTAAAATTACTAAAACATAAATTAAAGCTAAATATAAAAAATATATAAATTAAAACAAAAAAAAATGACAAAAGTACGGAAGCGTATTGCATTCACTTGAGGAAAAAAATCTACTCTGTTTTTCTGAATTAACGAGTTAATTATCTCAGAATTATGAGATAATTTTTCATTTAAAAAAAATTTGCTCTGTTTTTCTGAATTAATGACTTAATTATCTCATAATTCAGATAATTAACTCATTAATTCAGAAAAACAGAGTAGATTTTTTTCCTCAAGTGAATGCAATACGCTTCCATACAAAAGCACTAAAAAAATGACCTAAAATTAGAAATGAAAACTGAAAATATAAAAATAACTAATTCAAAATATTAAAAAATACTATAATAGTATAGGAATAATACTAAAATAACACTGACATGTTTTATTAGATGTAAGAATACATAAGAACTGTTCTTTACATGTAAGAACTGATAAGAATGTAAAAATGTGTACCTTGAAATGCAATGTGGATCAAATTTGGATAAAAGTGTCTGCCAAATATATAAATGTAAATGTTTTAGAGTAAACAAACTATTAAAATGATGATTGGCTCTTAAAGGGATTTCTGATGAATGTTACATTTTCCTGCTTTCTTTGCTGTTAATTAATGCACTATATTTCTTAATTGCAAACAGCCTTCAGTTGATCAATTGGCTCATTTTTAATAATAAATGTAATCATTTAATAAATAGGTTATCTTTAGGTTAATATTGTTTCTGCCAATTTATATCCACGTGGATGTTGTGTGTGTCACAGTGACTTTACCTTGAATAAGGGTAACTTTGCTAGATTACCATAGTAAAATCACTGTACCATGCATCCTCTCGGAGCGTGTTGCTTTATTTGATTCATAATGTATGACAGCTCTTTAATCTGCCGGTCAGGCGCACACACAGTGTTGTTTTTGACGGCTCAGATGGTGTGATGTGGTCCCACCAGTGAAGGGTTCATTTTCTGGTGTGTGTGTGTGTGTGTGTGTAAACAGCAGTGTGATTATACAGAGTTGACCGGCCGCTGCGCTCCTCATTGAGTTCTCATTAAAGGCCTCCAGTCGGGCTACGTGAGGAATGCTAATGCTGTAATTACTCCTCCGTTAAGCAGACAAACTTATCAAGAGCCACTTTGCCCGAGCTTAAGAGTTCTGAGAGTTCGGCTATGAATATAACAGTCTTAATGCTAATTATTTAACATGTACGTTTTGAATTAGGCCGTGAAAGTCAATTTAACTTATCTCTGAAAGAGCCACGCGAGGAGGAGGCTTTGAATCCTGCCAGCGGAGGGACTGGGATATTAAAGTGGCTTTGACCACTAGAAGAGAACCAAACGCTTTGAACATAAAGGATAGAAAATGAAAGATTTTTTTGTGGTCTATTGAGTCTTTGACAAGTTCCAATGAATGCAAATTTGACGAAGAGACAAGATGAAAATTCGCTTTGTTATTTACTCTTTAACTTCATATCGTTCCAATATTGTATGCAGTTTAATTTTATTTATAATTTTTTTATTTTATTTATCATGTGTTCATCATTTTACGTATCTTTTTTATTATTTATTATTTTTGTGGCATTTTCATTATTTTTATCTATTTATTCATTTATTTCATAATTTTTCTGTATTATTTGTTTATATATATATATATATATATACACACACACACTATTATATTATAATATTATATACTATAATATACTATTATAGCATTTCTTTATTTATTTAGTTGCATTCTCATTATTTGTATTTTAATCATTTACTTATTATTTTTATATTTTTCATCATTTTCTGTATAATGTATTTATTTATTTATTTATAGTATTATTTTATTTATTTTGTGGCATTTTCATTATGTTTATTTATTTATTTATTATTTTTTAATCATTTACTTATTATTTTTATTTAGTGATATTGATTCATTTATTTATTTAATCATTTTCCGTATCATTCATTCATTCATTCATTCATTTATTGTATGTTTTATTTATTTTTGTATTATATGTTATATATATATTCTTATGTACTGATATTTATTTATTTAATCATTTCCGTATCATTTATTTGTATTTTTTATTTATTTTTTGTGGCATTTTCATTATTTATTTATTTATTTATTATTATTTTAATCTTTTACTTCTATGTAGTGCTAATTATTTATTTCATCATTTTCTGTATCATTCATTTATTTATTTATTTATTTATAGTATTTTTATTTATTGTGTGGCATTTTCATTATTTGTTTTTTTATTTTTTTATCACTTGCTTATTATTTTTATGAAGAGATATTTGTTTACTTATTTCAGCTTCATGCTGCTTTTTTCCAGCAACAGCTCAAATGTGGTCATTATAAACTTTTCTTCTATTTTTTTTATAAAAGTTAATGGTGTAAACATGGTTTCAGAAATGTTCTTGGAAGAGTTTTGGAACAGAATGAGGGTCAATAAATGATGATTTTTAGATGAACTTTAATACCGTGTAATGACGGATTTCATATGTCGTTGTTTCGGTCCTTAACAGTCATGTTGTTTTAACGATGCAAATTAATTATTATTTTAATGCAGCAATGAATGAATTATGAATGAGCTGAGAGATTTTCAGTTTAATTGGACCTTGAAGGGTAAGATGACGTCATACTTTGAGCATAATCCTGTTAAAAAGGGCACATAATCACCTCTAATATTTGCTCATACATTGCCAACAACTTGAAAGATTTGGGAATCAGCATTGCTGTGATCCAGATGTCACGGCTTTTTTATTAATGAGAGCTTAGTTTCTCTGCCAATATATTTATATAAGTACATGCTAATATGCACTAATGAATAAACATGACCCAATCCCAACTCTTTTGTGTCTCCTCGACACCTGGTATTTCCAACAGGAGTTCAGGAGGTGCTGTTTATCATTTGCATTTTGAAAGTGTAATATTTGCCACTTACTGGCATCACTTTAATTATATTAACAAATGAAATCAAAATGTCTTTTCTGTATACGTGTACTTCATTTACATCTATTTGTTCCGCAGATGCTTTCGTCCAAAGTGACTGAAACATCTCGCATCCCTCCATCACTGAGACTCTTTCACCTGTTTAACAGCACACCTGTCCTCAACATCACAGATGATCTGAGGAATGAAGCTCGATCAGGTTAGTGTGTTTGGGCTTTATTTAACATGTAAACCAACTAGTGACGGCTGACTTATCAAACACCACTAATAACAGAAAATTGAAAAACTTTCAAAAACAATGCAAATGAAGCCAGTTTGTCATTTTATTTGGGCTCCCTAAAGCCCTTTGTGTCCTTTTTTTTTGTTATTTATGTATTGTTACTTTTTTTTAACCATTTTTAATCATTCACTTATTTTTATGTAGTGTTTATATATTTTTTATTTATGCATTATTTTGTGTCTTTTTCTTTCTTTATTTTTCATTACATTTTTATCATTTATTTATTATATTTACTACTTTTAAAATGATTTATTTCAGTTTTTGTGTAATTTCAGTTATTTATTATATTTTTAATCATTTTTAATTACATTATTTTTGTATTTTTCTTTCTTTATTTAATTTGTAATATTTTTAATAATTTATTTATTATTTTTATGAACTATTTGTATTTATTTATTTATTTATTATTAATAATTGTATTATTTATTTGTGTCATTTCATTATTTATTAGTGTTATTAATTTATTTATTAAATATATTTTTTATTCTTTTTTATTTTGTCATTTTCATTTTTTATTGAATGTTTAATAATTTTTCATATTTTATTAATTCTTATGTAGTGCTTTTATTAATTATTTTTATTTTTATTTATTAATTCATTCATTCCAGCTTCATGCTGCTTTCCATATAGCAACCTTGTGGTCATTTTATAAAAAAAAAAAAAATGGAGTAATGGAGTCTTCAGACATTTTTTTGAAAGCATGAAGGTCAATAAATGATGATTTTTAGATTTCATATGTTGTTGTGCAAGCAATGGCTGACTTGTCAAACACCACTAATTAACAACAGAAAATAGCTAAACCTTCAAATCGATGTGAATGCAGTCGTTCCCTGATAAATCTGCTGTCAGTGGCTCCTTAAATCCACTTATTTCCTGGGATTGACGACGGACTCTGACTCGTGATTTGTAATTACAGTAGTTAGTTCAGCCAATATTCCCTCCTATACACCGATCAATACAGAAATCAGCAGGTAAACTGGCTGTTAACCGAGTGCTTTAGAGATCTCCTCCTCAGGGCCTTCAGTTGCTGTTAGCGTGGCAGAACATATTTTGATGACTGTGTTAATAAACACCTTCAGTTTTATTCAATCTTTAATCCTGCTTTTTTAAAAACACTCTTAATCCACCGACACAGACTTAATGAGGAGTCTGAAACGTGCCAGGCGCAGTCGGCTGACACACACTGATTTATTGACTAGCTGACAACACTGACAACATTAGTCTTCTCAAACATGTAATGGACTTCCGATCGTTCCATCCCGAAGAACGTGAAATTACATTTCGGGAATGGAGATGCTGTAACACGGAGCAATCTGCATAATGATCTTTAAACTAGGACTCCCAATCCATCGCCGCTCGCAGGCCTCGGCCTCCAATCCCAGAAATCCCAGACGGAGAGAGAGGATGAATCGCTGCATCCCTCAGTCGTAGGTGTTTGTTTCCCGATTCCTTCCGCGTCCTCTGTTTGTTCTCGGCTGTGGTTTTGCGATGCGTCTTCAGGGATTCATTTACGCCTCCATGTGTTGCCGAAACATAATTCACACGTGTGTTTGTGCAGCTGCCAGTAGATCAGATGGAAATGGTTCATTTCGATTGTCATTTCAAGCTGTTTTTTTATTCATGTGTCCCCAGAGTGAACTCATATTAATGTTGTTACTGAATCATTGTGAGCTCAAGTCAATTGGGGGTTTCTTTTATTAGCTAAAATAGTGACTGAGTTAAAAATCCTGTTCATTTTCATCACAGAGAAACAGATTTTTAGCAGTAACAATACCAATTAAAATGTTAGCCATTCAAATTTCTTTGTATGTAATGAAATATGTATCTTAGGTGCTGTAAATCATTGTGATGTTAGTATTATTTATTATACTAGTATTTATAAATATTTTAATATTTTATATATTACAAGTGTTGTAATTTTGTTGTGTTTTTTTATGTATATATCTATTTAGCTTTAATTTATTCTTATTTCAGTTTCAGTAATTTTATTGCTTATTTCCATTAGCTGCCATTTTTTTTTTGTAAAAATTATATTTTATTACCAAAAACTATTTAATAGTTTTAGTTTTAAAGTCCCCCTATGGTAAAAAATAATTAAATTTTTTTATATTGTTTATACACTCACCTAAAGGATTATTAGGAACACCATACTAATACTGTGTTTGATCCCCTTTCGCCTTCAGAACTGCCTTAATTCGCCTTTGGCTAAGCCACACCCTAGAATGTAGATTGACCAATCACAGCGCAGCCAGGAAACGAGCTCCGACAGAGGTCCGACACTTTTTCACAGCGCTCCATTGACTTTAACGCAGGCGTCTCATATTTTTGGTCTCGGCAGGCTATTACCGTCGAAGTTTTATCAAAAATATGGTTAAACGTTGTGCCTGGGGCATTTGCAGGGACGTCACTAGGATTGGAAGACAGGGGGGGCTTAGCCCCTAGGGTATTTGTAACTTGCGTTTATAGAAAATCTTACAGTGAATTTGAGTAAAAACAACTATATGTTTAGCTGTATATTTGTCTCTTCAACCCTGTTACCATCTTCAACCCTGTTACCCTAGTCTCAACCCCGTCACACCTATATTTTTATTATTATGAATAAGTAATTTAATGTTTGTTGAACGTAGTCAGAAGTGTTCAGAGCAATCATAAGAATAATTATTTTAGTTCAAATTCTGAAGTTAAGCCATTGATCAAAAATTATAGGGTTGCTGTCACAAAAAGTGCCCATTTCAAGCTTTATAGCATAAGTGTAAAATAATATGTAAATTTTATGGTGCATGGTACAATTTCTGGTAAGCTACGCTTTTTTATTATTTCAATTCAATTATTGTAATTTGATTTAATATTGACTCATTTGGATAAATAACTCAAGATAAGTGTTAATTTTTCTCAAGATAAAAACTCACCCAATGCTGTAAACATACAGACATCTATCAGCTGGTAGTATTATTTAAGGTTAAAAATAACTCAAATTAAATATAATGCGTTTTTTTATTATAATAACAACAACTTTATTTAATGATATAAGTAAAAATATAATAAATATGTAATATAGAACACATATTTAGAGAATTAGCAAAATACTCTCTATAGCTTTTTTTTTTCTTGCCAACTACGTGCTAGCCTATATTATGGCCATTAAATGGCTCTCCTGAGGTAAATGTGACATAATTGTTCTCCAGCTATGTTATTGACCTCTTCACGCTGATAAAAAACACTGATTGATCGATATTATGTATGAGGAATATACATTAAAAAAAGTGTCAATTGCGTGTGTCTCACGGTGAATGCGTGAGAGTTGGCAATTCTGTCCAACTTCCGACTTTTCGGCTATTTTTTGTAGCTGGATATATATTTGTTGCGTCTAAATATGAATGAGGATACGGTTATTGATAAATCAAATTGTTATTGTTGTGCTTATTATCATTTAGGGGGGCTTAGGAATATTTTGGGGTAGCTTCAGCCCCCCTAAAATAGGCCTAACGACGTCCCTGGGCATTTGTAACACAGATACGCGTTTCCCAGAGAGGTTGGAGGGGGTGTCCGTTTTTTCCCCCTTCCCAAAACCGAAGACAAATCCTGACAAGTGTCGTCTTTGGATTAAACTGTGTGTGTGGACGTCCTCACAGTAAGCTAAACTCCTCAAGGATCAACAAGCACACTTTTGTGTGCTCTGAGCTGAGGTAGGCTACATTTTGCTTTTAACCTTACTGTGAAGTTATACTAGTTAGACCGTTTTAGGTTATGATTTCGGTTCTCTACCTAATTAATGAAGAATCGAGGTGCTAGTAAGCAAGCTTAGCGATAGTTTAGTTATCACATAAGTTAAGTCAGGATTGTATGTTTTGACTGGCGGCTGGATGTTAGCAAACTTTGTTATTCAAGATACAAACACATAACGTTAACGTTATCCTATTTTGAATAACAAAGTATCTTGAATAACAAAGTTAGCTAAAACAAACAGCATAAAACGGTCTAACTAGTATAACTTCACAGTAAGGTTAAAAGCAAAATTTACCTTAGAGCACACAAAAGTGTGCTTGTTGATCCTTGAGGAGTTTAGCTTACTGTGAGGACGTCCACACACACAGTTTAATCCAAAGACGACACTTGTCAGGACTTGTCTTCGGTTTTGGGAAGGGGGAAAAAACGGACACCCCCTCCAACCTCTCTGGGAAACGCGTATCTGTGTTACAAATGCCCCAGGCACAACGTTTAACCATATTTTTGATAAAACTTCGACGGTAATAGCCTGCCAAGACCAAAAATATGAGACGCCTGCGTTAAAGTCAATGGAGCGCTGTGAAAAAGTGTCGGACCTCTGTCGGAGCTCGTTCTTGGCTGCGCTGTGATTGGTCAATCTACATTCTAGGGTGTGGCTTAGCCAAAGGCGAATTCTACGTGGCATTGATTCAACAAGGTGCTGAAAGCATTCTTTAGAAATGTTGGCCCATATTGACAGGATAGCATCTTGCAGTTGATGGAGATTTGTGGGATGCACATCCAGGGCACGAAGCTCCCGTTCCACCACATCCCAAAGATGCTCTATTGGGTTGAGATCTGGTGGCTGTGGGGGCCATTTTAGTACAGTGAACTCATTGTCATGTTCAAGAAACCAATTTGAAATGATTCGAGCTTTGTGACATGGTGCATTATCCTGCTGGAAGTAGCCATCAGAGGATGGGTACATGGTGGTCATAAAGGGATGGACATGGTCAGAAACAATGCTCAGGTAGGCCGTGGCATTTAAACGATGCCCAATTGGCACTAAGGGGCCTAAAGTGTGCCAAGAAAACATCCTCCACACCATTACACCACCACCACCAGCCTGCACAGTGGTAACAAGGCATGATGGATCCATGTTCTCATTCTGTTTACGCCAAATTCTGACTCTACCATCTGAATGTCTCAACAGAAATCGAGACTCATCAGACCAGGCAACATTTTTCCAGTCTTCAACTGTCCAATTTTGTTGAGCTCGTGCAAATTGTAGCCTCTTTTTCCTATTTGTAGTGGAGATAAGTGGTACCGGTGGGGTCTTCTGCTGTTGTAGCCCATCCGCCTCAAGGTTGTGCGTGTTGTGGCTTCACAAATGCTTTGCTGCATACCTCGGTTGTAACAAGTGGTTATTTCAGTCAAAGTTGCTCTTCTATCAGCTTGAATCAGTCGGCCCATTCTCCTCTGACCTCTAGCATCAACAAGGCATTTTCGCCCACAGGACTGCCGCATACTGGATGTTTTTCCCTTTTCACACCATTCTTTGTAAACCCTAGAAATGGTTGTGCGTGAAAATCCCAGTAACTGAGCAGATTGTGAAATACTCAGACCGGCCCGTCTGGCACCAACAACCATGCCACGCTCAAAATTGCTTAAATCACCTTTCTTTCCCATTCTGACATTCAGTTTGGAGTTCAGGAGATTGTCTTGACCAGGACCACACCCCTAAATGCATTGAAGCAACTGCCATGTGATTGGTTGATTAGATAATTGCATTAATGAGAAATTGAACAGGTGTTCCTAATAATCCTTTAGGTGAGTGTATGTCTATGTGGTGTTTTTAATATGCTTTAAGACAAACCATGTGCAGATTCATAAGTCGACACCATTGCTGAGTATTTTCCCCTTAAAACTGCAGTGAACCAAAGACAGTCTCAAAAACACGCTTTGAAGCTGAGCTGAGTGAGTGAGTGGAGGCGGGGCTCATTTGCATATTCATAGAACCGCTTATACTAAATGAGGCAAAGGTGTCGAGTTACATTCAAGCTATTTTAAAGGTCCCGTTGCATGCGATTCCATGTTTCAAACTTTAGTTAGTGTGTAATGTTGCTGTTTGAGCATAAATAATATCTGTAAAATAATAAAGCTCAAAGTTCAATGCCAAGCTAGATATTTTATTTAACAGAAGTTGACTACAAAAAACGGCTCGATTGGACTACACCCCTCTACATCCTGCATTAGTGACATCACCAGAACCGTTTCTTGACTAACCTCCGCCCACAGGAATGCTCCCTCAACTCTACTGGCTACTTGCGCACTTCTTATAACTTAGCCTACTGTGTTTACTCAGCTCTTACGGTGATTTTCTGAAGTAAAACTGACGCTTCATCTTTTTTGTGATGTACAATAAACTTTATTAAACTCATCAGTACATGTTTGATCATCATTCAGACAGCAGACTTGTAGGCTATTAATAAATAATGGATACATAGCCTACAAGCAGATGACAAATACGTTATAATAACCGTAATTAAACTACTAAACCATACCTGTTTCATCTCTATACAGCTCTCTGACTCTGTAGGCATTATTGTCCGACTCGAAATGAACGCCGTTACTGAGAGTTTCTGATATTATCATCATTCCGTGAGATGAATTTTTCCTGACAGACTGAGCACGAGCTCATGAAGCTCCGCCCCCTGTGTCGTCCAGCAGCACCTCATTTGCATTTAAAGGGGACACACTGAAACGGCTCGTTTTTCTGAGCCCCAAAAAATGTCAATTTAAACATGCTGTAAAAAATGATCTGTTGGGTATTTTGAGCTCAAACTTCACATACACACTCTGGGGACATCAGAGACTTATTTTACATCTTGTGAAAAGGGGCATAGAACGGGACCTTTAAAGGTATAGTGGTGTGCACGAGAGAGCATGCACGAGCCTAGTTCTCCTCATGCACGCTCTGTTTACAAGTTGCTGTCGGCATGGTTTACACAAGCCTACTTTCCAAAAGAAGATTTGCACTTTTTCCACTATGTCAGACTCAAATTTTAAACTAACTCAAAAACATTCATGCAAGGAAAAATGTCAAATGCCCTTCCATGTTTTATTTACTTATTATACTGATCGATTGAGTGAGGATTCAAGACATGATCTGCAATGGAGAAGTAGCTTGTTGCATTTGTGTAATAAATACTATGGTGAACACATTGGAATTATCAAAAATGAACACACAAGGTTTTAGAACATTTCAGCGTGATACCTTTTAGCATTTGGTCATAAGGCTACTTTAGACAAATTGAGATGTTTACCATGTCTGCGCGGCGCGTGACTTGTGCCAGGGCTAGCATCGCTAATCATAGCTTACATTAACTTTTACTAGCAGTGATTTTAAATGGATTTCTCCAAATAGCATGCCAAACTTTACCTGTCGAGTAGAAACTTCGCTCCTGAGGCATCAGTGGGAAGCCCAGCCTGTGCTTTTAGCGCACGCCAGCGTGTGAAATATTCTCCCAAAAACACTCTGGTCTTGTTTCTTTCTTCAGAGGCCTTTCTCTTCTTGTCATACAATTCGTATAGACACTTTTTCTCTTGCGACCCTCAGACATTTTGATAAAACCCGGTGAGAACGGCGAGCTTCAATGAACGGCTGAAACCGTAGCTCACCACACATATACACCTGAAAGTGCGCATGCGCAGAAAGCGAAAACTACCTAGGTACGAGCACGTACGACGGCCTTACGTAAACATATCACCAGAATGATTGACAACTAGGAGGACCAATAGTCTTGATGATTCACCTGGAAAAAGAAAATCCTCCACTATACCTTTAAGACATGAAGAAAATTTTTGTCAAGGAAAAAGCGTTTAAATATGTCATTTGGGTGATGAGTTTTAAGGGATAAAATCTTTGATCCAGTCTCGCGTAGCCAGAGCTTCAGACTGACAGCAGAAGGTCTGGACTCTATTGCAGCTTTTCTTGGCCGAGGACCGCCCAAGAGTACATTTAACTGACATGTAATGCAACCAGTCACAGTTCGTTTTGTTCCACGTCATGTTTAGAGGCGTGACAACATGTCGATGTCCCTACAATAACAGACCGGTGTGCATGTAATAAATTATTCATTCACAATGTTGTGCAAGTTTACTGTAACAATAGAGCCGTGAACTTCCCATACTTTTGAAAATCCAGCGTTTAGTTGATCCAGATAAGCGCTCATTGTAAACACAATGGCTTTCTTCTTCCACGATAGGGTTTTGGCGTCACGGCATTTGTTTCCAGGCGGATCGTTAAATAACGCGACACACACGTCTCCCGGACATCCTGTAGAATTCAACCAATCAGATCGCGCCTTCAATTTTGGTTGATTACCGTTCCACAAAGCTGGCGAACGATCTCAGCTTCAGCGCGGATAGTTAGGAGCTCCCTGGCCATTTTTTCGTTCTTTCTTTGTTGATGACGAACACAAACTTTCTTCTAAGAGCAACAGAGTTGCGCGATAGCACGTGCGTCATCACTACGACACACCCCTTACGGCATTGGTCCTGGCTTTTGTTCGTGTTTGCGTTCACACAGAAGGCACTCTACCAATTTTACAGCAATTTCCCGGGATCAATGCATTGTGTGAAAGGGGGTTAGTAACATTGCCGGGATCAGTCCCGTCACCTGTGTGAACAAAAGCCATAATCAATAATGTAAGGAGTGTGTTGTAGTGATGATGCTGAAGCTGAGATCCTTCGCCAGCTCAGTGGAACGGTTCGCGATGCGCTAGTTTATGATCAAATCAGGAACGAAATGCACGAGCGTGGTTTCGGGAAATCGCAGATCATAAGCAAACTTAGACGCTGCAGAGACAGTATACGTCACATCCTGATGTTTGAACGCACGCGCAGATTCCAGAAAATCACTGGCAGTGTGAATGAACCCAAATCAAATGATCCCGGGACGGGACAAATTCCCGGACACATTATCAGTGTATTTTCCAGAATCTCTGTGTAAAAGTGGCTTTACTGGTAAATTGCTGGAACCAATTTACTGGTATTTTTGAAAAGGTCCTCCTGTTTACACATGATCTCTTACTGGTTATTTACCAGTAAAGACTGTGTGAAAGGGGCTAATGTGTTACTTGGCATTTCTTTGTAATTATTTGTGAAATTCACTGGCAATTTCAGAGTGAAGATTGATTTTACAACCATATTTTTTCAGTGTAGTTTGATTCATCTCATCTCAAATAATTAAGATTAAAGGAAAAATAATTCCAGGACCAAAGCCTTTGAGCAAATGAACAGTAACTGTGTCAATCAAAAGAAACAAGTGAGCAGATTGGGGATATTTTTTCTTCTTAAACAAAGTGTCCCCTGTTAATCAGCAGAAAGGCTTTGCAGTGACACATTTTCATTAAGGCTAAACACTTTTCACTAAGTTCATTCCTACTCTGTCGCTCCGATTGTCTCACTTCTCCCCACGTCTTTTACACCCGCGGTTCAATTGGTCAAACTGTCAGGACTTCGTTTAGTCCCGTGTTTCTAACGCTCCGCACCGCGCACGTCTCCGAGGCTTGTGTACGGAAAAGGAGGGTCTTGTTTTCCAAAGGCTTTGACAATCCAGCAGTCAGGCTTCAGTGGGCAGCGCTCATGCCGTGACAGCCAACATTGTCCCCAGAGTGACGGGGTCCAGAGCCACCCGGAGCGGGATAAGAGAAGCCTGATGAAATGCATTCAAGGTGAAATGATAGAGCTGCTTTATTTTCTTTCTTCTTTGTTCCTTGGGGATGTCTTGGATTTCAGCCGGTTTGTGTACATGCGTCCCGGTGGTCTTCACTGTCTTCATTGTTGGGGATTTTTCCAGACTATTATAAGATTTTACCATTGGTTTAGTGTGTCTGAGTATATCCAAGCTGTTTTCCCTCCTGGCCTTTCCATTGATTGATCTCATTGCGGTTCACATTTCCCAAGGCGGAATCACAAAACCAACACTGCAAAAATTATTTTCTTTGTTTTGTTTTCCAGTACAAATAGCTAAACATTCTTAAATAAAGATACATTTACTTATACTTACTATGAGATAACATATTAGGTCTTGTTTGCTGAAAAATGTATCAAAATTAAGTGAGTTTATGCTTTTATATTTATTATAATACATAATGCATATTCATGCACCCTTAATAACCCTCTAGTGCTCTTCTGTTATTTTTAACCGAAAAACGTTACGTTTTGTGTTTTTTGTTTGTTTGTTGTTTTTTACTTCATCTGAGTGGTATTTGGTAAAGTTTTTGGCACTTATTGTGTGAAAAAAATAAAAAAATTCATGGACATGATTAAAAAAGGTAAAAATGGTCCTGAAAAACATATTCACACTTTTACTCCTAGTGGTCAAAAATTAGCGCATTGGAAATGAATGGGAAACTAATTTCATCTAGTGGAAACGTTTGGCACACAAAATGTCACCGAAAGCTAATTTTTTGAGATATCTATCTCAAATTTAAAGCACAACTTTCCCTCGCAAATCACTCCGCCCAAGTAGCAGTGCTTCGCCTTCTGAGAATATAGTTCCCAGTATGTATACAGTTAGAAGATGGCTGTGTCTCATGTGACCTTGTTATTTGTTCACGCTGTGACTGTACAAATCACAACATGTAAATAGGAAAATGTTGGCGTTATTTTGTCACTTATTGGGAGCAGTATGCTAGCTGGAGCCATTTACCTCCAGTCTTTGTGCTAAGCTAGGCTAGCGGTGGGTGCGTCAGACAGAGTTACAGCACGCACGGAGATGAAAAGGGTATGTGTGGACTTATCTAACTCTGGGGGATACGGTGAATAAGCTAAAGTCCCAAAAAGTCATCATGTTCCTTTAAACTTCTATAACTTTAAGTTAACTTTTTTTTACTTTTTGACTGCAGGAATAATCTACCAAGTGTCGTCTTTATAAAGAGACCAAATTTAAGTCTGTGCTCCAAAGCATTCAATATTTATAACACTTTAGGCTGGTATTTATAAAAATAAAAATGTTTTGTCATTCTAAAACTATAACAAATTTGAAAAAGATATTTAATGTATCAAAATTAAGTGAGTTTATGGTTAAAACGAGAAAAAAACTAACACTTAACTTTTCAGAAAACAAGACTTAATATATTAAGCAATTTAGCTAGATTTAAGAATGATATATATATATATATATATATATATATATATATATATATATATATATATATATATATATAATTATCTTTTTTTATTATTATTATTATTTGTTGTTTTTTTTTAAACATTCCTTTTACAGGAAGACTATAAATGCCATTTCAGCTCAAAATCAGGATTAGGCTGGAACAACTGAATGTTATAGATGGATTGTGGCTGGTTTGGGGATGGGATAATCCCCTCAGGTATTGCGACACACCTGTCTATCATGGCTGACGGGGGGGAAAGGAATGAAATGCCCTAATGATGAAGCGCTTATCTGGTGGTAGAGCATCCAGATATCATTTCTCATTTTGAAGTTTTCTGAATCACCTACTCCAGTCTTATCTTTACAGCAACTAGCTGGACTGGCCAAACGTGTCTCCTTTCTGACACCACAAACCTGCTCTGAGTGTCTGTCATGTCAAACAGGACAAAACAGATCTTCTCACTTCAGAAAAACTGAGCGAAATAAGGGCTATAGACCAAAACTATTCAATAATTTTTCTTTATTTACCTTTTCATAACAAGGAATTGTTAATAATGATGAACAAAATGTTTCAATATTACAAGTATTTATGAATACTGAAGGTACAAAAGACATACATGAAAAGTACATGAATGAGAAAGTAAGTCTTTGCTTCCTTCCACTGTATATAAATGAAGCCAAAATATCCCAGTAACGGTCTTTGCCGATTACGTCATTCAGAGCCGAGTCTGCGCAGTATTGATCCTGAGGTGGAGCCGTGGTATCAAGGTCCCGCCCACATTCATGCTCCCGCGACTCATTAGTGAGCACAGCTGTCAATCATAACGTTACACCCTGTTTTTATAGCATCAAATAACCTAAAACCAAACTTATTGGAAAAACAAACACTTGAACATGTGTCTGCATGATAAGAACTGGCTAAAATGACAGAAAAAATAATTTAAAGTGTAATTGGATTTTTTTTGTTTGGCTCACGCCCCATTGGATTACATTGAGAGGGCGGGGTTTATGACCTATACTGCAGCCAGCCACCAGGGGGCGATCGAAATGCTTTGGCTTCACTTTTCAGGACTTGTGCGGCACACTTGGTTCAGCGATTATATCACTTGGTCACTGTGGCACCGCCCCACTGTTGTTTTGCTTTTATATAGAAATAAAAACCAATTAGGCCCTGTTTACAGTTGGTATTAGAATGTGTTTTGGTCGATCGGATCACCTGGTGTTTTAATCCATCTCTTGTTTTCACTTTCAACCACTTCTGTCCTGAATTCTTCAAGGGGAGGGTAAATGTATGGGCTTTTTCAGATCTTTCAATCTAATGCAAAATAAGCTCACGCAATTTACATATGAACCCGCCTGGAGACGACAGAAAAACATAAGCTTTAATTTCTGCTCTGAGCCGCGAGATCAGCCGAACGCTGTGAGTGTGTGTTAAAAATCAGGAAATGGAGAGAGAACATTGTGCTTGGTACGATTTTCTTCTTCAAACCAAACTTGGGTCTTCAGCCGATAAAGGTTAAATCCCGTCTGACTAGCGCTCTTCCCATAATGTTCACTCATTCGGTCAGTAGACGGAGAGAAGACGGTCTTTAGTGGCTGTTTGAACACATTCGACCACATGAGCGTTTACACTAAGAAAGCAATCCGGTCTAATGCGTTTTAGAAGTGGAAGTGGCAAAACATGGACAAGCTTAAAGCGTTTTAGACCCCGTTTACACCGGTATTTACAGTCGTCCACTTGTGATCCGATTGTACTAAATGCATCTTAATACCAGGTGTAAACAGGGCCTTTGTTCGGTTGGACAATGTTAGAGTCGCAACACAGTGTAGCAAGAGTCAGATTTCACTTATCACGTGACGAGAGTAAGGAGAGATGACTGACAGGATGACGAAAATAGAATTAACTTCAAGATGACGTCTTCATGTAACGACTCACTTGATCTCTTTATTTCCATCCTGTTCATTGTCAATATGAAAATAATTGTTGTAATTAATAGAGCAGTCTGATCTTTATCAGAACAGATTTCTGAATGCTGCTAAATCTTCTTATAGAAAAACGATCTTGGATGACAACACAAATAGATTCATTGAAGTTACAGAGTTCAGAAGGTTCTGCAGAACAGGAAAAACCCAGAAAAAACCTGAATATATGTATATGTATATTCAAGCTAATTAATGGGATTCAAACACCTACTGACAGTGCTGAATGAATTATTGATGCAGAAATCATTTATTCTCGGTTATAGCGACGCCAGGCAACTAATTACTGCAGTCAAATTTGCATCGTTAACAAAAGATGACAGAAGCCATGCGACTGACGGAAGATCACTGCAGAGAATTAGTGTTTCTGCAGAGGGAAACAATCCTCAGTGCTTCAGATGCCCAGTTTGTCTGCTCTCCAGATTTCATTCCCGCTCTTCTAATACTGTAAATCTGATTTAATAATTAGTTTACATATGGCAGGCTGTCCAAACAGGACCAGACCTCCACTGGACGACACTCCAGTGAAATTGTTTATTCTTTCACTGCCAGTTAGCTTTTTTTTTTTTTTTTTTTTTTTGAATAACCGACTTTGGCTTCATTTCATCCTTGTGTTGATGCAGATAGCAGGGGAAGCAGAACTGGCTGGAGAACTGGCACAGGTCAGAGATGACTTTCACTTCTCTAATTGGATTTCCTGACGAGTTCACAGAGCTGGACAGACGCCAGTCGACTGCATCTGGGTTCGCTCCTTCAAGCTTCAGCGGTTCACTGATTTTCATTCATTACGCTGGCGTGTGAAAGCGCTCCTCAGAATAGGGAAATTGGAGGAAAATCACCAAGTGACTTCCAACTGGAAATGCAGGTGAAAGATCTGAACAATCACAACTGTGATGATGCTCTGGTGACACGGGTCAATTTGAGGCGATGTGGATTTTATTATATAGGCTGATAACTTAACTCTTTCCTCGCTATTGATGGAATTTTTCCCTAATTCTTTATTCCTGCAATACCAGAGGCTGCAGTTTCAGGGCCGCATTTCTAGGACCCTCGTTTTTTTTGTGACAGCGCCACCTAGCCAGTTCTACTCCGACAGAGGAGACCTGAATTAAACCTAAAACAAACCAAAACAGAGTTGCAGTTAGAGAAATAAAGTAGATTTACTCTACGAGCCCTATCTTGCACCCAGCGCTATTAACTGTGTACACCGACGCATGTATCATTCCTATTTTGCACCCGACGCACAGCGGACTTTTCCCTCCACAGACGTACATCAGTAAATTAGGGAATGAACTTGCGCTCCCAGGGGCGGTTCAGCGAAAAGAGGAGGCGTGTTCCGGCGCAAACGTTCCCTGGTGCTATTTTGCAGGTTTAAAAAACAATTCCGCCACTGACCAGGAGAAACCTCGTCTAAAGTCAGTGGCGCGTTATTCAGATGATATTTTAAGGGCGCATGCTTGGCCATAATGTAGGGTGTGCACAACGCGCATACACTTTGCTTCTCTCATCTACACAGACGCAGCAGTTCCCATTTTTGCAAACCACACGAGGGAAATCATTGTGGTGTCCATGAATATGTGAAAAAATAGGCATAAATCTAGCTTACACATTTACCCAAATTATTCAGGCTAATTGTAGTAATGACGGATCAAACCTGTTTGACCAATAGTGGCAAGATATAAGGACACCTGATAAAGTGTCTTTTACGGCCCTGACGAGAACGTCAGTCTCCTCGGCTGTGAACCGCTCCTGGCGTGCGTCTGGCAAATCCGCCGTTATAATAGCAATCCGCCATGGAACAAGCACGCCTGTTCTTAAAGGGAATGTGAGATGATGCTCTGATTGGTTTATTTCACGTTACGCCCAAACCACACCTATGAGTAATGAAGCTACTTCAGACCAACCCATTTTAGATTTGCGTCGGGCGCAAGAGTCATTTATCCCGAGATCTGCCCACAAAGTTGCTTGCGTTTTGCGTTTGATACTTGCGTTTCAGATCGTTAAAACAGGGCCCTGTGAGTGATGATTGAACATTAGTGATGACACCTGCAGTTAAGAAGCAGGAAGATGAGCACTGAAGATAAGAGGAACAGCAAGAACAGAAAAAAAGAGAAGAGATGAGCAGACAGGACTTCACAGATGATGTGTGGAAGGAGAATTTTAGAAGGACATGACAGTCATTCATGACATTTCATTCAATAACAACAACAGCTCGTTCCACGCGTCATTAGGACATTTCTACGTCATTGCACATGCACAGTCCTTTCCAGTTTCGGTTTTTAATCCGATCAAGTGTTTTCATGTCCTATCGATCAGATTAGAAAAGGAATAAACCACCCCTTCCAATCAGATCGTAATTTTATTCGTATCAAGCTCACTCGGATTGAATAAGGTGTTTGCATGAAGGCATTTCAGTCCGATTGAGCCGTCAATCCGATTACTAACGGATTATTTAGTTGCATGTAAACGTAGCCAATGAAATCTCACCAGAGGATGCTTAAACAACTGTAAAAACAGCATTACCATCTTCACTTATTAAAAAAACAGTTTGGTTTTACGACATCCAAAATGTGTTGTGTTAGTGTGCCTCCAGGTGCAAGGTTGGGAAACACACATATTTCATGCTCCTGACTGCAATAACATGCCGTTTACTATGTGCATATTTTGGAATCGGTGACAGACAGCTGGATATTGACACGCAAGTTCCCAAATGAGTATGAAACTCTTTAAAAACAGCAACTTTCAATTATGAACTTTCATTATCAAGTTGTTATTAACTGTATACAGGAAGATGAGCATGCCATTGATATACCATTGAAAGAGTTCTTCTCATAACTCCTGTTGTTGAACAAACTGCTTATGTTTATGCTTTTATTTGACATTTTTCTTGGTTTTCATATCTCTAAATGTTTTGGTTTTGCAATGTACACAAACTCCTTTTAATTGATTTCTGCACAGATCTTTTGAAACAGGAGACAGATCCTTTAAAACGTTTAACCAGTTTAATCTGTTCTTTGTTATTGAAAACTTCAGATGACATTGATTAAAAAATGTAATCATAACTAAAACAATTTAAAAAATGTTGTTCTACTTTCAACCGAGGAAGCAGAAGTTACAATAAATAATCTGTTTTAACCTTATATTGTTTTTCTTTTACATCATTAATGTGTTCAATATAGAAATATGCAAGCCAAAGCAATGCTTGTCTTCAAAACATTGCTTGCTTGCATACAGACACCTTACTCACACTCAACCCCGCAAGACCATACTGGAGAACATGTCCACCATCTAGACCAGCACTACACATGCATAAACCAGCCTTTCTATCAGCTCAAACCAGTCTGGCTGTTCTCCTCTGGCATCAACAAGGCATTTTCAGCCCACAGAACTGCTGCTCACTGGATTTTTTTTTTTTTTTTTTTCATTCTCTGTAAACCCTAAAGATGGTTGTGCGTGAAAATCCCAGTAGATCAGCAGTTTCTGAAATACTCAGACCAGCCTGTCTGGTACAAACAACCATGACACATTCAAAGTCTCTAAAAATCCCATTCCTTCCCCATTCTGATGCTCAGCTTAATGCTCAGCGGATCGTTTTGATCATGTCTATGCTTAAATGCATTGAGTTTCTGCCATGTGATTGGCTTATTAGATGTTTGCATTAACAGCAGTTAAATGGGTGTACCTAATAAAGTGGCCAGTGAGTTTGTTGTACATACATAAAACAATAGGATTTAAGATCATGTGAATGATGAATCAGTGTATTTTGTAAGATGCTGCAGTATCTTTATTATTCAATTTATGCGTTGATGGACCAGCAGCATGTGCAGCATTATTGGCCTTGATATCTTCAAAATAACGTGGTGAAACTCCTACATGTCTATGCTCTGTTTGACAAATCCATGCATGTTTGAAATAGATAATGTTTGCACTATCTGTACCTGCAGGCCACGCTTAATCCACAAACTCTGTTGAAACATCCCAGTATGCGATGGAATAACCACAGGTCATTTGTTGACGCACCTTTTCACTGATCGCAGGACAGACGGCACCAGTTTTCATTTGGACCGAGGATCTGAATGCATAAATATCTGCATTGACTCACTTCCTCTGGGGTTCAGGAAATTAGATCACATGACCAACGCTGTATATTTCAGCTGTAAAAAACGAAGCTTCTTACAGCTTCCCAATAACCGTAAAGACAAACGATGTGACGAAATACAGCTCCATTGAGAGGTGCATGCCGCTTGGATGTTCATGATAACTCTTTTGTCTCCCAGTATACTCTCATTTGGTGTCATTTATGCTGCTCAGAAACCTTAACAGGTCAATGCAGTATTAACAACACCTTCATCTATGATGGAGCTTGCAAATTTGTAATGGTATAATAGCATGTTTACATTCAGAAATTCACTAATATTCATTTATATATAAATCATGCCTGTTTTTTTAGGACAGCATGCAATAAGAAATACACTTTCTCTGTGTTTCCGAGCCAGCTGTGCCTTGAAGTCTGCTCTCTCGTGATAGGCAGCAGCGCAGAGGAAACTCAGCCATCCGTTCCAGCGGAGTCGGACCTTAGCATGTTGCTAAGCAATACTCAAATGTGATATAAAAATACATACAAACAGACACACAAATATTTCGGTAAAGCCATTTCTAATTAGATTTTTATCAATACATTTTAGAATGGAATCAAATAAGTTATTTAAAGATAATCATCATAAAAAAAATTTGAGTAAATGTGAAATATTTTCTAATTTCTAAAGATTTTTTTATCAATATATTTTAATACAATAGAGGATTTTCATTAGTTCAAGTTTTGCACAAAAAAAACAAATAGGCCTACAACATTAATTTGGACTATTTGTCATTTGACTGGTAAATCAATGTGTGAAATTTTAGCAAGTGTTCTTACATTATGGTCTACACATGAAAATGAATTTATTGAATGGAATATATTCAATAAATTAGTATTATTAATTATATTTAATAATAATGTTCCATATGTTAAGAGTATGCTCATGTTTGTGTACTGTAAATTAGTATTTTCATTGAAATTAAAGATTTAAGAATGTCTTAGAATTCAATTACAATTACAGTGGAATTAAAGTAAATTCCTCATTTCAAATTTCAGCATCTGTTTTCTACCTTAATCAAATTCAAGGAATTAAATGATCATTCCCAGTTCGGTTCTGAATGGCACCCATGATGTTGTAGGCGGTTTTAGACCTATGATCGAGCGTTTATTTGTTACAGACGCAACCCCGTCAGTCTGCTATCAATAACTCAAAGTCATGAATGATTACAATAATGAGTCATTAAAGGAGCATGTGCTTTAGTCTGATCTGTGACCTGCAGATTTTACAGACGGCTCCTTATCCTGCTGATGATTCATAGTCCGAACAGTGGGACGTCTTCTTATGCTCAATCCATCTCACTTTATGAAGCCCAAAATGACAT